>NC_139953.1:37308089-37715589 GCF_963454915.1 Gymnoscopelus microlampas
ATCCAAGCTGCCATCAACACGTCAAATGAAATACGAATGTGCAGCATTGTGTCCGAACTTTTCACCAGGAAGGGTTTGTTTCCATAGCTGTTGGGCTTGTTAAATATTTGCCCCAAAGTTATATTCACAAAGAGGATTGCGCTGGCTGGTGCAGATGCTTAGTTCAAAGATGAACAAAAGACTTATAGAAAGAAAAAAATATATATTTAGGCAGTGGTGGGAAAAAGTACTAAAATGTTCAAGTATCAATACTGCAATGTGCTGTAGAAATGCTCTGTTACAAGTAAAAGTCTGGAATTCAAAATGTACTTGAGTAAAAGTACACAAGTATTGGCATCAAAATGTAATTAAAGTATCAAAAGTAAAAGTACTCATTATGTCCTTTCAAGTTTTCAAATGTATAGAAAATCTTTTGAAAATAGCCGATCTACAAGCTCACAATGCGTCGCAACGCGACGCATTGTGAGCTTGTAGATCGGCTATTTTCAAGCGGCCAAAGCGTATGTATGGCTGAAGTGGTTAATGTATGTTTTTGATAATAATCTAAATGTACAAAGTAACTAGTAACTAAGTAAGTTTTCAAATAATTGTAGTGGAGTAAAAGTACAATATTTGCCTCTGAGATGTAGGGGAGTAGAAGTAGAAGAATTGGAAATTGGAAATACTCAAGTAAAGTGCAAATACCTCAAAATTGTACTTAAGTACAGTACTGTACTGTAAATGTACGTCAAACTGTTTATCACTTTACAGGTATCATATAGAGATATAAATGGATCTGAAACAAGGATAAAACACAACTTAAGGTTACAGAAATATAGAGTCGCTCATAGATCAGCTTATAGATCAGCTATTTTCAGAGATATTTGGTGTAAAGGGGGGGGGGGGAAAGGAGCAGGCCAAGTATAGAGACCTGGGGGACCCCTATCATCCAAGTATATAGGGTTTAAGCGGTCAAGCTGCTAAGACCGAATCATCTATATACGAATATAAAGCAGTTCATCGTAAAGCTTAATCTATTCAACAGTTGCAGGGGCCCACGCCTTCCTCATAAAACAGTAGTTTAATTCACTGTTTCTGTATCAAATTGAATTCGGACGGCCCAATCTGGCAGATACCTATTAGCAGTGGTGTAAAGTAACTAAGTACATTTACTCAAGTACTGTACGTAAGTACAATTCAGAGGTATTTTGACTTTACTGGAGTATTTCCAATTGTCTATACTTTTACTTCTACTCCACTACATCTCAGAGGCTAATATTGTACATTTACTCCACTACAATTATTTGAAGAGTTTAGTTACTTTGCAGATATAAATCATTACATTATAAAACATACATTAACCACCTTAGCCCTATTTTATACGTAGGCTATTTGAAAATAGCCGATCTACAAGCTCACAACGCGTCGCATCGCGACGCGTTGTGAGCTTGTAGATCTGCTATTTTCAAACATTTTAGTAATGTTACTTTTGGTACTTTAAGTACATTTTGATACCAATATCTTTGTACTTTTACTCAAGTCAATTTTGGATTCCGGACTTTTACTTGTAACAGAGTACTTCTACATTGCAGAATTGACACTTTTACTCAAGTAAAACATTTGCGTACTTTTTCCACCACCGCCTATTAGGCTATCTAGCAGTTCTATTTGCTTGGTGTTAGTCAAACAACATGTAGTAAAGAAGTATAACAAACGTAATACATAAAAGGCCTATGAAACGGCAGTGAAGGCGCGGCGGAATCCGAGCTGTCATTCCCAATTAGAGGCCCCCGCGTTGCATTGCATGAATAGGGCAAAACACAAGTAAACAATCCATATTCTCACACAAACAAAGGCATATATGGTAAGATATACTTTGCCACCACCCCCCCCCCCCCCCCCTGCCCCTCACGCTCCCCAGAAAAAGAAGACCTTTGTGACTTGGTGTCACGCAGAATTATTTCAGAGGGTGACAGCAGGGGGTGTATGATCGGGAGCTATGTGCAAGGTCAGTGAATATTAACTTCATTTACACATGGCTGCAGCCGTCCGTCCGCCCGCCCGCCCGACGACAATGGAGCCCGTAGCCTCTTGTGCTTAGTAACGTGAGCGCCCGGGCTGACAGGACACTGTCAAAGACGGAAGATGGATGATCACAGCGGTTGACCCCTGATCGCCCAGAGGAGTCACCTCTCCGGCCCCCCGGTCCCCCCTCCCTCCCCCTCCGCATGACAAAAGAACTCCTGCTCGCAGTTCAACGTTCCAATCATCTCCCACTTGCACTAACAGGTTCAGACATCTTCGATCCCCCTGGTCGCCATAACCTCCTTTTCTTTTCTTTTTTTTTTGTGTGCGACTGAAGTCCTTTGCTCTCCAAAAAAACGTGGCACAGATGCTCCTTTGCCGACCGGGGTGGAGAGGAGGATGCGATCAGACAAGGCAACCTCCGTGTCAGGGGAAGACAATGGTGTTCAACGCTATGTGTTCCCCGTGGCATGTCAGAGGGTGAAAGTGATATTGCGACTCGGGGTGCCAGGGGTCTCGGCACCTTGAGAAGCAGCAATTGGGGGGGGCCTTGTTGTCAGTGAGAGCATCCCCTCTGGGAGGGTGCTGCAGAACGATGGCTCTCTGTACTTCAATCTTTCCTTCAAGAAGAAAATCGATAACTTATTACATAACCACACTGTTTTTTTTTTTGTGTTCCCCACACCTCCGCTAACACCCGGAACAGGGACAGTGGGACATACGCTTTAGATAGTGTCACCCACAGAATGAAAACTTCCAAGTTTCTAAAAGCAGAGACGTGTTTGTGTGAAAAACCAAGAAGTGTAACAGTAGCTATGCCCACACACTGAAATCCTTAACTCAGTTATATATATAGTGTTTTTTTTGTTTTTTTGGGGGGTGCTATACATCTTGGTATTTTCCAAAATAAGAATAATTATACCGATTCTTCAAACTTGCGACTAAAGTTGAGCGAGTCCCTTGCATCAATCTAAACGTATACAATTTGAAGAATAAGAATGATCTTTTTGGTTCCTACCGATATTCAAAACTTTCACCTAAAGTTTAGCTAGTCAAAATGCATCTACATAACATCCTTAACATATGGCCAATGGGGTGGATGCTTTAATCTGCTTGCACCTTGCAATACCAGAAATTGAATTCATGCTGTTTACCTTGCAACCGTCCCAGGAGCAATCAATTTTAGGGTACTGGGAGGAAACCGTCAACCATATTCGGGGAAGCAACATCCTGGAGTGTAGAATGACACATCTGTTTCTGTGACTGCTACCTGCCAGGCTAAACAACAAGGAGGAAAAAGCCCTGGGCTGCAGAAGAATGCCACTATTCACAGCAACACAGACAGACACTGGCACTGACAAACCTGGCTACCATCCGTCACCAGATTATTTCAATCTTTGACTGATTGTAATCCATTTGGAGCTCCCGCGGACTTTTGAGCGCGCCCACCATTTGCATAATTAAGACAACCATTTGGTGCATTAAACTCGCGGTGTTATCAATCAGGGGCTGCGTCAAGATGCACGACGACCCCCCCCCCCCCTCCCCCTCCTGACACCCCGGCTTCCTGTCGTCATTTTAAATGCTAAGTGAAGTCTTTTTAAAAGCCAGGGAGGGCCCTGGAGCTGGCTGGAAGTGGGCCGGGGCTTTGCTAGTATGCTTTGGGCTAGCCTGCATGGTGGTGGCTTCCACACACCTTGCTTGTTTGTGGTCAGACCCCAACTGCTCAAGCCCCCGTCCCTCTGGGGGCCTAGGCCATCAATCAGCCTGATCCGACTAACTTCTGTCTACCTCCCTGACAGTTGAGATGGATGGTTGCCGCCGTCTGCAGGATGCTGTATCCTCTCATTAATTCTCTTGTTAGCTTTGCGCCGATAGCAGTACAGGGCAAGGTGAGGGTTTTTTTTTTCTGCTTACCCCCCCCCCCCCCCCCCAACATAGGGCCTCGATCTCTCCCTCACATTCGTAAAAAAATATATATTAAAAAAAAGGGAAAGTTGATTAGGGTCAACAGTTAACCCCCTAAGACATGAAGCCGATTCTATAAAATGTCTGTTTTTAGAATGTCTTCTAAAAAATGTCACTGTGTCAGTGGTTCTCAAACTTTTTCGTGTCAAGGACCCCCAAAATGTGTATCTATTTGGCCAAGGACCCCCCATCTCAAAATATGTTCTTCCAGGGACCCTCCAGAGGCAAAGATTTGAGTTACAAATGTCCGCTTGAAAAAAAAAACATATTCAAAGATTTGCACAAATCTTTACGATTTCTCAAAAATAGCAGATCTACAAGCTCGTATGAGCTTGTATATCTGCTATTTTTTAATTGAATAGCCCAAAGTGTAAAATAATGCGTTTTTTTAGCTCAAATCGAAAAGTGACACAGATGCGCTCCAGGTCTTAATGGCTTAATCATTTCCCAGGCACTTTACTTAGCACCAACAATGATGCCGATGTGTCGGAATTGGACAACATACATTCCCGGGATTGAGCGAGACAAAGGTGGCTATGTCTCCCCACAAGGGCCCTCTCTTTATACCAAACGACTCAGTGGCTCCGTTTGCAGTGAGAGTGAGGAGCCATCACCGCTAAACAAGACTCCCGGGCGAATGAATGGGTGCTATTTTAGCACACCACGGCAAGTTCTTTTCGCAGAACGAGCCCCCGCGCGCAGGCTGCGCGGACACTTCAACTGGCCTTTTTCAACACCCATTACACTGGGAGACCACTGAACAGGCCGTGGAGGGAAGAGAGAGAGAACGAGAGAGAGAGAGAGAGAAGAGTGACATTTTGCTGCCACTGCCCCACCTCACAAAGAGTTAAAGAGAGACAGGGACGGGGAGGGGAGGGGAGGGGGGTTGGGGGGAGTGAAAGACAAGTGGTCCCTCTTCGGTGACGGTGATGAATGAGTGGATCACAACACGTTTTGGAAGAGGCCTCCGCGTCTACAGGGGGGGGGGGGGGGGGGGGCTCCTCAAATGACATGACTGACAGCCCGGCTCATTCTGCTGCTCCACCTGCACTCCCCCCACAACCCCCCCCCCTCACCCCCTCCCACCCAACAACCCGCCTGATATTTCCCTGACAACCATTTTGTGTTTCGTAACATACAGTAGATATTGACAATAGCACCAAACTTTTGTTTATGTTTTTTTAAATAAAGGGGCAACATTTAACCCATTTAGACCTGTGACGCATCTGTGTCACTTTAGGTTTATTTGGCTATTCAAAAATAGCAGATCTACAAGCTCATAGCGCGGCACCGAGTGCCGCGCTATGAGCTTGTAGATCTGCTATTTTTGAAAAATCTTGACTTTTTTTTTCTCAAAAAACTAAGGATTTAGAAAACATTTTTAAGAATGGCCTCAGGTCTTAATCGGTTAAAGGACTGTACGGGCGTCAGTACAGTAGCCTATATATATCATCTATTCACAACTTCGGCCATGTGTTGTACATATCGTACCATTGTCCGGTTAATGGCTTGAGCTTTCTCCAGACATTAAAACATTACCAGACCTACCCGAATAACTGAGTCTATGTTGTTAATATAAGTCATGGACATTTACATTTTGTTTGTATATCAACTTTTATCTCCAGGGACTATTTTTTCGGCTAGATCTTTCAAAACATTCCACACTTTGAAATGCATTATAAATCAATGATAACTTTGACAAAACAAATCCAGTGGCATGTTGGATTTACCTATCTCAAGCGAGTTTAAAGTTTATGCAAGTTGATTTTCGTACCATACCAACAAAAAGAAAAACAAAATCCAATGGCTCCCTCAGATATCAAACAAACCGCGGGGTAAGCTGGAAAATAGTCGTAGTCAATAGTAATAGTAATGTCAAGTATACCAGACCACCAGGTATGGCCCTAAAACTCAACAAAAAGATTACATGGCCAAGACAAGGTCCATTACTTTTATCAGTCTTAGAGCTTGGCCTTATTGCACTGTCACTCAGTGTGATAGAAACACTTTGAATAGCTTTTTTTTTTTTTACTTGTTCTAGGGGAAACTCCTGAATGGGCAATTTAATGTCACTGGATCTGTTAAGAGGAACTGCTGATGCTGCAGTGTGATTCTCATTTTATTTAGATTAACTACCCCTTAATACAAAGTCCACTCATGTCCCAGTGGAAATAAAAACTCATAAAGGTGCACTGTCGACACCGGAAAGTACACAGGTTGTTAGGTGTTTTTGTGTGTGTGTGTTTTTTGCCACTAAGGACACATTTCCAGGCACTAATGAAAAGTCCATTACGCAACCACCTATCTCAACGAACCCAAACATTAGTGGAGAGTAGAATGGCTTTACTTGCGGGGAGATTCAACAGTGCTCGTCTCTGAAAACTCTTGAGCACAATAGATAATAAGAAAAGTCGCAGGCACCTAAAATAACTTTGAATTAACACAATAGATAATAAGCAAACCAGCAGACAGCTAAAATAACTTTGAATAATTTTTCCTAATGCCTGCTATGCTACATTGTTATCCACCGTATGAATAAATTACAGGCTGCCCCTCCCCGGGTAGTTTTTGTCACCCAAAGTCTCGACTGTATCTTCCCATTTATGCATTCCAAAATAACAATAAAAAAAACGTCTCCCTTTTGACTCAGCCATAGCCTCTCACCACATTAGACACATAGCATAACTTGAGACAGGCTGTGAGTTCCTCTAAATTGGATTGCCTAATATATTTTGTGGAGCACCTCCCCCTCGTCGGGTTCCCAAATGGTTGACAGCGTGGCATTAAAAGCTTGAATTTGTTCTTAAGACACATTCCGTTCAATTACTACTGGTTGTTAGCCCACATAAGCTGCTTAGATGGTGGGTTGCCCATTTTGCAAAAAAAAAAAAAAAAAAGTATTTAGGCAAAGGCACAAGATGAAGCACTTAGGGTCTGCTCTGCTGCAGACCTAAGTTGTTCCCCCTCGTAATCCAAAGTGATTTTGATCTCTAAAGTCAGGTGGGCACTGAAAATAAGCCTTTGAGAAAATTACGCCGACAGAAAACATTTCATCGCTAATTGCCGTCCCGCACAGCATAGCCCTCATGCGGTTCATGTTCACGACGGCCTATACACAGAAACACGTAGCCACCGCGAGCTGTAATTGCCCTTCCTGTTAGGCTCCTTCATAAATATCCTGAGGCCTAAATGCCACAGTATGGCGGCTATTTGTTTTCCCTCTCTGTCAGGGTCATTTGGCCGGAGCTGAGAGATACTGAAAGATTGGCTGGACTTCCTCCAGACCTGTGTATTCTGCAAGTGATTGTCTTGGCTCGCCGCCAGCAAGAGAGAGGGAGAAGTGTTTCAGGCCGGGGGAGCAAGAGAGAGCTAAACTGAAGAGTAAGTTATTATTTAATCCCAGTGTCAACAGAGGCACAGCTATAAATTAAGAGCCTGGTAATCAAACAATTAGCTCGGATCCCCAATTATTACACGCACAGGATTGCTGGTCTGAATGCCGTATCCATCTTCGCTGCTTATCGAATCAGTTAGTTAGTTTAATCCTATTATACCAACAAAACTATTCAGCCAGGCCCTAAATCGCCAGTTATACCTGCTTTGCAAAATCAAATCACAAATGCACCAGGTAATGTTATGTCCTGTTGGTCTTGCCTTTCCCAGTGCAAAAAATGTATTTGTATGTAACTGATAGGAAACATTTCTACATGGAAATGCTAATAGGGTAAATGGAATAACTAATATAAGATGAAATGCCACAATTTAAAACAGGGAATTCTGGGAGGCATGAAAAGCAAACGAACACTGCAAACCACACTCACGTTCGCACGCGTCGCCCTTTTGGTGGAATCCCGCTTTGCATATACATTTCCCAATCGGCACCAGCCATTCCCCCTCGGCGCTGCAGTGCATCTTCGGGGCGTTATCGGCCTCCTCCTCGGCGTCGCTCACGCACACCCCCTCCACCTCGACCAGCGACGAGAACTCCGACCCGGTCACGGTGTCCGGGAACGTGGCCAGGTTCTCGATGATAGACCAACACTTCTTGTAGTACACCTTGACGGAGACCAGGGCGATGCAGGCCCCTACGTCCTGGAAGGCCAGGTAAAACCCCCTCCGGGAGAGCGGGCCGATGATGCGCACCTCCGTGTTCAGCTTCATCTTCCTCTCCCCGAGGTCGCCCTGGGTGAAGCTCTCGTCCGCCGCGATCGTGTCGATCTTCACGTACTGGCTCTCGCGTAAATTCCGGCCGACCTCGGAGTCGGTCTCCTGGTAGTACAGGTTGAATGTCTCCTTACAGGTGCCTACCACTCCGGGCAGGCTGTTACAATCCCTCAACGTGAACTTGAGTTCCACAAAAATCCTCTGGGCATCGCCCTTCTCTATCCAGTTAGTCCGAAGCCAGTTATTCTGATTGGGCTCCATGACCTGGCAAACCTGGTATGTGCGGATGGGGGTATAGTTTTCGTCCAACCCGCTGATCTCTTCCCACTAGAGAAAACAAAGAAAGAATTTTGGTTAAGCGTCTCCAAGTTGTCCAAGAATCTCCCAAGATTCCGGAACACCATGAGTGAACTGAAATCAAATGTACCTATACTATATACCTAAAGTAAAAAAAAAAAAAATTGGAATGTAGTCATCAGAACTAAATAGAAATAAAGATGTCTATTGATTATCAATGGAGGTTAAACTAGAGGTAATTACAGTATAATGGAGGTTAGAAAGTGAAGGTGCATTACTATGACATTGAAAATAATCAATGAGATATATGCATGCAATCAATATTGTATTTCAGTCATTGGTGAGAATTGGGGGTGCAGCAAACAATATGGAGTGCACAACATTACAATATAAACAAAGGATGACACATACAAATATACAATATTATGATGCGGCAAATAGATTAAGTATTAGAGATATTTGCATTTTTGGACTTAACCGTAAAATGCCCTTTACACAATGATTAAGCAGCTTGTATTATAGTCTTCATTTTCCGTATTTACTGACATCAATTTTGTTTATCATTTAAAGTTTCAACTTTGTGTTTATATCACACAAAGAAGTTGACTAACTAAAGTTGACTATCTATTCAAGTTCGCTTGAAAGTAATCTGGCCTCATAGTGCACTGAACGATGCCAGAGCTCCTTTTGTAGTGTTATTCACACCGCCTTTCACGTACTTTGTGTCATTCTATTCAAATTGTCTGAATTAATTCAGCCATACAGGTCAAGGTAACACAAGCACTAAAAGAGCACTATCTATTTGTGTATATTTATATCCACACAAAGTATTATTATTAGTCAAGTCACATCACAGGCATCAAGGGCAAATGTATTGTAAAATTCTCAGTGTTCATTTATTTATTTATTTGTAAATCTGAGAATGTACACATGTAACCAAATGGACCCGTAAGGGTCCATTTGGTTACATGTGTACATTCTCAGAGTCCGTAAGGGTCCGTAAGGGTCCTTACGCAAGGGTCCATTTGGTTACATTTATTCTGTACATTCTCAGAGTTACACACGGATAAATGGACCAATGGACTCTTTAAGGTTCCATTTGGTTCCATTTAACACATTCTCAGAGTTTAGATTCAGACCTAACTTCATCCCACTTTGTGTAGTTTATTCACCCATGGCCCAGAGTACATGCACAACAACACAACTCACCCCATTGGGAGGGTAAGAGATCCACTCCAATTCTGTCTGTTGTGCCTTGGAATCCAATAGAATCACTAGTGACGGGGAAATGAAGAGGCAAAAAGGTGGTTAAATCTCATGCTAGAACTGTAAAATGGGCATTACTGCCAGGCCACACAGACAGACTCTATAGCACACATACCCGTGACCCAATTTCCCCATAGCAGTCACACAGCAGAAGAACATGCAAAAAAAGAGGCTAATGTGCTGTAACAGCCACGTTTCTGGTGGCAGAAGGGTACCTTCATGGGCATAAACAGACATTGACATAAAGCATGACGGTTACAACTTACAACACACGGCCGTTGGGCACTATACTCTACAATACAAGGGATTTAACGGCCAACCCAGCCATTCTGTATCAGGCTATATGTGGATTGAGCGAATTCATCATGCATAGGCCTATACGCGTTCTGCTTATGCATTAAATTCTAGATCACTGCCTGCCCTGCATGCTTATGAGGCGGCCTTTGTTGTGTAGAATATCTATGTCACCTCGGTCAATTTAATGAGAAAAAAAAACTTTTGATTGATATACTTTATTAACAGTTTGCAAACAGTGGTACGATGTTTACAATGATGCAAAAAGGATAACACAAAAAGCCAGAGGGGCTTGGTTCCATTGTGGTCCTGTGGTATAGGCTACTAATTTCTAAGGATTTTAGGTTCAAGTTTGGCCCATTTAAAAGGTCAAATAGTGCACCTGTTTAAAATCCTCCGTGATAGTCTATTAATAAATACTTTGATCTTAATTAGGCTAAAACAAAAAAAAAACTGTTCTGAATGTCCTGGGTGGAAATGATTGGTGTAGCAGCCTGAATTCACTCACGATCATTTTGTGAAAGTATAACGTTTGGTGGTGAAACTGTACCGAAGCGTCTTTTGTGTGTGTTGTGTGGAAGAGATCGAAGAGTGCGCTTCTGTTGTGTCCACACCGTGAACCGCAACGACACGCAGCCCTGTCTGTCTGTCTGTCTGTCTGTCTGAGCGCGTCCTACACAATAAACACCGTATTCTGTGTAGAATGTAACATCTACCTAGCCTGATCTATTCTTTTGTGCCAAATGGATCGATCGATCGCTCCTCGCCACTGTTTCGGGTGGATCACTAAAATCTGAGCCGTACGTATACAGTCTGTGTCTTTGTACTGTAACTGTGCCATAGCAGCTGTCTGTCTGATTCTAGAAAACAAAAGAAAAGATAAACAACAACAGCAACTTGCAATTGGCCATAAGATTTCCGTGCGCATTGTAGCCTATAATACCGTAGCTATGATGATGATAATACACCACTGTGACAACATGGTGAGACCAAACCAAGTTACCTGATGTATCTATAGGCTATAAAATACATTAGAAATCGGCAAATGCTTTCAGGATACATACGAATAATAACCCCACTATGTAAATGGTAAGGGAATTGACACGTTTAATTAAATTAATCGACAGGGAGCCTAATAATAATTAATAAATAAAAACTCCTCTATAGCCTATTGATGTAGAATAACAAACAATAGCCAAATATGAATATGATCTCAGTGGATATTCGGTCGGTCGCCAGGTTTAATCGCTATAAAGTGGGGGAAAACCTCCGTTGTTTAAGCTATACTCAGCTGGACATGTTAGATAGTATAATAATAATCATATCCCAACAGACATGGTTCGAAAAGACAGCATGAGGGGCTATTTTGTGCTGAAATAAAAGCACAACTCCGTATTTAAATGCGTGCCTGATCATCGTTATACCCCATTATAACATGGCATCGCCGTGCGTAAAACACAGTTCAGCCTCGCTCGTTACAGCGCACGAGAAGATCGGCAATAACGTCCCTGACAGCTCCGCAACGGTTATTGTCATAACCGCACGTCTCCTAACTTTAGATTACAAAATAGAACAATTATATATCAAGATCGTATTATTGATCTGCGAGGGACTTTGATACAATGTTGCGAGCGCGGCGGCCGCGCTCGCAACATTGTATCAAAGTCCCTCGCAGACCCGTAGCCTAATATTTCAGACACAACGCGACAGCCTCAGTTTTTTGGGGGAGATGAGATCGATGATCATGATGAAACTGAAAGACCGGGATGACAGTCAGAGAAGACAAACTTTATAATAACTTACCTTCCTTGACATTCTGTGCTTTTCCAGTGTCTATATAATAGCAAAAATGAAGGCAAAGCGTAATAATCCACAAGCGGCGCGACGGGATCGACGTGGAGGAAACCATGGTGCACTTGAAATAACTCGTTCTCGTCTCTCCAGACCACGTCGGGTATAGTGGCTTTTTTTTTTGCGTTGTGGCTGTGCTTCCCACGGACGACACTAGAAGCAGCTCTTATGGTAACAGCCGCCCCGCTCTGCCTCTCTAATAGAGCGTCGGGGGGCGGGCTGGTGGGCGGAGACTGGGGGTGTCACTCACTGCCTGACTGACGGGAGCTCCGTCCACTCAGAGGGTCCCTGTTTAGAACGCCGTTTCTGAAACGGTGGGTCGCGACCCGTGTTGTGGGTCGCGGCCGCGTTTTTGTGGGTCCGCGAGTAAAATGTGACTTTTTGTTTTGTTTCCTACGTTTTCTTTTGAATTATTATTATATTAAAAAAAATGCAAGAAAAAACAGAATTAAACAAACTCATTTATTTTTGAAAATAATTAGATAAATACATGTATAAAAAACAATGTAAGAAATTAGATTAATTAGAAAACAAATGTTTAAGAAGATAGCAGATCTACAAGCTCACAATGCTGCATGTTGTGAGCTTATAGATCTGCTATTACCACTAGTTTAGTTTGGATCCCGTCCGGGGGAAAAAGTTTGGGAACCACTGCTGTAGAAACAGGCATGGGACACGTCGAGCGCCAATGAATTATGGGCATCGGGCCCTCAATGGCTGTGTGTTTGACAATGTAATCATAGAGCAGTTAGGCCTGCTACAACAACGTACTTTGTCAGAATTTGAATTGCACTTTTTATGGTGTTTTTTGGAAAGCGGCAAGATGGACAAGTTACAACCCTGAGATGTCTCTCTCTCTCTCTCTCTCTCTCTCTCTCTCTCTCTCTCTCTCTCTCTCTCTCTCTCTCTCTCTCTCTCTCTCTGTGTGTCTGTCTGTCTGTCTGTCTGTCTGTCTGTCTGTCTGTCTGTCTGTGTGTCTCTCTCTCTCTCTCTCTCTCTCTCTCTCTCTCTCTCTCTCTTTCACACACACACACACACACACACACACACACACACACACACACACACACACACACACACACACACACACACACACACACACACACACACACACACACACACACACACACACACACACACACACACACACACACACACAGACACAGACAGACAGACAGAGTACACAGACAGACAGAGTACACAGACAGACAGAGTACACACACACACACACGCACACACACACACACACACACACACACACACACACACACACACACACACACACACACACACACACACACACACACACACACACACACACACACACACACACACACACACACACACATAACAGTGCACGCAGAGTACAGATAAAAGTGTATTAGTGATTCATGGATCACTTTTTATTTTATTATGTGTTTTAATTGAGAACATAGGCTATTAGTGGATGTAGCCTATAGTACAAGGCAAGTCAATATAATTGTAACTGTACTGTAGATGTTGCCTTTGAAGTTTTATGGTGCTGGATGGGAAGATGTTCTAGTGGTTTGCTCCTCTTCAGAAGGTGATGTTAAGTTGGGGGAAAGTCCCTCTCTGCCAAACAGGCCTTTTGTGAAGACAGAACTTTGTTCATTATTGTGTTGCTTGAGAGACTTTTACAGTAAAAAAAAAATCTCTTGGGGAGGAGGAGGGTGGTCTTAGGCAGCACCTCGATATAAAGATAAACAGAGAAACACAATTAAAGTCTGAACGTATACTTTCCAGTTGCTCAGATGACTTGGCACATCACTTACGAATTAAAGCAGAAAGCAGAACTCATTAGCCCTTTCCACATCTACAGCATTTGTTGCAGGTCACTAATTAATCTCCATTACTTTCCAAATAACCAAACAGCTGCAATTATAGCCACAAATGTTGATTAATAATCTGTGTACATAAAAATTGGACGGAGGCACACAAGGACTCACTTCAAGGTTTATTTACCTCTGTAAATAAATTCATCTATTTGCCTTGTTTATTATGTAAATTAAGGGTTTTTTATCCTTTGTATCCTTGCTACATGATCAAGTTCTGCCTTGCATTGTATATTTCTAATTAATGAAAGTGAATTAATTTGGCTTAATGCGTACCTTAATCGTGCAACAGTTATACAGTGTGTCATTGTATCGTACAAGTTGCCTTTAATCGATGAATGTAGTAACACGTAGGAACACGATCGCAGTTTCAGGCTGTTTGCTTAAACTGCTGTAAGGCCCTGATACAGTAGCCTGGTATGCAAGTATTTGTTTACTTGCTCTCAATTGTTGGCTTGTTCCTCTTGTGACGGGCACAAGCAGTACCACTTTCTCCCCCGCAATCCATGTCATGCTCTTATAGGATGAGATGAGATGAACAAAAGCCAAAAGGCTTGTGAGTTTTTTTATTTTTTATTTGTGTTGTCAAATTAGCTAAACGACAGTGGTGTAAAGTAACTAAGTACATTTACTTAATTACTGCACTTAAGTACAATTTTGAGGTATTTACAATTTCCAATACTTTTACTTCTACACATCTCAGAGGCAAATATTGTACTTTTACTCCACTACAATTATTTGCAAACTTTAGTCAGTTACTTTGTAGATTTTGAGTATTATTACAAAACATACATTATCCACTTCAGCCCTATATACATTTCGGCCATTTGAAAATAGCCGATCTACAAGCTCACAATGCATTGTGAGCTTGTTGATCTGCTATTTTCAAAAGATTGTTATACACTTGAAAACTTGAAATGGGACATTCTGCACAATGAGTACTTTTACTTTTAGTAGTACATTTTCATGCCAGTACTTTTTTTTTAGAATAGATTTTTTTTAATTCCGGACTTTTACTTTTAACTAACAGAGTATTTCTACATTGCAGTATTGATACTTTTACTTAAGTAAAACATTTGAGACTTTTTCCACCACTGCTAAACGAGACCCATTGCGCATCAAATAATGTTCGATATTTCAGTAAATTAGAGCCTGTCTGTTTCATTTTCCCCCCTCTATCATCACGACTAATCTAAACATGTCCACAGTTGCCATGGCATTCGCTAATTAAAGCCTTCCCATTGCCTCCCTGCTGTGTTCGTGTGGAAGTGACACACGGTTTAGAGGCACGGTATTGTGTTCGCCGTGCTACCGACAGCCAGTGGTGGAAAAAGTACTCAAATGTTTTATTTAAGTAAAAGTATCAATACTGCAATTCAGGAGAAGCAATTCAAAATTTACTTGATTAAATGTACTTAAAGTACCAAAAGTACTAAAATATTTGAAAATAGCAGATCTACAAGCTCACAACGCGTCGCATCGCGACGCGTTGTGAGCTTGTAGATCGGCTATTTTCAAATAGCCTATGTATAAAATAGGGCTAAAGTGGTTAATGTATGTTTCATAATATAATAATAAATATCTGAAAAGTAACTAGTAACTAAAGTTTTCAAATAATTGTAGTGGAGTAACAGTACAATATTTGCCTCTGAAATGTAGTGGAGTAGAAGTAAAAGTATTGGAAATTGGAAATACTCAAGTAAAGTACAAATACCTCAAAATGTTACTTAAGTACATGTACTTAGTTACTTTCCACCACTGCCGACAGCCAGAAAGCCTGTGTCATCCGGGTTCATCCTCTGCAAATTGGTTTGTTAACGGAGAAATGATCATTTGCGAGCCTGTCAAAAATGTCAAACCTCAGATTAACATGTGTTTTGTGTGTAGACGCTCGTCGAGTAGAGAAGAGATATGTTAGGATTTCAGTGGCCCCTGGCTGACGGGATGGGGCCCCTGCTGTCAAAAATGCCAGAAGGTTTATGGTTTTATTGTTTAACCACTTTTCAACCTGGTGTCCCTATTTTGGGTGAAAATCTTGAAGCATTTTCAAACATGTTCAAGTACATTTACTCAAGTACTGTACTTAAGTACAATTTTGAGGCATTTTTACTTTACTGGAGTATTTCCAATTGTCTGTACTTCTACTACGGCAAATGTTATGTACTCCACTACAATTATTTGAAAACTTCAGTTACTAGTTACTTTGTAGATTTTGATTAGAAAACATACATTAACCACTTCAGCCCTATATTTCGGCCATTTGAAAATAGCCTATCTACACATTGTGAGCTTGTAGATCAGCTATTCAAAAGATTTTTATGCAATTGAAAACATGTGAAACGGGACATTCTGCACAATGAGTACTTTCTACTTTTGGTACTTTAAGTACATTTTGATGCCAACACTTTTGTACTTTTACTCAAGTAAATTTTGAATTCCGGACTTTTACTTGTAACAGAGTATTTCTACATTGCTTTTACATTGCTTTTTTTCACCACTGCGTGTTATGAGCTTGTAGATCAGCCATTGTCGCTATTCATCGTATGAAGAAGTATATATATAGGGCTGCAGTGGTTAATACAGTACAGTATTACGTCGTCAATGGAGCCCGTACGCGTTCCGGGTGGCTCTTCTGTCTTCATAAGACACATATGAGCCGGTTCTGTGCGAGGCTGTGTAGCCTTTTGGAACTAATTTAGGTGGAATCTGTGGCCTGTCATAGCGGGCAGCGATGATGAGGGAGTGGCTGGAGGCAAGATGCAGCTGTCGCTGCTTCAAGACACACTGCGGAGTGTTGAGGCAAACTGTTATGGCAAGCTGTGAACTGACACACACCTAATGGTTCCATTTAGTCGTTCATAGACCCCCCTCACACACACACAGTGGTGTAAAGTAACAAAGTGCATTTACTTAAGTACTGTACTTAAGTACAATTTTGAGATATTTGTACTTTACTTGAGTATTTCCAATTTCCAATACTTTTACTTCTAGTCCACTACATCTCAGAGGCAAATATTGTACTTTTACTCCACTACATTTACTTCAAAACTTTAGTTACTGGTTACTTTTCAGATATAAACTATGATATAATAAAACATACATTAACCACTTTAGCTCTATTTTATACCTAGGCTATTTGAAAATAGCAGATCTACAAGCTCACAACGCGTCGCACCGCGACACGTTGTGAGCTTGTAGATCTGCTATGTTCAAATATTTAGTACTTTTACTTTTGGTACTTTAAGTACATTTTCATGCCAATACTTTTGTACTTTTACTCCAGTAAATTTAGAATTTTGGACTTTTACTTGTAACAGAGTATTTTTATATTGCAGTATTGGTACTTTTACTTAAGTAAAGAATTTTAGTACTTTTTCCACCACTGCACACACACCACCAACGTCGGTGATATCAGTGACAAAGGGACATAATTTACTCGGGGAAATGTTTCAAAAACTAAACAGTATAACTGCAAGGCAAAAACAAATTGCCGGTTCGGTAAATGCGACATGAAAGCATCTACAGTATATGGATGTTATGGTAGCTCGCCAGACGTGTAAATATGCATTTGGTATAAGCGTGCACAAGTACACGCACGCATGCTTGAATTATGTGCGTACACATGCATGCACACACAATGCAGATACACGAGACTCACACACACACACACACACACACACACACACACACACACACACACACACACACACACACACACGTGCATGGGCTGTGAGTACACCTTCAGTTCCAATACACCACACACCTCTGTGAGTAGTTGTGTATATAGTAAGTGTGCGCACACAATAGGATGATGATAGGTATAAATGTTCTCACATATACAGAGACACCCATGTGTGACTCTCTAGCGCGCACATGCACGCACACACACACACACGCACACGCACACACACACACACACACACACATACACACACACACACACACACACACACAGAACAACACAATCTTCCTTTGCATGCATGCATGGCACACAACAAGTCATACTTCTTTCTCAACAGAATCTCTCAGATATTCAAGTAAGGTCTTCATTAACAGGCAGCAACAGGCAGCTTCTCTCACAGAGCGTCCTCCCTTAAGGCCTGAATTACACATGTCTTAACCAGACACGCAGCGCCCTGCTGAGATGCATGAAGTAGTCATGAATAACCCATTAAGACCTGGAACTGTGTCATTTTTAGATTTGAGCTAAAAAGCATTATTTTACACTTTGGGCTATTCAAAAAATATCAGATACACAAGCTCATAGCGCGGCACCGAGTGCCGCGCTACGAGCTTGTAGATCTGATATTTTTGAAAATTCGTGAACATGTGTGCAAATCTTTGAATATATATATTTTTAAAGCGAACATTTGTAACTCAAATCTTTGCTTCTGGGGGGTCCCTGGAACAAACTATTTTGATGGGGGTCCGCGGGCCAAATAAATATAATTTTGGGGGTCCTTGACATGAAAAAGATTGAGCACCGCTGATATAGAAACATATGTTTTTTAGAAAACTGTTGGGTTTTAGGAGACATGTAGAATCGGCTTCAGGTCTCAATGGAATAAGTTGTGTGTGTGTGCGGCTCCGTCTTGTTCCCGCGTTGCATGCATGCAGCTCTGGCAGTGTCGCTACAAAGAAAAGTGAGAAGCCCCTCTGCAGTCGTTTGCTATACAGCGAGGGGGCTCTCTACAAGCCCAATCCTGGCACCCAGGCAGGCAGGCAGGCAGGGCGGGGGCAGTCTGAAGTCTGCCGGTCAGGCCCTGGAGGAAAAAAAACCCTACCCTGAGCTTTAATAGCGACCATGAGAAACAGCCCAGAGGCCCTGTCAAATGGCGGTTTGGTTGTGCAAGCAGGCAATTTGGTTGCTTTTTATAGATGGGTAATATGGAATGCCCCATCCCAAAGGAAATCTCAAGTGTTGAAAATTCAACTGGTATTGTTGTGGGGGGGGGGGGGGGGGGGGCAGCTCAAACCCATTTGCACCTGACACCGTTTTTTTGTTGTTGATATAATCACATTCCTGTGTGTGTGTGTGTGTGTGTGTGTGTGTGTGTGTGTGTGTGTGTGTGTGTGTGTGTGTGTGTGTGTGTGTGTGTGTGTGTGTGTGTGTGTGTGTGTGTGTGTGTGCGCGAGCACGTGCTTGCGTGCGCGCTTGCGTGCGTTCATGTGCGCCTCTGGTGTAGATTTAAAATGCAAAGTGTCAAAGCAACAGTAATCATACCTGCCCATTTCCCCCCTGTGTTTTGAACTGATACATGCCTCAGGTCATGGTTATGAAAAAAAAGTGAAATATGGTATAAATCTGAAGAGCTTTATACTGATCCAATTAGTGAAATCCAAAGCGAAGATAATGTAAACCTGTTTTGATAAGCCCGCATTTCTGTCATCTGGTTTTACGATTTGTACCACAGGTGTGTGTCTGAGCAGGAGCTAGATAGACTTTTATTGATCCCAGGGGGAAAAGTCAGTTGTCATAGCAGTGCCGCAATTACAGTAGAAACACTGGAAAGATACAGAAAAGAAAAAAAAGATTAAAAAAAATAAGTAAACAGCAGGTAGTAACACACTTAGGAATAGAGTGTCTGTGTTTGTGTTGATGGGCTTCCCATGATGTGACAATCTGAGAGTGGATAAAAACAAGTGACATATTACACTGCTAGTTGTCATAGCAATACATAAATTAATTTAACCCATTAAGACCTGAGGCCGATTAAAACATTTTTTTCTAAAACGATTCGCACAAATTTTCACTATTTTACAAAAATAGCAGATCTACAAGCTCGTAGCGAGCTTGTATATCTGCTATTTTTGAATAGCCTAGAGAAATCTAAAAATGACACAGATGCGTTCCCGGTCTCAATGTGTTAATTACTCATGGAACAGTGATTGGAACAGCTCAAGAAGTTCAAGTACAACAGGACTAATACAATAAAATAACTTAACTACATTAACCCTAGTAACCCTATTCTGAGCATGTCATGATAGGTGAACATACAGCAAAAATAGATAGGTAAGTAAGTAAGTATGACGTAGGATATATGATTATAAATAGCGCCATATTTGCGTTGTGTTGTCTAGCAACAACAAATGTACTGACTAATGCATTCACATAAATGAGAAAAAAGTCAGTTTTAATTCAAGTTTGAAACTTAAGAGTTCACCCAAAAAATGACTTATTTTCTATCAATTACACATCCCATGAAGACTTGATTTCATGGATTTATTTTTGTTTTTGTGGCATTCCTAAGCCAATAATTTGATGACCGTGTGTATTTCCGGTAGGAGACACAAATAATCTACTTTGCGTCTCCTACCGGATACATTAGCCGGTAGGAGACGGGATCAAATTATTAGCTTAGGAATGCGACAAAAACAAAAAAGAATCCGTGGATTCAAGGCTTCATAGGGTGTGCAATTGATAGAAAATAAGTCATTTTTTGGGTGAACTCCTCCTTTAATTGCAAGTGTAAATCAATTAGATCACTGATACCTCTGTCTTAGGCAGACATTTATTTTATGACTCATTTAAATCAATTCAAGGCTGTTTGTTCATTATAAACTAACACGGGCTAATATACTGCACATAAAAACTGTTTCATGGCCTAGTTACTGTGTATAAACGTTCTATGTTGTCGTATACTACTTACTTGCAGAGACCTGTTGGCCTTTTTTAATGACTGGGTCATTTCCTACATCACTCGTCTTTTGACTCTGCAAGCCAGATCACCGAAATGACTGTTGACAAATGAAGATATGCAGACGTCCATGTCTATGGAAACCATGTGGTCAGATTCGGGAGCAGCAATTGGATTGGCTCGCGTGCTGTGATTGTGTGCAACTTTGTTTATGTAGGAATGATTAAAATGGCCTTTTCCTTAGCTTACCCAAATCTTGCACATTTGAGAATTCTGCGAGCGAAAACCTACAGCGGTGACCTCAGTGAAACTCGAGCAGCTGGAGGCATTTAGCGACTTCGGTTTTCATGCAAATGCATCGAATCAGCTGAATGTCACAGACCACAGAAGAGCACGACATTACCACAACACTTTCTGTGGAATAATTCATGCCTACAGAAAGTTTTAGGCTATATTATATTAATAGCCCTGGCAAGAGCGCTGCTTTTCTTCAGCTCGGATGAAATGCAATCGCCAAAACATTCGCAAGAACTTTGTTCAGCTGCTCATTCGGATCCCTTTTATAGACGTAAATAGAGTTGAACTTGTTTGGTTTTGTCATTCTCAGGTACTGTGACAGCAGACTATTAGGTGTATCGCCGAGGTCCAAATGTAGCAACAGTGTCACATTACTTAACAGTCCCCCATAAATTAACATTGTAGGAGGGAAACCCACTTGGGTGAGAGGGCAGGAATGGGGTTGGGTAAAGTGGGATAGGGGGTTCAGTTATCATTTCCATTGCGTGAAAGAATGCAGAAGGGTGGCCCCCATGAATCTGAAGGGTGCCCCGGCAAGAAAAGGAGTTTCATTTCACTGTTTCTCCAGCTGCCTATATGTGCAGAAATGCTGACAAGCATCCAGTTTGGCAATGTTTGGACCGCGCGTCTCTCTTTCTCTCCCCGGGCAGTCGGTCCAATGGCTGTGTTCCTCCAGACCAGACGGTGCTCGCTGCCGAGCTGTCTGTCTGTCTGTCTGTGACCCCTGAAAAATAGATGTCCTCTTTTACTCTGGCTCTTAAAAAAAATCAGCTGCCAGCTCAGTGCCTTGACCATGGCCAGCCATTCTCCTCAGAATAGCTTTCAGATGTTCTTTTTGCTGTTGTTGTTGTTGTTGTTGTTGTTGTTGCTTTGGCCCTCCAGTTGTCCAGTGTTTTGTTTTTGAAATAAAAATGCAGATTGCAAAATGTAATGTTTAAATAAATTCATATGGAGAAGCGAGCATTTAGGTACATCACAAGATGCAAAAAAAAAGAGAGAGAATGTTGCAGAATGTTTCAGCAACAAAACTAAACCTATATGCAAATAAGTCCCTGCGCCATGTTCTGTTGACTCACAGCCTTTGGGAGAACATCACGAAGACACACAAAACAAAAGTCAGAATGGCTGCAAGACAGTGGTTTCTGTGAACTTTGAACTCTACAGTCATTTGCGCGGTACGGGGACTGAACACGCCATTGGGTGTCCCTCCAGTACGCTGACACACAGACACATACTGTACTCATTGCGTGTGTCAGACTTAAGCCCTATATACACTACGTTGTGATGCAATGCATTGTGAGCCTGTTTATCTGCTATTTTTCAATTTCTTAAAGTGGTTATAAGCACATGAAACCTAATACTGTAGCTTCCTGTTTCTGGGCATGTAGATAGAGATTTGGTGTAGAGGGGAAAAAAAGTATTTAACCCTGGGGGATACCAGTCAAAGAAGTAGGGTTTAAGTGGTTAAAACCTGCCCTCCTTTTTCTTTGAACCCATGCCTTACATACAGTATGTATAACCCAGGGAAGGAAATAAAAATGAATATGAGCAACAAATGAGTGTGTTTTTCTTTAAACACTATATATTCCATATAACTATATAGAAATATTATACATATAATGTCATATCTCCCCACATTCTGAAAGCCTCTCAGTACCGATCTCCATTACTAATATATCAAGCCTTTATACCACTGTCGACGCACCATCATCTAATATATCTGGGTAAATGTATTCTATCCTCACTAGACCACACAAAGGCCTCTGATAATGAAGGAGCAGACGTGTAGTGTAGAATTGCCGTCATTATTCATAGTATTCTCATGACATGTTTTGCCTTGCAATATGGCACGACGCCACAAGCCCATTGGTCATGGTTGTCATTTAATGATAATCACCCGCTATTTGATTACTATCACCCGTTGTTTGTGCCCGAGACGCTTGCGATCGAATGCTATGAATACATTTTGTAAAACTAGAAATACCACGTTGTGGTTTTATGCCTCCGCCAATCAGTTGCCGTTTGCCTCAGTGTCTGTCCAGACTCACATGCTGTAGTACAGGGGTCTTCAACAGGGGGTCCGGGACCCCTAGGGGGTCCTCAGAGTTACTACAGGGGGTCCACCAAATCTTTGTGTGACATTTCTTTCTTTTACCGTAACCACTTGAACCCTAGCATCCCCTTTTTCTGAGGAGAACTTTAGCCAAAAATAGCAGATCTACAAGCTCTCAACGCCTCGCGCTGCGAGGCGTTGAGAGCTTGTAGAACGGCTATTTTTTGGCAAAGAGGCTTTAGGTGTAGAGGGAAAAAAGAGCAGACTAAGTAAAAAAAATCTGAAACACAATTCTATACAATATAGAGTAGTAGGGGGTCCCTGCTTTATCTCTCTCTCAGCTAGGGGGTCCTTGGCCTGAAAACGTTGAAGACCCCTGCTGCAGTACATAACGCAGTGGTTCTCAACCTTTTCAGGCCGAGGCCCCCCAAAATAATCATATTTGAACTGGGGACGCCCCCACCCTTACAAGCATTGTAATGTAGGAGTTGAGGCATTCAATTTAGTTTGACTCGGTTCCGCGGACAAATACTGTGAAAATAGCAGATCTAGCAAATCTTGCAAGGCGTTGTGAGCTTGTAGATCGGCTATCTTAAATGTTTTTGCCTTTTTTTTTTTGGCCAATATTTAACCAAAGTATTGTTTGACAGTATTGTTTGTTGATTACTTTTGATTTTCTTTCTTTCTTTTCTTCTTTTAGGTATTAAAAAGGTCTTGAAAGTCCTTAAATTGTCACTTTACTGTCATGTGGGGACCCCCCAAAAATCCCGACCCACAGGTTGAGAACCACTGGTGAATGAAGATTTGTGAGGTCACGGTGACCTTGACCCTTGACCTCCTACTTCTAATCAGTTCGTCCATGAGTCCAAAGGGATATTTGTGCCTTAATGTCATGCAATTCCTTCAAAGTGTTCCTGAGATATTGCCTTTAAGAGATTGGGATGGAATTTAGGGATGGACAGATGTTAACGTTAGAGTTAAGGTTATAATTTAGACATAAAAACACAGAGGCCAAGCGGGTGCTTAGCAATCAGCACTGCTAACAGGAGATAAAATGTCTTAAAAGAGTATATGAAGGGGCTGCTGTTTTTTTTTTTGTTGTTGTTGTTGTTTTGGCTCTCCAGTTGTCCAGTGTTTACTTATTTCAATAAAAATGCAAATGCAAAATGTAATTTTCAAATAAATTCATATGGAGAACCCAGAATTTAGCTACATCATAAGATGCTAAAATAATTTAAAAAGAGAGAGAAAATGTCACAGTGGCCTTGACCTTTGACCTCCTACTTCTAATCAGTTCATCCATGAGTCCAAAGGGATATTTGTGCCTTAATGTCACGCAATTCCCTCAAAGTGTTCCTAAGATATTGCCTTTAAGAGATTGGGATGGAGAATTTAGGGATGGATGGACGGACTGACAGACGGACTGACAGTTGTTAACGTTAGAGTTAAGGTTATAATTTAGACATAAAAACAAAGAGGCCTAACGGGTGCTCAGCGATCAGCACTGCTCACAGGAGATAAAATGTCTTAAAAGAGTATTGAAGGTGCTTCTAGGATCTGTGGGAATGTAGAAAAAGGAAGAGGAGATCCCGAGCGCTCAAAAAAAGGAGAGGAAGTAAAGTTAAAACTAATTTTATTCTATAAAAATGCAGACATGTTTCGACCGGTTGGGGTCCTCATCAGGGAACGGACTGAATAGTTTAGACAGAGTTGGCCACGCCCAAGTGTTTCTGTCAGAAAGCCTTGAGGGAAGACATCTACCCTCAAGGCCTATAATAATAATGATAATTATTATTATTATTATTAAAGTTTACATATTATGTCACTGTGATGTCAGTGACATCACTGGGAACTTCAGCGCTATTACAGAGATACACACAAGACGGGAGTTATGCCTGCTATTGAAACATTATAACGTAAAACATTTATTATGTATATATGTAGAGAGAGAGAGAGAGAGAGAGAGAGAGAGAGAGAGAGAGAGAGAGAGAGAGAGAGAGAGAGAGAGAGAGAGAGAGAGAGAGAGAGAGAGAGAGAGAGAGAGAGAGAGAGAGAGAGAGAGAGAGAGAGAGAGAGAGAGAGACAGAGAGAGAGAGAGAGAGAGAGAGGTAATCTTGAAAATCTGGATAGTGCTTTGAAGCCGGGGAGTTCTCTGTCGACTAGCAAAAAATGTTCATAAGATATGAATTTGGCCCAACTTTTGTTCATAAATCAATAGCAATTCAAGAACAAAAGTCTGCTCCAATAATGGAGGATGAATGCACGCAGGGGGAACTTCTATAATTGCTACCACTGTAACATCCATCGTGAATCTATTCTTTTAACCCCCCATCCCCCCCGCATAACCACCCGTTTCAACCACGTCAATATGTTTTCTGGCCATTCTGCTTTGACTCACAGCACAGTGACGGCTGGCAGGCAGAGAAGACACAGGATTGAGAGACAGGATGACATGCAACAAGAGGCCGTGAGAAGGATGCAAGCCCTACAACATCCTTGAGGGTTTGTGCGTATGTGCTACGCACGCTATAACCAGCACAAAGCCACCGGCACCAACACAACCCAGAGCTGAATGCAACAGAAAAGCTTAAAGGAGTAGTTCACCCAAAAAATAACTTATTTTCTATCAAGTTACACACCCCATGAAGCATTGAATTCATGGAGATTATTTTGTTTTGGTCGCATTCCCGAGCCAATAATTTGATGACCGGCGGTCTCTCCGGTAGGAGACTCAAACAGTCTCCTTTGAATCTCCTACCGGATACATTAGCATCGTTCTGCCAGTCATCAAATTATTGGCTCAGGAATGCGACAAAAACAAAACAATCTCCACGAATTCAAGGCTTCATGGAGTGTGTAATTGATAGAAAATAAGTAATTTTTTTGGGGTGAACTACTCCTTTAAATTGAACGTACAGTGCATCTTCATAAAACAAGATTTATATCAGTTACTTCAGTAGCCAATATGTAACAAGCGGCAATCATAAATGCACAAGTTACAACAAAAATAGTTGGCCAAAATATTCACTCTCAAACAAAGAAATCTCATTACCCGTCCTAACCTGTAATAGCCTTATATAAATAAATGAGACATCACTGGCAGGCTGGCAAAGTTTTCTCCTCAGCTAGCGTTGCCATTAAAACCTCCCGATGTGCACTTTTGACTCGAGATTCCGCGCTCGTTCTCCCTTTAGGGAAACAAAGGAGATTATGTGTGCTTTAAAGAAATCAGCCCGGCATCTAGCCCTTGCTCCTCTGTGTCTTTTGATCTTCTGATTGGGTTAATTCGTGGCTGGGGTGAGAGAGACCCTGGCAGAAAATGTTTGAGTCGAACAGGTCTTTGAAGCCGGGGCGAAACGGACAGCCACTCGTATCTCGGCTCCCTGCGCCTTTTTCGCTCGGCTGATGAGCTCGCTCTGCACACAATTCCTTTGTCCCGTATATATCCCCGTCTAGATCTCTACCACCTCTTCATCTGTTATCTGCCATTCTCTGTCGAGCTCATCTCGATTTCTGCAGTGTGGCTGACTTTCACATCCAGAGCCACTTAATCCATTGAGACCGGGAACGCATCTGTGTCATTTTTTATTTTAACCACTTTAACCATTATTTTATACTTTGGCCTATATACTTTGGCTCATAGCGGCACGAGCTATGAGCTGCCACCGAGTGCCACGAGTGCCACGCTACAAGCTTTTAGATCTGCTATTTTTGAAAAATCTTGAACATTTGTACATTTTTAACTCAAATCTTTGCTTGTGGAGGTCCCGGGAACAATTTTCTTTTACAAATGTTCACTTTAAAAAATATATATATTCAAAGATTTGCACGCATTTTCATGATTAAAATAAATAAATAGCAGTTCTACAAGCTCATAGCGCGGCACTCGGTGCCGCGCTATGAGCTTGTATATCTGCTATTTTTGAATAGCCATCTAAAGACATCTAAAAACGACACACAGGCGCGTTCCCGCTCCAAAAGGGTTAACGGTGAGCGTGAGCAGGTAGGGATTCAGTGTCTTGCTCAAGGACGTTTTGTCCGGACAGACGGAAGTCGACAAAAGGCGTACATTGGCTCAGATTGAACCTGCGACCTATCTAGTTACAGGATAGGCTTTCTGGCCATTAGACCAGGCCGCACGATGTATCTGTTTCAAACCTCCTACCTACCCAGACACAATGCTTTGGAAATTCTTATTCTTAGGTCCTTTGCAGAGATTTTTTTACGTGAATGTGGCCATTTTGCACGGCACAGATGTTTTATATGACATTTATACCATATACTGTATGGGTTCCATGCATACATCCATTGCATGTGTATCTGGCATATGTTTCCCTGTTAATTCTTTCTTTCTGTATAGATGTCTTCCCTCACTATCTGTTGTTATCATCTGCATTTCTATTTTACACTCTTGGTTTACATTTCTAAATTAAATACAGCACACTTAGTTGTGGTATAAGTAGTACATTTACTCAAGTACTGTACTTAAGTACAATTTTGAGGTACTTTTACTTTACTGGAGTATTTCCAATTGTCTATACTTTACTCCACTACAATTATTTGAAAACTTTAGTTACTGTGCAGATATAAATTATTACGTTATAAAACATACATGAACCACCTTAGCCCTATTTTATACCTAGGCTATTTTCAAACATTTTAGTACTTTTACTTTTGGTACTTTAGGTACATTTTGATATCAATACTTTTGTACTTTAACTCAAGTAAATTTAGAATTCCGGACTTTTACTACATTGCAGTATTGATACTTTTACTTAAGTAAAACATTTGAGTACTTTTTCCACCACTGCACACAAACGCATGCACACTATGTAAAAGTACACAGACATATACTGTACATTGTAAATAGATACACACTGCACAGTGTGCGCGTACACACATATGGGCACTATTTAGACGTATAGGAACCGTGCTCACAGCACCTTAAGGCCCTCAAAGTGTGCTATGACTCAGTGGTTCTCAAACTTTTTCATGTCAAGGACCCCCAAATTGACACTTATTAGCCCACGGACCCCCATTTCAAAAGATATGCCAGGGACCCCCATAAGAGAAGATTTTTTACGGCTCTAGCAGTGATTCTCAACCATTTAAATTTAAAGGACCCCCAGTTTGACATGCATTAGGCTACGGACCCCTATTTAATGGCATTTCTATCACTTGGACCGCAATTTATATTGTAAAATCAATGTCAATTTAACTCTGAGTGTACAAATGGAACCAAATGGACCCGTTAGGGTCCATTTGGTTCCATTTGTACATTCTCAGAGTTACAGACCCATAAGGGTCCATTTGGTGCCTAATCTATCATTTAGCTGGGGACCCCCTGGAACTCCCTCAAGGACCCCTGGGGGTCCCCGGACCCCACTTTGAGAACCAATGCTATGACTAATGTACATTACTTTGCTGTTTTAAAAACAATGGTTGCTATTTACTATTGTTGTTGTATTATTTATTTTATTGCTGCTGCAATGTTGAGGAACAAAACCAAACAATTGTACTCATATATAAGGACATAATGATACAAATCATGTATCTTGAATCTTGAACACTGCCATCCTACTATGATGTTTATTTACAGTATTGATGGATTAGATCTCCACATTCATTGATGAAGACAATTGATGTGTGATGGATAAAACATGAAGGGTTTGTGTCTGTATATAAAAGTACATGCATTGTGTGTAAGCTCCAGACCAATATTTTCCAGATGCTAAGCTAACTCATGCAAGCCCTGGTCCCAAGGCAAGTTCATAGATAAAGTTAATAAAATAATGTACTAAATATACCTCTTTTCGTATGATACACAAATAGAATTCGGACCATGTGGACTCCAACCAGCAGTGTTTGGAAATTAAACTAACATTTTAGCCTGACCCAAACCCTTATCCTGACCTTATACAAAGTAACTGTGTCTAATCTTAAATAAAATTGTATTAAGCGTTTTAGACCTGAAGCCGATTCTACAAATGTCTTTTAAATCCCAACAGTATTCTGAAAAACGTATGTTTCTGTATCAGTGGTGCTCAAACTTTTTCATGTCAAGGACCCCCAAAATGATATGTATTTGGCCGCCGACCCCCACCTCAAAATGTTTTGTTCCAGGAACCCACAGAAGCAAAGAATAGAGTTAAAAATGTTCGCTTTAAATAAAATATATTCAAAGATTTGCACTTTTTCACGATTTTTCAAAAATGGCAGATCTACAAGCTCGTAGCGCGGCACTCGGTGCCGCGCTACGAGCTTGTATATCTGCTATTTTTGAATAGCCAAAGTGTAAAATAATGCTTTTTAGCTCAAATGAAAAAGTGACACAGATGCGTTCCAGGTCTTAATGGGGTAACTAAATGATCTTTCGTAATGATACTGCTATGACAAAACGTTATCCAACAACGTTTGGGGGCGACTATGCATTTTGTGGGATATGACATGAATTTTTTGATCAACCCTGTATTTTTCTCTGTGCTGGTGATTGTCATAACCAGCCCTCCTTCCTTCCCTGTCTGTGTGTACATGACAGAACAACAAACACAGGCACGTTTTCCGTGCTTCTGAAATGCACGCAGAACCCAAAGTCACCACAAGTTAACAAAGTGGCATATTTTCACATGCTAATTCGGACACCCCAGGAGGGCATGCAACAGTGAGCTCTCTCTGAGTCGAAGTATGCTGCTAGCATATTAATGTGCATGAACACGCCCAGGGGGGGGCAAATCATACATAATCCTACAGCCATACCCCCTACATATCAAAATGGTGTACTGTTACCGTACCACATCAAACCCAGTTTTCGCTCCAGAGTTCTCTAAATTTTGAATGGTTTAACAACATAATAACTCCAAGCTGTAATTGGGGAACGGCTCGAAGGTAGATTTTAACATGTCTGTCAAAATAGAGTTTATGAAGAACAGTCACTGTGTTCCCCTGCAGTGAGGAGTCTGTAAAAACAGGAAAGAATGTTACCCACGTGACGCCGTAGCTCAAACAAAGCTTTAATTGCTCATAACTGACCGTGCTTTCACGTTTTTTAGGCCTGCGGATGTATGAGCTGCTGCCAGTGATGTAAAGTAACTAAGTACATTTACTCAAGTACTGTAGAATTTTGAGGTATGTTTTACTTTACTGGAGTATTTCTAATTTTCAATACTTTTACTTCTACTCCACTACATCTCAGAGGGAAATATTGTACTTTTACTCCACTACAATTAGTTGAAAACTTTAGTTACTATATGTGCAGATATAAATGATTACATTATAAAACATACATTAACCACTTTAGCCCTATTTTATATATAGGCTATTTGAAAATAGCAGATCTACAAGCTCACAACGCGTCGCTGGGCGACGCGTTGTGAGCTTGTAGATCTGCTATTGTGAAGTCAACTTGGGAAATCCTCATTGGAACCAAAAGGGTTAAAAAAGTCGGCTGATTGACAGAGTGGCAGCTGTCTGAAATCATTACCCAATCACTAATCAGCTTCGCAACACTATAAAGCACCACACCCGAAAGGAGTCTGTAAACCAAACCACAGTGGAAGAGAAGGGAGAAGGAGGAGAATCTTCCAAAATCCTCCATTGTTGCAAACAAACTAATTTGCGTCCTGCAACAGCAACGTCGCGCAGAACATCAAGCAGCACTGGTGCAGCCATAAAAAGCTGGAGAGGCAGCCGGTGAGAGACGAACTGTTTGTTTGTTTAAGAGTCATACAACTTGCCGTTTGTAGCGCACGTTACAACGTGCGTTCTAGTTCAATGTCAATTGTTTGTTTGATGTCCTCAAGTTAAAGCAACATGATTGTTGTTTTAAAAACTAATGTGATTTGTTTATTGAGAAATGTAGATTGATAGAAACAGTTTAAATGCTGCTGAAATTCAGTCTATTATATTTGCATTTTCATTTGAGACTGCATATGTTAAAAAACTGTTTAAAAAACCCAATTCATAAAAAGACACTAAGAGAGTAAAAACAATATTCACAAGTGTTGAAAAATATATGTAAAGCATTGTATTTGCATTTATTATTTCATGTGCATTATATTTACAGTAATTATGTTTTATTTTTCATTTAAGGTTTTTCACCTATACTTACCTTACAACCTTACAACTACACACTACCTGCATAAGCTGTACTGCAACAATCAAAAACTAAAGTAAAGAAGAACTAAAAGGAAAACCAAAGTTGTGGTCATTGTATGAGTGAAACCCAGTTAAAACCTCCTATGGACTGTACCATCCCTTTCAAGCGGGGGAAACTGCAAATATACTAAATAGCTTGACAGCTATTTTCAAACATTTTTGTAATTTAAGAGTATTTTGATGCTAATACTTTTGTACTTTTGCTCAAGTAACATTTTGAACACAGGCCTTTTACTTGTAACAGAGTATTTTTATATTAGTGGTATTGCTACTTTTACTTAAGTCAAATATCTGAGTACTTCGTCCACCACTGGCTACTGACCATGCTAAAAGGACTGCTTTCCTCTTGCAGGGTTTGTAACTGGGTCATCGCACTTCCCCCCCTGCCAGACAAAAAGAGCATGTTCTGATATTTCCCCTGGACCAGATCCATGGGGATTCACACCTCTCTGCAGTGGTCAGCTGCTACAGGGCACTGTGTTAGCAAACATCCATTAAGGGCAACGTTTAAGGCCATAACCTTTCATGTTCCATACATGTTCCATTCTGCCATGACAATAAGCAAAGGGCATACATACAGCAAGGGTTGGTTGGTCGGTTAATTGAACTTGAAACGCAACTAACACAGGAAAAACTTTATTTTATTTTATTTTATTTTATTTTATTTTATTTTATTTTATTTTATTTTATTTTATTTTATTTTATTTTATTTTATTTTATTTTATTTTATTTTATTTTATTTATTTATTTTTTATTATTATTATTTTTTTTATTATTATTATTATTATTTTTTATTGTTATTAAGCTACACTGGCAAGTGTGAAAGGTAAATCTGCCACTGAATTGCTTTACATTATATTTTTAAGGACTTTTCCTATGCACCTTGGGAAATGTTGATCAATGAACACCACTTAATAAGAATGACTCATGAAGACATGTAGGATCCGCCTGAGATTCCCATAGACGTGTTTAATATCGCGTCAAATAAGAACTGTGTTCCAAAAATAAACAAATGACCCCGGCGGTTTTACTCCTATGGATACGAAGCATCAACTGATGGTGAGAAAACGCTAATGCCGAATTAGTACATTTTTTGCCAGAAACAGACTGTATAATACGAGTGACTGACTATCATAAACGATACAGAGCCACCCCCCTGACGATATCGCTGAGGCAGTTTGTTTATGTTTTGACTACAATTCTTATATGAGACGATTCTAAGATGACCCAATGTTATTCTTCATATAGAGAAATTACTTCTACGACCTGCAGGGGATGAACGAGTGACGTCAGGACTTCTGTACTCTACAGGGTTGGGTCATGACTGTATCATCGAATCAACCATTTAGAACTATTTCTCAAAAAATAATTTATTTCTCTCTACGTCTTACAACCCTAATTCACCTCGATCTCTGTTAGCAAGCATTGCATATTTATATACTACCTAACCACATTTTACCTTTTTTCTACCCACTACCCGGAGCAAAGTATACAATGCAGTTTTTTTTTTCAAGCAATAAAAGTAATCAAGGAGTGACAGTATGATTTGTGACTAAGAGGATAAAGCCAAGTAACGCTCAAGTCATTTACTGAGACTCATAGATGCTCATCGTGGGTTATGACCCCGAAAATGTGCTTTACAAAAAGAGACAACAAAGTGGTTTGGGCTTAAGCCAGGACTGACGAGACAGGGCAAGATACATGAATGTACAATAATTGGAAAAGCCATGCCTCACACACAATGCTATCAGAAAATTAAATCTCCAAAACAATTGTGTTTTCATCTCCTTAAATGTCTGATTCAACATGTGAAATTGAAGCTGCCACTTGGACACACAAAAGAGCAGAAAAGAGCCCATCATATCGACACATCGGAGGATTTATCAAACTTGCCGTTAAGCCTGATTTATACTTCGTCCCGCGATGGTATCGTGTGCTGAAAGATAGACCACCTGCGAGGGAACTTGCAGATTGGCTATTATCCTATTTAAGCATTATGAAGACGAGATTAGTTGTTCTTCACTCATTCTGGGGGCTTTGCTTAAAGGGATAGTTCACCCCCCCAAAAAATGTTTTTTCCTATCAATTATAGTCACCCCATGGAGACTTGAATTCATGGAGGTAGGAGATACAAAGGAGACTCTTTGCTGCCGGTCATCAAATTATTGGCTTAGGAATGCAACAAAAACAAAAGCATATCCATGAATTCAAGTCTCCATGGGGTGACCAATCGATAGGAAAAAAAAGTCATTTTGGGGGTGAACTATCCCTTTAATAGTAATAATAATAAAATACAAAAACAAGGAGGTGTGTGTGTGTGTGTGTGTGTGTGTGTGTGTGTGTGTGTGTGTGTGTGTGTGTGTGTGTGTGTGTGTGTGTGTGTGTGTGTGTGTGTGTGTGTGTGTGTGTGTGTGTGTGTGTGTGTGCGTGCGTGCGTGCGTGCGTGCGTGCGTGCGTGCGTGCGTGGGGGGGGGGGGGGGGGGGGGGGGGTGGTCTTTCTTTATGGGTTTAAAGGCAACGTAAAGTTATATTTGCCGTTAAATTGAAATCCCACTCCCCCGACATAATGGATAAGGCATCTGAAAACATAATAAGTCACTTTAACAGCTCATCAACTTTACAGTGTGGCTGCTGGCGTGTGTGCACTCTGCTCGACACCGCTGCGGTTTGTGAGATAATGTACTCCCTGTCAAACGTGCTGAAATGTGAGCGACGTCCCACGGCAGCGCCGGTGTCAGGCCTTAAACCCCCTCCTCAGCATCTCTATTTTGCACCGCTTATGAAGATGCTGAGGAGAGAGAAGAAGAAGAAGAAGGCAATGTTTTGAGAATGCTCTCTATCTCCCCCTTCAACGATCCTTCCTCTCAAAATAATTGTTTTCCACACCCTCCGGCGAGTCATCAGTGTTGCCGCAACACCGACGCTACGCACAATATTCACGATGATCCTATTTAGGTTCCCGTTGCAAAAGTCCCGGCACTTGTTTTGTATCGAGCATTTTGCACGCTGTGACAGAGTAGGTATTTTTTTAAACGTGTTGATTAACTTTCACCTGACTTGTTAGGGCTTGGATGACATCTTGTCATGATTTATCATGAATTTTCACTTTTGCATATCTGATGATGACTGACGGCGAGGATGACACAGTTGAACAAGCTTCAATCCCATTCCTGCACGGACACGCCTATATCAAAGCATTTCTCAGCCTTTAGTCCTCCATCTAACCATGGCACTGACTGCGCTAGCATGGGAACCTGTTTTCAAAATGCTCACAACCATTCAATCTCTTTTAGTGGTTAAACTGAATTTAAAGAGGCATTTTCCCCTGCAAATGCATCTTTTATAAATCTAACAGCTCATTTCTACAATTTCTCTCTTTTATTTTTTGGGGGGAATTTCACAAATATGCTGGTTGCAACATTTATGACAGTGAAAGTATTGCTGTGATTTGTGAACGTAATACCAAATGTTCCAAACCAATGTATTGATCATGTTTTTTTCTGCCAGTTTATTAAGCACTGCACTGAGGCTCTGAGGCAATCAATTGTGTTGACATTGTAAGTAGGCTATTAATTGAACTGAATTGAATTGAAATTAGAATCACCCATATATCGTTCATCGTTTCTATTATGAAACTTATAGTCCCTTTGAAACTTTTTTTCCACCTTTTCTGTTTATAAAGTATCCGGTTTCGCAAGTTTATTCAAGTACGAAATTTCACCCTTAAAGCAAAAAAAAGCGTCTGTTGTTACCTTCCTCTTTTTCCTCGCATAGATTGTTGTTATCTTTTCTCATCTTTCAGATGCTGATACCTATCTCTTTCAGCATTCTTTTCCTTTCATGGCCTGCCACGGAGCCTCAACCCTGAAAGTGCAAGCTGTCAGAAAGGGTGCGTCCAGTCTTTTTGTCTCTTCTCTCACCCACAGAAATCGCACACTCTTTCGCTGACTCCCCCCGCCCTCTGCTTTGCACTTCACTCCTGTTCAGAAGTACTTTTTTTTTCTCCCTCTTCTATGAATCCACTATATGCTGTGCCAACAGCAGTCACAAGCAATCACTTCATGTTCCTATGTCTTCCGAATCTAAGCAGCGTAGACGTTCTATCAGATTTCTATTTTCCCATATCTTTATATCTTTAGTGCTTTCAAACACCAGGGACTGCAGCATGCACCGGTCCAGGAAATGGAGCCACCTTTCGTATTCCCTCCATAGATTTAATTGCCGGTCGTGTTTGACTTGTGCATACCATGTACTGTGTGAAGAATCTACACACTACTTTACTGACCTAGTATTATGGTTTAACCCAGGCCATTTAGACCGGGAACGCATCTTGTGTCATTTTAGATTTGAGCCATATAACCATTATTTTATTCTTTGGCTATTTTTGAGTGGTGCCAGCCACTCCTACACTTGACTGTGTCTGTGTGTGGGTCCCTCCGTCCGTCCGTCCGTTTGAGCACGGCCTCAACAGCTGCAGCTGATTGCAACACAAGGATGCAACCAGTTACACTAATTCAAAGGCACCACTCTCTTCACACTGGGTGTGATTTTTGAAAAATATTGAACATTTGTGCAAGTCTTTGAATAGGCTACATATATTTTTTTAAAACAACATTTTTAATTCAAATCTTTGCTTCTGGGGGTCCCTGGAACAACATATTTTGATGGGGATCGGCGGGCCAAAAGCATATCATTTTGGGGGTCCTTGACATGAAAAAGTTTGATAACCACCAACCACTGATTTAGAAGACATTTGTAAAGATTTGCACACATTTTCACGATTTTTCAAAAATAGCAGATCTACAAGCTTATAGCGCGGCACTCGGTGCCGCGCTATAAGCTTGTATATCTGCTATTTTTTGATAGCCAAAGAAATCTAAAAATTACACACAAATGCGTTCCCAGTCTTAAAGAGTTAAATATGTGCACTCATTTAAAGTCACGCGAGGAAAGAAAGGTACACACTCACATCGGTGTGATGATAATGTTGAAATTCCAAAGGGAGAGGACTCCAAACTTCAGACGAATACTTCACTGGCAGAGGTCAGTATAGGCTAGAGTAGCCAAAATATGTACTCTAGTAAAAGTATGTTACAAGAGTAAAATACCTGTTGTTTAAAAAACAAAAAGGAACTCTTGAGGAAGAGTAAGAATGTATGTAGGGGGAAAACTACTGGGAAAAAAAGTACTGAGTTACTTCATACAATCTGATTTATTGTTTAAACTAATTATGACAACCAGTCAGCCTCTTTGACTAAACTCTGTCTGAGAAAATGAATAGAATATGCATTTAATACAAACATTGGTAAAAACAAAAAAAATAATAAAAAATACTTTAAAAGCGGAATGTAATTTCTCTGTATTGAATAGAAGAATTTGTAAAATAAAATACAATAAATAAAAGTAACAACTGACAAGTGGGATGAAGAAAGAAAAGCATGTTGCATTAAAACAACTCTGACAAGTAGGCTACAACTTATTCAGAAGTTAACTTATTGCTATGAACCTCAGATGACACGTGTGTCCTGGAGGGTTTCCATTTTAGGGTAAACTTTTCTTTATCTTTTTTTTTTTTACAGAGGGATTTTTTGTTCTTTTTTTTTATTATTGCTCAGACGCCTTTTCATTTTCCCTTGAACAAATAAATAAAGAAATATGGGGCTTGTGATCGCTTGTTTGATAATCTAATGACAAATCAGTAGCATCTACCGAAGATGTCTGTGAAGCCAGAAGCAGTAAGTGTAAGTTAATTGTTTACTTGATGTTTGGCCTCAATCTTTTATCCACTTTAAATTCTCTCCAACAGCACCCTATTTCATACTCTATAACCATATTAACCCTGGCGTCCCATTTGGGGCATGTCATTATGAAACGTTTTAAAGGATCTACACCATGTATTTAAAAAATAGATAATAATATTTAATATCATATTGTTTATGTCCCTCAAACGTTTTTCAAAAGGTTTGAGCCTAAATCAAGCGTGACGTGTCGCAGTGGTGTAAAGTAACTAAGTATATTTACTTAAGTACTGTACTTAAGTAAAATGTTGAGGTATCTGTACTTTACTTGAGTATTTCCAATTTCCAATACTTTTACTTCTACTCCACTACATCTCAGAATATTGTACTTTTACTCCACTACATTTATTTGAAAACTTTAGTTACTAGTTGCTTTTCAGATATAAATGATTACATTATAAAACATACATTAACCACTTTAGCCCTATTTTATACCTATAGGCTATTTGAAAATAGCAGATCTACAAGCTCACAACGCGTCGCAGCGCGACGCGTTGTGAGCTTGTAGATCTGCTATTTTCAAATATTTAGTGCTTTTACTTTTGATACTTTAAGTACATTTTGATGCCAATATTTTTGTACTTTTACTCAAGTCAATTTTGAATTCTGGACTTTTACTTGTAACAGAGTATTTTTATATTGCAGTATTGGTACTTTTACTTAAGTAAAGAATTTGATTACTTTTTCCACCACTGGACGTGTGTGACGTCACGGACGGGAGCGAATCAGTTGGCCTGTTTTGAGACCAATTTACATAAAACCCCAGATATTATGCTGTGAAAGCCTGAGTGCTCAAACTGGGGTATTTTTTGGAATAGAAGAGAGGTAGGGGAGACCAAAAACACACAACAAAACAAGGAAAAGTTAAAATTCATGGTGTAGTCTCTTTAAATTATTGTTATTTCATTTCAAATATAATATTGATTGCCTGACAAAGTTATGCGTATAAAGGTTTTACCCCAACATGTCCAATATGAACAATATGACCAGGCTTAGCCCTCACAATGGCATCAGTGCCATATTCAAAGTTCAAGGTTTTTATTGTCACATACACATACTGTACTTCAGGCTTCCTCAACAGTGTGGATAACAATACCACTAAAATACGAGTTAAAACACAATGTTGACGCAAAACTTGGGAAGAAAGGCAACCACGTCTACCAGAACTTTATTCAATATTTCACATTTCATTCTTTTGTGCCACTACACAAAGGCCTTATTCCAGTGTTCTAAGCCTGCAGGTATTACACTTGTAGTGAGTACACAATACTCTGTAAGGGTTCACTGAAAATCATTCTAGTTGGAGGAAAAACAACCATAAAATAGTAATATAGTATTAGAGAGGATTTGCGATAGGTTTCCAAAGGGTTAACGTATGGGTTAATACATTGGTTCTCAAAGTGGGGTCTGAGGACCCCCAGGGGTCCTTGAGGGAGTTCCAGGGGGTCCCCAGCTAATTGATAGATAGTTAGTAAACAAATTGACCCTTATGGGTCTGTAACTCAGAGAGTGTACAAAACCATATTGGTTCCATTTGTACACTCGCAGAGTTAAATTAACATAGATTTTACAATATATTGGGGTCCCAGAGATAGAAATGCCATTAAATGGGGGTCCGTGGCCTAATGCATGTCAAACTGTGGGTCCTTGAAATTAAAATAGTTTAAAATCACTGCTAGAGTCGTAAAGATCTTCTCTTATGGGGGTCCTTGGCATATCTTTTCCAATGGGGGTCCGCGGGCTAATAAGTGTCAATTTACGGGTCCTTGACGTGAAAAAGTTTGAGAACCACTCGGTTAATACACAGATCAGTTCCCATAATAAGGCACACGGTCCTTTGTCTGGTAGAAGCATAGCTGTCTTGTTAGTGCTTTCGCGATAAACAGTACAGCAAACGCCACGGATGTTCATTGTTGCAATAAATGCTGCCATTAGCAAAATCCTGTCCTCTCTAGGAGTGATACCATCCTCTATACCGGTGTGTAGCTTACATGTTCATGTTCTATCATCGTCTAATACTGAGCCCATTCACTAACCACGAGCTCCATAAGCATGCAGCACGGAGATAATTAGAAGGCACCGCCGATAATTGTATTTCTCCTTCCTTTTTATTGGCAGCAGCTGGCACAAATCATAATTTTGCTCACGTTAGGCTGATTTCACAGATGCGTTCGGAATTAATAAGCAGTTTATGTTTTGTGCAAATCCACATAATGCATTAAGACCTGGAACGCGTCCTTGTCATTTTTTTATTTGAGCTAAAAAAGCACTATTTTACACTTTGGCTATTTTTGAAAAATCTTGAAAATGTGTGCATATCTTTGAATATATATTCTTTTATATATTCAACTCAAATCTTTGCTTCTGGGGGGTCTCTGGAACGAAATATTTTGAGATGGGGGTCGGCGGCCAAATTCATATCGTTTTGGGGGTCCTTGACATGAAAAAGTTTGAGCACCACTGACATAGAAACATATGTTTCTCAGAATACTGTTGGGATTTAGAAGACATTTTGTAGAATCTTAAGGTCTTAGGTCTTAATGGGATAATTCATTCAGGAGTCCCCGTGCTCATTTATCTGCTGCACAATTGACTTGATTAGCGTCACTCTCCCTACTTTGGGAAACATTCACAGGAGCCCGAAGAAGATCTCGGCCTGCTGTTTGTTGAACGCCACTCTTTTTGCGAGGGATAGAAGGCCCGTTTAGTAGGCAATGGAGTCTGGAGGGGCTGGGAGGAGGGGGGGGGGGAGTTGGAAGGCCAGGGAATAAAGCGTTGTGTACTCTCTCAGACTGAACCATCCAACCACTTCCCTCAGCACTTCCTTTTTTGTTTTGGGCACCACAAGCCCCAACCGATGACAGGTTCGGGCTGCCTGGAGGGCCGAGGAGGGGGCTACAATCGACTGTCTGTTTTAGGAGAACATTTGCTAGGCGTGGGGGGTGGGGAGAGGGGTGAGGGACTGGAGGTGGGGGAAATAGAGTGGACTCACACACCAGTTATCCCCCAGCAGGTAGAAATGGACGGACTAACTGCCCAGTTTGCTTAGTCCACCAGCCCCACCCCCTGCGTCCACATGGGGTTACATGCATCCAATTGGGGTTACAACATGCCCCCCCCCCCTCCTTTTTTTTTGCATCATGCTCAGGCAAACAGGCTATAGCTCTGTAGAAGGAGAGACCACCTTGTGATAGACAGGTCACAGGCTCAGTCCTGGCTATATAGGGTTAATGTGTTAATGTGTGACCTGTCATCAGCTAAGACACTGGAAACCCCCCCTGCACCCCCCACTCCCATGCACTGTAAAATCCTGAATTTTAATTTAACTCTGAGAGAGTCCATTTTGGTTACATTTGAGTTACAAATGGATACATTGAGATTTTACTGTGCGTTGTACGTTGTTCTAATTAATAATTAAATTATTTAATACTTTTAATAATTTGACTATTGTTTAGTAACCATGGGTGAAAAAGATAAAAGTAACAAGCGGAATGAAGCAAAATTATAAAAAATAATGTACTTTTGCAAGAGCTTCTGGAACTCAGATTAGGCCCAAACATAAACGAGCAAAAGTAACATGTTTCTTCACAAATATACTTATATTTAATATAAAATGATGTTGCTTTAGAACTACTCTTAGAAGCACAATTTATTACAAATCGACCTAAGTAAATGTAACTGAGGAAACGTAACTCAGAGTCATTACTACCCACCGACTTCACATCCTACATAAAGAGGGAAGCATATTAAAAGCCATTATAGGGCCTTGTTCAATCACACACTGAAGGAGGTGGTCCTCTAGTCTAGTGGTACTAGAGGCCTGCTGTACGGAATGGTTACGGTTACCTACCTGTGGTTGGTTATGAGGGACTCTCCCTGCCGGAGAGGAGAAGTAACAAGGGAGGGATTGTGTGATGCTATTTCCTGATCCTCTCTGACCCTCCCACGCTCCCTTCTACATTCCCTTTTACACTGCAACCTGACACCGAAACGCACACATTCAAATCCTCAGCGTTCATTGGACTCCAAAGAATTAAATTAACCACAAACGAATCCCAAATGGAGCAATGAACACTGAGGATTTTACCGTGTACCACACACAGAAATGTGGTTTTTAATCCATTTTACTTTTTTGTTTTGGCTATTAAAAAATAGCAGATCTACAAGCTCATAGCGCGGCACCGAGTGCCGCGCTATGAGCTTGTAGATCTGCTATTTTATTTTTTAATCGTGAACATTTTTGCAAATCTTTGAATATCTATTTTTCCATAGCGAACATTTTTAACTCTGTTACAACTTCTGGGGGGTCCCTGGAACAAAATATTTTGCGATGGCGGTCTGCGGCCGAAATTCATATAATTTTGGGGGTCCTTTGGCATGAAAAAAACACTGATTATAGCGATATATATATATTCAAAAAGTTAGGATTTAGAAGACATTTGTAGAATCCCCCAGAACCATTTTTTTGTTACAAATGTTTGCTTTGAAAAAATATATATATATTCAAAGATTTGCTCAAATTTTCACGATTTTTCAAAAATAGCAGATCTACAAGCTCGTAGCGTGGCACTCGGTGCCGCGCTATGAGCTTGTAGATCTGCTATTTTTGACTAGCCCAAAGAAATCTTAAAATGACACAGACGCGTTCCCGGAATTAAGCCCTGCTGGCAGCAGATCTCTTAGAATGGCAATGCCGGTCGGTCGTTCGGTTCAACACTTTGGTTCCCCCTCAAAAACATCTCTTGGATACTTCGTGCTCCCTGGAGAATGAACCCTCCTGATTTTGGTCACCGAATGGCCTTCTTTCCTCCAGGGTCACCCTTAGGGGGTGATCGGTCTGATCACACACACCGAGACGTGTCGTTACAGGCGGAGATGCCTCGGCAAACCAGCATCTGTGCCTTGGCAAAGCAGCATGGGACATTTTGATTGAAGCAAACATTGAGTCATGATGAGTCTAATTAATATGAAACTTTTGTCTGTATTTGTCATTGTCTCACCACCACCGTTCCTACTGTACCACATGCTGTATCCTATCCACAGCAATATTATGTGGCAATAAATCGATGCAGTTCGTATCCAGAAAGAGGTACATTTTTTTGCCACGTTTATTTTTTTACCCATTGAGACCTGAAGCCGATTCTACATGTCTCCTCAATCTCAACAGTATTCTGAAAAACTTATGTTTCTATATCAGTGCTGCTCAATCTTTTTCATGTCAAGGACCCCCAAAATTATATGTATTAGGCCGCGGACTCCCATCAAAATATTTTGTTCCAGGGACCCCCAGAAGCAAAGATTTGAGTTAAAAATGTTCGCTTTAAAAATATAAATATTCAAAGATTTGCACACATTTTCACGATTTTGGTGGGAACCAATACCTTAAAGCATATAGGACATACAGTACTGTAGCTCAGTGGTTTTCTAACTCTGTGTGCCCCCGGCCCGCAAGGCACACCAATGGGCAAGTCAAAATCTCAAGGCACACCTGTATTCATAGTGGGACTAGCCGATCTAACAAGCTCATTGCCACACGATGTGAGCTTCTTGATCGGCTATTTTCTTATGTGGAAAAATAAATAAATAAACTCAAAATCTTTCGCCTACAATATATAGCAGTAATAATGTGATTGACTCAAAACCCCAAGGCACACCTGGACGTGTCTCACAGGAACACCAGTGTGCCGCGGCACAGCGTTTGAAACTGTACCAGCAGGCAGCGCCCGAAGGGACGATGCCACGCACAAATTCAGATGCAAATGATATATTTATTACACACCAATGGTATCCCCGCTCGTCGGCACCGCCCCACCCCACCCCACCCTAGCATAGGCTGACCGAAGATTCACCCGTTGGCGTTCTCAGCTAATGCCAATAAAAATAAAGAGATGTGTCTAAAAATAGAGACAATTGCCCAAACCTAATCCTATTATTCCTGGTATAGCTGCGATGGTCGCAGCATTGCATGACAGTCTTCTATATTCTCTCTCCACCTAAGTTTCTCTGTGGAAAAAGACATTTCAAAGGACATTTTTATGACGTGTGCATGCATGGTGTCCACAGAGTATGAGCCATTCCTTGCACTTTTCTACTACTCTGAGTCAGATCCATCTGTTTATGGTAAGTGGCACGGCTGGGTGCCTCAGTGTAATGAGTACGGCAAGGTGCGCCAATTATGCCTCTGGTTGAAGTTATATATGACTCACTGGCCGTGTATAACTGGGCCCGTTTGCATCCATTTCTACCCCCTTGATCAGGCCCGGGCACATTTTCAAGGCAAAGGATATCTGCGAGATATTCAGTGGTGGAAAAAGTATACTCAAATGTTTTACTTAAGTAAAAGTGTCAGTACTGCAGTGTAGAAATACTCTGTTACAAGCAAAAGTCCGGAATTCAAAATGGACTTGAGTAAAAGTACAAACGTATTGGCATCAAAATGCACTTAAAGTACCAAAAGTAAAAGTACTAAAATGTTTGAAAATAGCAAAGTAGCAAAAAATAGTAATAGCAAAATAGCAAAAAATGTTGGAAATAGCAACACAATGCGACGCGTTGTGAGCTTGTAGATCGGCTATTTTCAAACATTATAGTACTTTCACTTTGGGTACTTTATAAGCACATTTTGATACCAATACTTTTGTACTTTTGCTCAAGTAAATTTTGAATTCCGGACTTTTACTTGTACTAGAGTATTACTTAAGTAAAACATTTGAGTAATTTTTCCACCTCTGGTTCGTTCCTTATCCACTTCTGGGATGAAAATAAGACCCAAAACGTTGCCACATGTTCATCGTTCACAATCCAATTTGTGGTGTTTTCTTAAAACAAAGTGTTACCCAGTTTCCCCTCAGGGATCAATAAATCATTGTCTTGATCTCAACTCAAGTCTCAACTATCCTACTGTGTGAGAGAAGACAGACTATGCACCCACTGCACACAAAAGGAAGTGGAAACCGAGCTACACTTCCTAACCGTCTGTCCATTGTACCAAGACATCAGAGACACATACTTCCCACAGATTACAACCACACACAGAGACTTTGAAAACATGACCAACGACAAAAAACTCCCATATCTGCTGGGCGAAGTACAACAATGTGCAAACACAGCAGCAAGATTCGTGAGTTGTTGTGATAGGAGAAGGATATCGAACGGAACACAACCACCCTAAAGACTAATCATTGTGTATATTCCTACACTATACCTGCACCCAGTGATCTTGGTACATAGAAATTGATCTATTGAAGATTCTGACTTTCAAATGTACATTTTTTGTTTTGATTGTATTGCTGTCTTTTTGCTTTGGCAATGTAAACGTATGTTTTCTCATGCCTATAAAGCCCTTTGAATTGAAAAATTGTGTGTGTTAAAAAACCTATTTCGAAGAGTACAGACTGATTTATAGTGGTATGCCGTGCTCAGTGAATCATAGATCTACAAGCTCACAACACGTCACGAATGTGCAGTGGTGTAAAGTAACTAAGTGCATTTACTCAAATATTGTACTTTTATTCCACTACAATTATTTGAAAACTTTAGTTACTAGTTACTTTGCAGATATACATTATTACAGTATAAAACATACATTATCCACTTTAGCCCTATTTTATAAATAGGCTATTTGAAAATAGCCGATGTACAAGCTCACAACGAGTCGCGATGCGACGCGTTGTGAACTTGTAGATCTGATATTTTTTTTAAACATTTTAGTACTTTTACTTTTGGTACTTTAAGTACATTTTGATACCAATACTTTTGTACTCTTACTCAAGTAGGCCTACATTTTTAATTCCAGACTTCTACTTGTAACGGAGTATTTCTACATTGCAGTATTAATACTTTTACTTAAGTAAAGCAATTCAGTACTTTTTCCACCACTGCGTGTTGTGTGAGCTTGTAGATCTGCTATTTTACGGCATGAAACACCCACCATGCGACTAAGTATAAATCAGGCTTATAAGTGTCACTCTTTTCCAGATGTTGAACAATCTCTGTGGATACCAAACATTCACGGGAACATCTCTGGTGTCAAATTTGCATCGGCATGTTTATTACTCATGCTTGAATGCTCATTTTGGTCGGGCATGCACAGCTTTAATTTTATTGTTTTAGCTCTACTAGCTCTTAGGATGATCTCAGTCTTGTATACACCCATCCAACACTTTTCCAGTTCCAAACAAGACAACTTGAAAAGTACTGGCTGGTTCCCATGGAATTAACTGCGCACATGCTGCAGGGGCTTTTTTAGAATCTTCGCCTTGTTTGTTGTTACATCCAGTGAGCCACTATATTTATAGGCTGCCAGTTGCCACTCAAGACTTCTGTTTATGTGTGTAATAAAATAGGCCCTATAAAATTTATGTTTGATTACCCAACGATCACATCGTTATACTGTATACGTGCTTTTGCTTGGTTCGGTTGAAAAGAAACAAAACAAAACAAAACAAAACAGTGCAATTAGTTGTTTGTTACCCAGCTAACACAACCCCAGAACCACACCGCACAGGAGAGGTTGATTTTCATTCACTTAATCCAGACAGTTTTCACGGAGAATCTAATTGCATTTTTCATGTTCCATTATTCATAATTTTAGCAGAGGGGAAGCAGGTTCAAAGAAATGTGATTGAAATAAGTGCTGGATATACAGCAGCCAGAGGTATAAGACATTACAATAATGAGAGCGACACTTGAGAATTGGAAGTAATTCAGCCATGGGGTGCGACGATGCCTTAGCCCCTACCTTAGCCCCTAATACGTGCACTCCGCCACGAGAGACGCCCCCCCTGATGATGTCTCTAGGATCAGAAGCTAAAGCATTAAAGTCCCAGTTGGTCACATGGCACTTATCTCAAAGAGGATTACCATTAACCTCTGCGTGCTGGACACATTCCCCCATAGCCCATGCTACTCTCATTGTCTCGCCCCTAATTATCCCCACGGTTTTAATTGGCTAAATAAATCACCGGGTTTGCCTTAACAACTTTGGTGTGTTGGAGGTGGAGGTCTCGGACCAAACAGGACGGTGGATATTGAATCGCGGGGGTCAACGTGACACATTGGAGAAACATCAGGGTCGGGTTAGCAGCGCTGGGACTTTTTTTTCGCCATAACAGCCTTTCCCATCTATAAGTTCCACATCAGTAGGATTCGATTAACCCCCTATCGAGCCTTTCGAACATCAAATCGAGGCAGATTATGGGGTGTGGTGGTTATGGCATCAAAAGCTTGCAGTAGTACTGTATATATGGGTGCACACACACACAGCATCGTGTTGTGAAAGGACTTTTAAGTCCCCTGAAAAAGCCGCTTTCCTTTTCTCACCCTTCACAGATCAGGATCAGGAGGAGATGGGGTTTACTGTGAAACACTCTCCGAACCGGCAGGCAGGCATGGCGTGATCATGGCAGCAAGAAATGTCTCTCCCCTGCCCGCCCGCCCTGACCGAACTCAAGTGTGCATCAAGCAGACATCTTAGTGGCGAAGTACCACTTTTCTCTCTCCACCGTGATGGGTTTGAAATGGTTGCTGAATGGCACCACCACCACCACACACGCAGCCAAATTCACAGCTCGGGGTTTGCCTTTACCGAAGCACCGAGAAGAGAGATCTGACAATGTCAGAAACCCATTTTTTTTAAGCCATTAAGACCGGGAACGCATCTGTGTCATTTAAAAAATAGCAGATATACTGTACAAGCTCATAGCACGGCACCGAGTGCCGCGCTATGAGCTTGTAGATCTGCTATTTTTCTTTTAAATATGTGCAAATCTTTGAATATATATATATTTTTTAAAGCGAACATTTGTAACTCAAATCTTTGCTTCTGGGGGATTCTACAAAAGTCTTCTAAATCCTGACAAGTTTTTTTTTTTTTTAAACTTATCTTGCTCTATATCAGTGGTTCTCAAACTTTTTTTTCATGTCAAGGACCCCCAAAATGATATGTATTTGTCTGTGGACCCCCCCATCTCAAAATATTTTGTTTCAGGGGACCCCCAGCAGTAAAGATATGTGCTAGAAATGTATATATATATATATATATATATTCAAAGATTTGCACAAATCTTTTTCAATTTTTTTTTAAAAGATAGCAGATGTACAAGCTCATAGCGCGGCACTCGGTGCCGCGCTATGAGCTTGTAGATCTGCTATTTTTGAACAGCCAAATACATCTTAAAATGACACAGATGCGTTCGCGGCCTTAAAGGCTTAACAGAGGCAGTAGTTTCGTCGACCTATAAACGAAGGGTGTTCACGCCACCATCCAGCTCACCCATTGCGGGGACGGGGACGGGGAGGGGGGGGGGCACTTCATTCTTTTATGCATCTGCTTAAGATTTCTGACAAGATGCATTTATTTTTGTTCCGGCCAGCCTCTCTCTTTGTGAGCCACAAAACCCATTGCCTGGGCGAGAGCAGCGCGAGGACCACCAGTTCTGTGTGTGGGAGTGTGCATTAGTGTGCAGTAGATTGCTTCTGACAGATTCTTTACCAACTATCTCTTTGTGATAGAAACCAATGAATAAAAATCAGAAGCTATTTGTTGTCCACTGCCGAATGGTGAGGGACAGAAAGAGGCTCTTATAAGCCATGTAATGGGTTATTGACTTTGACCCCGGAGGGGGAATACATTGGGAGTCACGGGACGATCCTATTTTACTTACATTACAGTTCAAAAGCGATAGAACAATCAGAATTGCACCTGTACCTCTATTTCCCCCCCACCTTCTCCCTTGTCTGCTTAGGATTCTGACACGACTGCAGTTGAGCCATTTTTCTTCTTTTTTTTAAGGGAGAAACGGATTGCCTCTGAGCCCTGTGTGCAATAGTGTGTTATTTATTTCCTTGCTTGGCGCTCTTCTTTGCTACTACAAATACAACAAAAACCGATACTGCTTGGTGTAGAAGAGGTATCTGTTACTTGTATTACTACCAATTCTACAACACATCAGCAAAGTCCTCGGTTTTACTTTAAATCAGAGAACACCATCCCACAACACAGCCAAAGTGAGAGAATGCCCACATCATCGCTGTCAGGCGGAAAACGTGTATAGGCCCAAAAACAATTACTTTTCAAGACATTGAAAAAAAAAATAACCTGAGTTCCAATCGATCCAATGTAGTTATGATTTAGTCACAAGCTCTTAATGCTTTTCATTGATTAAATATCTGTAAAAAACCCTCAGACAGACTTAATCGCTTTCAACCTGGCGTCCCTTTTCTGGGCGAATACCAGATGGACAAGCACTCTCATGCGAGCTTGTACAGATCAGCTTTTGCTACTTTTATGACACTGTCATACGACGGTGAAAAGTATAAAATAGGGCATTCATTTACGGGAAAGGCGAAAATACAATCATGAAAAGATGAAATATGGAGATACAAGGTTTCAGTGACTATATGGAGGATGATCTGTACGCAGCACTGAGTCCAGTGATGCCATTTTGTGCTTATGTTGCCAGTCAAAATCCCATGTCAAGGTTTCTTTTAATCATGCAAAACAGGTGTTGCCAAGCACGAGATAACAGAATCATCAACAGCATTTGCAAAACAATGAACATATTACAACAGATTTGTCTGTCATTTGAAAGACTTGGCATAATCATGCTCCTGCATTGAATAATTCTCCATAATTACCCATGCAAGCAGCGAGAATAGGGTTGGCAACTTGACATTCAGCAAACTGACGGTGGAAAAAAAGTAGCCTTACTGTAATTGCTGTCCATTCGTTTTGAACCTCCAATTTGAAAAGCCAAGGTTATTTAAATATACAGTGTGTTTTTGTATTCCCATTTGGACCTAGAATTGCAGAGGAATCAAATCAAATCAAGCAAATGAAAGTGTCCATTCACACAATTTAGTCCTTATGTCACAGGCTGTAATTGACGTACTGTATAGTCTCAACTGTTACTGAGATGTTGGTGCAATTTTTCAATGTGATAAAGTGTTCAACACGCTCTATAGCCCTATGGCCCATGGAATCTATTTGCAAAGATTATGTGAACAAAACAAAACAAAAAACATGTAAATAGGCCTAATGGGCTTTTTGGAGGGAGATAACACATGAAAAGTGGCTTTTGTTATTCAAGGTACAGCATATTTATTTATTTATCCATCTATCTGACAGCGGTAAAACACGACGGTGATTAAATTGTTCTCCCCCCCCCCCCCCCCCCTGTCAAGGTGGGGAAGACAGAAGCCAGGTCCACTTGGCCTGGAGACTCTGCTTAAGCCATGGACTAGAGGCTGCAGTCAGTTCTTGGCAGCCCCACAGGGCTCCAAAGGTTTGGCTACATGCAGGCTGATTTGAATCCCAGCATTGTCAAATTTCTGATTCCTGTCTGGAGGAGAAGTAAGGGAGGGAGAGCGGACGTGTGCGCGCGCGTGTGTCCTTGTGTGTGTGTGTGTGTGTGTGTGTGTGTGTGTGTGCAGCCTATCTCCCTTCTTGCTGGACATGCCAACACCTGAAGGTATAAACAACACACAGGGAGGTCAGACAGGTCAGCGCCAGCCGCCCTGGACCGAAGGCGGTCCCTGCAGACCGTTGGGCTGTCATATACCTCTGAACCTGGACCTGTCTGCAGCCCAGAGAGGAGAGGAGAGGAGAGGAGAGGAGAGGAGAGGAGCTGCTGCACCCTGGCTGACATCACGTCAGGCACCGGGGGCAAAGGATTGTCATAGAAACAGGAGATGCTGCCGGTGAGTCTTTCCCTCCCTCTCCCACTTATCATGCAGACCCTGCTACCTGCGGGCCGCGCACATGTCCCAGCCCCCCCCCCCACCTCCCCCTCCCTGGCCCGAAGGGTCCTTGCCGGGGGTAAATGCCTGACCAAATGAACCCATAATCCGTCGTCCCTTCCACCCACACACACCTCCCCTTTGCATCTAGTCAAAGAAAATGTATGGGTGAACTGCAGTGGTGGAAGAAGTATTCTAAGATATTTTACTTTCGCGATGCGACGCGTTGTGAGCTTGTAAATCGGCTATTTTCAAATAGCCTAGGTATAAAATAGGGCTAAAGTGGTTAATGTATGTTTCATAATATCCTAATTTATATCTGAAAAGTAACTAGTAACTAAAAGTTTTAAAATAATTGTGGTGGAGTAAAAAGTACAATATTTGCCTCTGAGATGTAGTGGAGTAGAAGTAGAACTATTGGAAATACTCAAGTTACAAGTACTTAGTTACTTTCCACCACTGGTGAAGTGAGAAGACAGGCCGTGTGTGTGTGTTTTTTTTAGAGATGCACTCAGGGTGGTGCCTGCAGGACCTATCAAGGTTTTTTTTGGGGGGGTGGGGGGGGGGGCTGCAACAACCGGAAAAACCATATCAGTGATCTCATCTGTCGCCCTGCGGGGGCTTCTCCCACACACACACACACACACACACACACACACACACACACACACACACACACACACACACACACACACACACACACACACACACACACACACACACACACACACATACAGTAGGGCCACTACGCGGGAGAGACCCACGCCGAAGCTGAAATGACAGAGAATGTCTTCCTTCCGCGTCTCCTTCCTGAGACAAAGTACACACTGTCAAAATAGTCGGTATATCAGTGTCAGATTTATGGCGATCCATTAGAGGAAAAAAAGCAGCACACAGGGAGTGAACTGTGTTGCAGCCTCTAGTCAGCTGAATAGAGAATAGAGATCATCTGTCCGCTCAGCAGTTCACTATGTGTCCACGTCATTCTAAAGCCCGGTTTATACGTAGTTATATGACGGTGTCACGCGGCCCAAAATAGCCGATCTATAAGCTCAAAATGTATGGCCGGTGCGACGCGTTGAGAGATTATACTTCTGATATTTTCAGTGCGCGACACGTCGTATTATGGAATATAAATTGGGCATCATTCCTTGTACATAGTTTGCATGTTTGTTGGAATAAAAAATGTCTTTATTTCTGTAAGTTTGATGCATGTTCTTGTTCTCTGTTGTGGAAAACCATGGGGATGCAAACCCTACACCGCAGGCCCCAGCATCTCCTATTCTTTTAAATGTGACCTTGACCTTTGACCCTTTTGAACCAAAACATGATCGTACTCTTCGGGAAAGCCCATATATACTGATCATTCCCAGTGGTGGTAACTAAGTACATTAACAGTCAGTGTTGTTTTCGTCAACGATGACGAAGACGAAGACGATATGATTTCGTCAACGTCCCTTTTTTTCATGACGAAAGTACGTAACGTTGAAGTGCTAAACATAGCTCTTTAATGACTAAAATATGACGAGACGAATGTGTCGAATGTGGACGTTCAAAATGCATTGAAGAGATCAAAATATTATAGCGATATTATTTCAACGGGGGAATAGTAGCCAATCACACGGAGGGTTGCATAGCAACATCCGGCTCTGTGATTGGTTTATTTTCCTTTTTATTTATTTTTTGGCTCTGTGATTGGCTGGGATACCGGCCGGGTCTTCTCAGTGTGTCCAGGTTTTTCTATTATAAGTTTCCACCAATAACTTTATTTGAGAATAGCAGATCTACAAGCTCACAACGTGTCCCTCGCTCTTGATGCGACACATTGTGAGCTTGTAGATCTGCTATTTTCAAATAACCGATGTATACAGTAGGTAGGTTTAAGTACTAAGTTGTAAGTGCTCATGATGTGGCCCACAGTTGCTTCTTTTGGGCTTGTTTTCCTAGACCTTGTTGCTTGTTTTCTTTCACAGAATCTGGCAACGCCTATAGGCCTACCCGGCTTCACGTGCAGTTGTTGTTGTGAAGTGAAGACGCGAGTTGCCTAGCTGCCTTAAGTTATGATAGTGGGCATGTTATTAGGTTTTAATGGGCTAGGTGGTCTGAAAAGAAGAATGGATATATTATGGACATGCATGCTACTTTACAAAAGGAAATGCACCTAACGGGAGAGGGAGAAGGTGTGCCACGCTACTATTTTTGCAACGGTAAGCTAACGGCAGTCCATTTACTGACATAATAAGTCGATGTTACTCGATAATTGGCCCGTGGTAATGTTTTTCCTACTTCCTAAAGGTTTTCCATAACATCTCACGCTAGCTTCAGGCTAAAGCTGGCTTGTTTAAGCTAATGTAATAGACCAATTGTTTGTTTACTAACATTGAGACTGGATGCACAGGTGATTGTTTAACGCAGGGGTCTTCAACAGGGGGTCCGGGACCCCTAGGGGGTCCTCAGAGCTACTATAGGGGGTCCGCGAAATCTTTGTGTGATAGTATTTCGTTTTTTACATTAACCACTTGAACCCTAGAATTCCTTTTCTAAGGGGAACATTAGCCGAAAATAGCAGATCTACAAGCTAGAGCTTGTAGATCGGCTATTTTTGGCAAAGAGGTATAGGTGTAGAGGGGGAAAAAAGAGCAGACTAAGTAAAAAAAAAAAACTTTAATCTGAACGAGAATTTATTTATATAGAGTAGGGGGTCCCTGCCTCATCTCTCTCTCAGCTAGGGGGTCCCTGGCCTGAAAACGTTGAAGACCCCTGGTTTAACGCAATCAATTCTCAACCTGTTGTTTCGGGGTGCGCTGGTTTCAGCACACCCCAACCCCCTCTTGTGTGTTGGCTGGTGAGGCGCTTCCTAGCGAGACCTGATAGAATGGCTTTCATTGTGCGCATAGTGGTTGCGCGCACACTGGTTCTTATCAGTGTGCAATGGATTGTTTAGCCTTGCATCAAGACGGTCATCGGTCAGTCTTGTATCAAGGCTATGGATTGTTATGAGTAAAAACCTGCAGGCTTTTTTGGCTGGATCCTTGGTGGAACTCAACTGTACAGTAACTTAATATACCTAGTTCTTACATACACTATGTACAGTACAGTATATATGTACATTATCATTTTCCCATTGCTTAGAAAGAGGGTACCATGTGATTATTAAGCTATTAAGACGTTTTTCTTTTGTTTGTTTTTTGAGAACACACACAGGACTGTGTGTGTGTGTGTGTGTGTGTGTGTGTGTGTGTGTGTGTGTGTGTGTGTGTGTGTGTGTGTGTGTGTGTGTGTGTGTGTGTGTGTGTGTGATCTCTTGCTTCCTGTCTCTTTCTGACTGTCTGTGGGTTGTTGTGTGACAACTCCATGTTGCCAGTTTAGTGCTACCATAATGTACACAACTGTCAAAAATACATCATTTTTTGTAGGGATACATTTGCCTCCTGTGTGAATTGTGCATATGAATAGGATGGGGCAGGTGTATACTACTGTATTTTAACATCAGTCATAATGGTGGTACTTGGAGAGACAAAAAGCGAAGCGTTGTGCGACGCGTTGTGAGCTTGTAGATCTGCTATTTTCAAATATTTTTGTACTTTTACTTTTGGTACTTTAAGTACATCTTGATGCCAATACTGTTGTACTTTTACTCAAGTACATTTTGAATTCTGGACTTTTACTTATAACAGAGTATTTTTATATTGCAGTATTGGTACTTTTACTTAAGTAAATAATTTGAGTACTTTTTCCACCACTGATCACTCCCAAGATTCATGACAATCCGCCTGTGCCTTGACCTTGATCGTGGCCTTTTTAAACCAAAAATGTTATAAATCGGAAATGGTGCAATTATACATGCAGCGCCTTTATGCAAGGCACCTCATCACATCCACCTATTCACACACACATTCACACACCAACGGCGGACCATGCAAGGCACCAACCTGCTCATCGGAAGCAGTTAAAGGAGGAGTTCACCCAAAAATGACTTATTTTCTATCAATTACACACCCCATGAAGCCTTGAATTCATGGATTTATTTTTGTTTTTGTGGCATTCCTAAAACAATAATTTGATGACCGTGAGTATTTCCGGTAGGAGACACAAATAATCTACTTTGTGTCTCCTACCGGATACATTAGCCGGTAGGAGACGGGAATCAAATTATTAGCTTAGGAATGCGACAAAAACAAAAAAGAATCCATGGAATCAAGGCTTCATAGGGTGTGCAATTGATAGAAAATAAGTCATTTTTTGGGTGAACTCCTCCTTTAAGTGCTTCAGAGTCTTGCTCAAGGACACGTTAGACACTCAGCCAGGAGGATATGTCGATTCCCAAGTGGCCGCTCATACCTCCTGAGCTACTTAGTCATCTGTCCCCTTAGTCATCCTATTAGTCATCTCTTAATCATCCCACTGATTTGGCTAGATTTCATGAAAATCTATAGCCAAATATTCTGAAGTTTTCTTTCTACACGCACGCATGCACGCTAGTGCTGCACGATTCTTGCTCAAATGTGAATCACGATTTTCCTCCATAAGAATTGAGATCACGATTCTCACACAATTCTCTTGTAAATATATTTAAAAAAAAAATCAATGTAAAAAAAATATATATATATATATATTTTTTTAATATTGAAAAGAAAATCGCCATAATTTAAAATCGAGATAGCATAGGTGTCTGAATCGAGATCACAATCTTTTTTCGATTAATTGTGCAGCACTAATGCACGCACGTGCACACACACACACGCACACGCACGCGCACGAGCACGCACACGCACACGCACACACACACACACACACACACACACACACACACACACACACACACACACACACACACACACACACACACACACACACACACACACACACTCATGCTATTCAACAACAATGTGGAATGCCCTACCAAAAGGAGTAAAGGAGTGTAAAACTTAACAACTTCAGGAGGCTGCAATTCGAAAATGGCCCCTGTCTAAGTCTTAACCTAAGCCAGGCAGCACAGGCAATCGGGTGTGGAAAGTACTGATACATTCTTTTTGTAGATATTTGTATAGAGTACTGCAATAATAATATGTGGTTGTCACAAAATTCCAAGGTACAGTAGGGCTACACCTGGATTTGTCTCGCGACACACCGTTTGGGAAGTACTGGGATAGAGTAATGTCTTTGAGAAAAAGTCAACCTTAACCTATTAAGACTTGGAAAGCATCTTTGATTTGAGCTAAAAAAAGCATTATTTTACACTTTGGCTATTTAAAAATAGCAGATATACAAGCTCATAGCGCGGCACCGAGTGCCGCGCTATGAGCTTGTAGATCTGCTATTTTTGAGAAATCGTAAACATTTGTGCAAATCTTTGAATATATACTTTTTTCAATCGAACATTTGTAACTCAAATCTTTGCTTCTGGGGGGGTGCCTGGAACAAAATATTTTGAGATGGAGGTCCTTGGCCAAATACATAATACATTTTGGGGTCCTTGACATGGAAAAGTTTGAGAACCACTGACATAGTAACATACGTTTTTTTTCAAAAAACATTTTTTAGAAGACATTCTAAAGGGTTAAAAGCACAACACGCAGAGCTGCAGAAAAAGATGAGATTGATGAACTCTGGGGGGGAAGAAGTATGAAGCAAACACCGGGTCTTTGATGACTGGCTTCAGGAAAAGGTGTAGTTCTAAATCTTCAAACAGCACCAAAAGGTGTGTGACATTTTTTGCAAGATTTCTACGTTATGCAGAAACAGCAGGCAAGAGCTAGCTGCACAATGAGACCCAGGAGGAGCTTGAAGAAAAGATCTAAATGTAAATGTTGCATAGCAACTGCCTTATTTGTGCAGGCAAAGTCGGGGACTACTTTATTGTAGAAACGCGAAAATGCATGTTTTTTTAAAAGCAATAAGCCGCTCCAGGCGCACGTCGTTTTTTCAAAAGCCTTCCATTTCCGCGACTCCCAGACTAAAACTCAATCCTGGAGTTTTCAAACTAAAAAAACAGGGGTCGGTCATGTCAGAAGCGTTTTCAAAAGTCTCTGTTATAGATGTTTGAAAAAATCCGGAGCAGTGTGAACGCAAAGCACAAAGGGTCATGCCTATTCAGGCTGGCGGGTGGGTTGGGTGGGGGTTCATGTACCCCGATGGTTAGCAATTTGAGATTTTCACAAATGTTAAGTGCATTATAAATGTTATTGCCTCTATTATATTTGCCTATTTCTTATATTATTTGACAATTTGGCCAATGTTTTTATAGTAGATGTTGTTGATTACTCTTGATGCAGTGATAGTAGTAGTCTTTTTTCTTTCTTTTGTTGAAAGTATTACAAATATTCCTTAAATGGTCACTTCACTGTCATCTGGGGACCCCCCCCAAAACAAAATCATGTGGGGAACCCCCTGGGGGTTCCGACCGACAGGTTGAGAACCACTGATGTGATGTACTCCACCAGATTTTTTTAATCTGTATTATTTTTTACAGTACGACTCTGCAAGTGATAGCGTCTAAGTGTCTGTGTCTCCGATTAACTCCGGAGACACAAGACACAGACAGACACACAAGATCACTCAACCGATCAGTGTCAATTATTTGTGCACATCGTTATGGTAGACTGACGTAGTACCTTCACAAATTTTCACGTAGTTATCTTTTAAATATCATTTCATAATATCAAATATACTCTTTTAAAAAAAAAAAAATTATTAGTTCAACCTAAAGGAAACCTAAAGCAGAGCGAGAGGAGAGATAAGCAAGAAGACCAAATGGGGGTGTGGCATTCAAACCTGACTCCTCCTCCTACTCAAAAGGAGCATATGGTCTGTGCACTAACTGGCTGAGCCACCAGGCAGGCACCTCCCCAAGTGTATACTCCTCTAATTATGTCATAGATCATACCTCAAATAGTTGCCCCCTTTCCCCATGGTATTGGTTCCTTGGCCTTCCAAAAATTGATTCTCAACAGCAGGTACTGCACGCACACGCACACGCACACGCACACGCACAGACGCACAGACGCACGCACGCACGCACGCACGCACGCACGCACGCACGCACGCACGCACGCACGCACGCACGCACGCACGCACGCACACACACACACACACACACACACACACACACACACACACACACACACACACACACACACACACACACACACACACACACACACACACACACACACACACACACACACACACACACACACACACACACAGTGGAGATGTAGGCCACAGATTAATGGTGTGTTGTGAGGTGGTTAGTGGGGGCATCAATCCCATTTTCAAACATGTGAAAATGAAAAAAATGAATTAGTTATACACACTTGAATGCATTAGGGAAATATAGGCATATATAGTTTGCTTTGCCGGATAGTCGGCTAATACTACTACATAAGGTTATAGTAGCCATCCCTCCATCCAGTTAGATTTGATTTTATTCATCCCAATTGAAATTCAGTTGTCATAGCAGCGCCGCAGTAGGGATGAAGCAAGGTAAGGGTAGAGATCAAGTACAGAGAAGTAGTACTACTAGTAACAAAAAGGATAACAATATAATATAAACATAACAGTATACAATTTACTTAAAGGACGACTTCACCAATTTTCAATCTTCATATAATTGGTTTGCACTGCTCATGATAAAAAACATTTTTTTTAAAAATCTACTCGGTCTGTGTCTCATAGGAGAGCTTTGCACACTGCAGAAACCCACCTACCAGTGACATCATCGTCAGGCAGGTTTAAAAACAAAAAAAATACATCTTTAAATGTATTAACGCAAGAACAATGGCTTCCATTATAGCATGCTAGCTTGGATTCCCCATCGATGATGTCACTGGTAGGCGGGTTTCTGAACTGTCCACAGCCCTCCTCTGACAGAGTGAGTAGTCAAAAATCATACCATATTATTATGAGCATAATATTAGTGAGGACCAATTATATGAAGAAAGGTTGAAAAATGGGTGATGTCATCCTTTACCATTCGACCTGGCCTTCTGTGCCTGGGCTATTCTGTCTCATTAGCTAGTCATGACTGGTGGTGGTGATAGCATAGCTAATGGGTAAAGGAGAGCTGTGCGAAATCGTATTGCAGTGAGTTTTGGTAAAAGGAATGATGTGACAAATCCCATAAGCCCGGTGATTTATTTTTTATTTTTCTATAAGGTCGAGTCCCAACACATTCCCCTCGTCCTCAGTCAGAAGGTTGATAGTGTAAGAGAGTTGTAGGTTATCTTAGGTTAGATTCAGTGTGATTTCAAGGAGGCAGTTTGAATAATAGGTTACTACTGCTCAGGCTGAGCTTTTATTGGCAATGGACCAGCTTTGTGATGTCAGCACAGTCTCATCTGCATTCCTGCTGCTTCCTAATATGCATTGGGTTTGAAAATACAGCTATTACCATGTTGGCGGGTTCCTTTCATCTGTGGTTTTAAGTTCTCTAAATTAATTTGCATTGTGGATTTAGTCTTTTTTATGTGAATTTATGCCCCTTAAAGTTTTGGGGTGAAGCAGATAAAGTTTTGCTCTTTTTCACGAAAACGTGGCAGCAGTGTAGAAACCAGCGTAGTGAATGCATAAGTGATTACCATAACAATATCCAGTGTTGCCAGATTTTGCGAGAGAGACAACCAGGTCAATGAAAACAAGCCCGAAAGAAGCGACTTACTATGCCACATGAGCGCTTTAAACCTATATACATTGGCTTTTCGAAAATAGACGATATACAAGCTCATAACGTGTCACAATGCGATGCGTTGTGAGCTTCTAGATCTGCTATTTTCATAACAAATCTTTTAAAAAAGGGAAAAATTTGAAGATTTTTTAAACATTACATTTTAACAACTTAAATCTTGTATGGGGGGTCCCACTCCGTGGCACAAAATATGTTCAGATATTTACATGCAACTTTACAGAAGAATATGCCCAAAGTCGCTTCTAAAAAAGCAGACATGGCAATACTGACAATAACTATACATTAATAATTAACATATAATTAACATGAAAATATCTAAATAAACATACAGTATTTACCCTAATATATAAAGTCAGAGATTAGCCACCCCACTCCCAGAATTTAGTCTTGCATAATGCCCCTGTCGCCAGGCGTGAACATACGGTAGCAACACTTTTAACAACTTTAATCACATATATAATCACATGTATAGCGTGAATAGATTGATAAACAGTCCTTTTGTAGAGGAGCGCCGCTCGTCATGTAACTTAGCGCAGTCATGACTGATTTACAGTCTTGACACGATGCGCAACCAAGCATAAATCAGGCCTCAAGTTTATGGGGGCCCAATAGCAGTTTTTGTACTTGCGACATGACGCCAAGTACAGCATAATTGATTAACATGAATGTGAATCTACATCTCTATCAGGTTTGAACGTGTGAAAGAAAATTAACATTCGATTAATTTGCAGGTGTCTCTCTTCGTGTGTGAGCGAAAGCCGCCAGCAACGTTCATCAAAGTTCAAGGATGACGACAAACTGTTTTGAACTTTAGAGTTCCGCCTAATGGAACGCAGCCCAACATATTTTAGGTGGTCTCGATGTGTGTGCGCGTGCATTCGCGCACAAACATTCGTGCGTGTTTGTGCTTTTTAACAATAAACAAGCATAACTTCTTCAAATATATTCTCAGATTTCAATGTTTGACACATCATTTGAATGCTTAAATCAGGGGTCTTCAACAGGGGGTCCGGGACCCCTAGGGGGTCCTCAGAGTTACAACAGGGGGTCCTCCAAATCTTTGTGTGATGTGATTTTTTTTTTACCTTAACCACTTGAACCCTAGCATCCCTTTTCTGAGGAGAACTTTAGCCAAAAAATAGCAAATCTACAAGCTCACAACGCCTCGCGCTGCGAGGCGTTGTGAGCTTGTAGATCGGCTATTTTTTGACAAAGAGGTGTTTGGTGTAGAGGGAAAAAAGAGCAGACCAAGTAAACAAAAAAAAGTTAAATCTGAAACACAATTTTTATACAATATACAGGGGGTCCCTGCTTCATCTCTCTCAGCTAGGGGGTCCTTGGCCTGAAAACGTTGAAGACCCCTGGCTTAAATGATGTACTTTCGTAATCTGTAAGATTATCTGAAAGTCTTAAAGATCCCTGATCCCTACATGAGGATCAAAGTGCTGTACCCGGTCACATACCCTGTGTGTGTGTGTGTGTGTGTGTGTGTGTGTGTGTGTGTGTGTATGTGTGTGTGTGTGTGTGTGTGTGTGTGTGTGTGTGTGTGTGTGTGTGTGTGTGTGTGTGTGTGTGTGTGTGTGTGTGTGTGTGTGTGTGTGTGTGTGCGCGCGCGCGCGTGCTTTTAAAAAAAAGAAGAAGAAAGTTTTGCAAGCATGGTGGGAGAATAGTGAAACACAGCAGCTTTTCCCATCCGCAGCTGGCAGCGCAAGAACCCTCAGTTTTTGAGGGAGATTAGTCTTGCTTGTATGTCAGCTTTAAAAGCAGGCACCTCGGCCTGACCTTTTCACATCCCTTGTGGTGCCGATTGTCCTGCAAATCACCGACATGGCAAGGGAGCATGTTTGAGCAAGAGCTTAACGGCTCACAGAGGTCCTGCAGGGACACCACTTGATGACTTATTAGGGGCAGAGTAAGGCAAGGGCCATGTAGATGGAGAAAGGAATAACGTTTGCGCTGCCTGGCGCCTCAATCTCACTTCAGATGTCTCCTGGCATCACCCCGTTCCCATGGTAATTGATTAGTTCGTCATGTCACGAACCAAAGAGCCATGACTAAATTGACGACAACATACTACAAGACAACTGAACGTTAAGTGTGCTTTGACCGCACAACGGACTACGGCAAATACAAGGGAATGATTGGTCATCTTGTGCTCTAAGACAGGGGTTCTCAACCTTTTTTTCATGTCAAGGAGTAGGACCCCCAAAATGATATGTATTTGGCCGCGGACCCCGATCTCAAATATGTTGTTCCAGGGACCCCCCAGAAGCAAAGATTTGAGTTACAAAATGTTCGCTTGAAAAACATATATATTCAAAGGTTTGCACGATTTTTCAAAAATAACAGATCTACAAGCTCATATCGCGGCACGCGGTGCCGCGCTATGAGCTTGTAGATCTGCTATTTTTTAAATAGCCAAAGTATAAAAGATTAAAATGATTGTGATGCTATATTAACACATTTAGCTGGGGACCCCCTGGAACCCTCCCAAGGACACCTCGAGGTCCCCGGACCCCACTTTGAGAACCAATGCTCTAAGACTATTGCGTCTGCACAAAAAAAAATAGGCTCGCTGTGGACAATAGTGGTTCACTAGCTATTTTAATTTCAAGGACTCCCATAACTCTGAGACTGTACAAACGGAACCAAATGGACCCTTTGTGCACTCTCAACAACAGACCTATAAGGGTCAATTTAGAACCCCCTCAAGGAACCCTGAGAATCACTGCTGTGGACAGATAGGTCTTTCACTGTAGTGAATCGTGTTCCTGCAGTTTATTGCAGAAACACCGTACAACTTGATAGAGCAGAAAACATAGTACTACTTGACCTATATTCATTAATGTTTTTTTAAGACATTTTTCTATCTACTGGTTTTTATCTAGTTTATTCTTTCTATTTACTTATCTTTAAAGGCCTTTCATGCCTTACTGTATGCTTTGGGTATCAGGATAAAGTGTGTATATAATTATGCAAATAATCCATTAGTACCATATTATATTTATGCAAAGCACTTTTAATTGCATTGTGTAGGTGTGTTGTAGCCTGGGTGCCAGCCTGCTTCGCTGCGTTCGGTGGACTTTTTTTCTCTCTCCGCTTCTCAGTCTGGAATGCCTCCTATCTCCAGGAGGCGGGACACAGCAGCCAAGGTTCCAAACCTACCGTGGCTTCTGATTGGTCTGTGGTGCGGGGCGGGACAAAAAAAACGGTGTGATCGTTTTGATTCGTCATTCGTTTGAACAACATCCAATCAGCAACGACGTTGCCTAACGTAACATATGTAGTTCCTGTGTACTTCCTGTGTAGTTCAGCAAGACGAGTCAATCGGGGGCATTCCAGACTGAGAAGCGCAGAGAGGAAAAAAAAATCCGCCGAACGTAGCGAAGCAGGCTGGCACCCAGGCTAGGTGTGTTGTGGCTCCTACAGTACATCCTCTCCTGTATTAAAGGTGGTGACTTCATGGCGATTCAGTTGAATTACCCATATCTGTAAGCAGATGAGCTGCGGTGACACCAAGGCGCATCGTGGCGCGCTGTGAGCTTGTAGATGTGCTATATTCACTACTTAAATAAAACATTTTTCATTAATCGTAACTGAGGCAAAAGTTTGAAAGAATTGTGATATATATAAGTCATATCGCCTTTTTATTACACAGCTTATAAATGATTAAGTATGACCTTTTCTAGTTAGATTATGTGCAGATACTTGGATATGGGTCAAGCCTTGGGCATCATACAAACTTGATATGATATGTGCTATCTCATTAAACTTGCCTTGCCCTGCCATGCATTGCTTGATAAAACTTAGAAACTATTACTTCACTGAACCTTGGCCCACTGTCTATGACTAAAATACAGAGGTCTTGATCTCATACCAACTTGAGTGTGATTATCTCTTCATGAGATTGTCCACAGCGATGCAGAACTTTGAGAGTAGACTAAAGCTGGCAGCATACTTCAAAAGTAGTCGATTTTTTTCAGAATATTATTTTTTCTCTTACTTGATGCAGCTCCACTTTCATGCTGAACATTAGACCACTATACAGTGCTGAAACTGTGATTTTGCCACCTGGATCTCCACTCTTTATTTTCATCACCCTCTGACATGCTTTGAGATATTTGTCTCAGAGATTTTAACATGTCTGGCGACAGACATGTCTATTCTGTGGACACAATCTCTCTCCAGGAATCAATTGTCATCCGGTCGTGTTTAGAGAGGGATCATCTTCAACCAACATGTGTTAAACAGATTGCAGAAATAAACAAAACAAATAACGTCCACCTTGAATTTCTGATCAGTCAGTCTGACATGCTGTTTGCATTGGTGTATTCTGCCGTGATGTTCGGCTGATTGGAAAAGGCAAGAAGTGCCGAAAAGAACTTCAGCGAGGCAATCCGTTTGTTTTCTCCGCAATTATGTCATTTTATTCTCACGCTCTTTCCAACCGCAAGAAGTACTTAAACTCTTTGTTGTCCCGGGGATCCCTCAGGGGTGTTTACTTGGACACCTTCCTCCTTCCATCGATCTTTGCCAAAAATAGCTCTTTGCCAAAAATCGCTTATTAACAGCCAGCGTTGTGACGCAGTGACGTGGTGAGGTTATGACACTTGGCGATCTGCTATTTTGCAGAATGTTTGCCTATTATGATATGCCCCCCAGAATAGGGATGCAAGCGTTCATGTGGTATACACTATACACTAGGGGTCTTGAACAGGGGGTCCGGGACCCATAGGGGGTCCTCAGAGTTACTCCAGGGGGTCCGCCAAATCTGTGTGATAGGACTTTTTTTTTTTTTTTTTTTTACATTAACCACTTGAACCCTTGCATCTCTATTCTGATGAACATTAGCCGAATTACTATTGTGAACACCGGAACACCTGATGAATGGTTTCCTCTCTCAAATCCCCCCCGTGCACGTCGACACACAGAACACAGACGAGACGAACACCAAGGAAACTTGACTGTCTGCCTCGGATGGATAAACTGTCCTTGGAAAAACATCAACAACACACACTCAGCCTCCTCCAACTCATGCCAGATCAAAGGCCGGTCGCTTTTCCCGGGCGGCATTCTCTGCGACTCCCCGTCGTCTTGCAAGAGAGAGAGTGAGCCACTAAACATGGCATTACAAGCCCAGTCAGAGCATCATTACACCATTGCCGTGGTGGGAGTTGCTTTTCTTGGAGGAAAAAAAAAATAAAAAAGAAAAAAGAAAACTTGTCTCTTGACGTGGGCTGCAGTGTTGGGCAGAGCCGTTGCTCATCAGTGGCAGACTTGTGCTCTTGCTTTCTGTAGGTGGCAGGCTCCTACAGTGCTTGGCAGTGGATGAGAAAGTCATTTCGATGTTCCCCTGCAGTTGGGAGATTAATTAAAATGCATGCAAGCAGTGCCTTTGGTTTCTTCACTTCATAATTTATCCATAAACTCCAGATACTAAATAATAATAATTCTGCTTTAACCCATTAAGACCTGGAACTGTGTCATTTTTAGATTTGAGCTAAAAAAGCATTATTTTACACTTTGGGCTATTCAAAAATAGCAGATGTACAAGCTCGTAGCGCGGCACCGAGTGCCGCGCTACGAGCTTGTAGATCTGCTATTTTTGAAAAATCGTGAAAATGTGTGCAAATCTTTGAATATATATATTTTTAAAGCAAACATTTTTAACTCAAATCTTTGCTTCTGGGGGGTCCCTGGAACAACATATTTTGATGGGGGTCTGCGGCCAAATACATATAATTGTGGGGGTCCTTGACATGAAAAAGATTGAGCACCACTGATATAGAAACATACGTTTTTCAGAAAACTGTTGAGATTTAGGAGACATGTAGAATCGGCTTCAGGTCTCAATGGGTTAAGAGCGATGTAACTTTGAAAAATTCATGACGGATTAATTAAATGTCTGTCTGTGTCTCGTTTTCAAAGCCCGAGGCACTCTCGTGCACTCTGGCCGAACCCCCACCCCACCCCCCAAAAAAATACTCCCAATTGAGGGTTTTGTTCTTCTTCCTTTGCTTCTGTAACAGAGATAATTTATTTGTGTGTTTATTGTGCGTAGTGTGTGCATCTGTGTGTGTGTGTGTGTGTGTGTGTGTGTGTGTGTGTGTTTGTGCATCTGTGTGTGTGTGTGTGTGTGTGTGTGTGTGTGTGTTTGCATAATTTTTGCGTGCCCAAGAATGCATGTCCGTGCTGTGCGTGTGTCACTTTGTGTGTGTGTGTGATTGCGTTGTGTGTTTTCGTGTGCGTGTTTATGTCCACGTGTCCTCATTTTAAGTCGCATGTGTTTTTTTGCGTGCGTGTTTGCATTTTAGTGTCCTCATTTGAAGCTGGGTTCAGTTTGACAATTAAGGAAACAAACAACCCTACTTAACATGCTACTGGGGCGCATGCTGATTAAAAACTAAAAGCCTCCATTATTTAACTAACTAAGTCAGGCTCTTTTAGATCTTTAGCTACATGAAAGGCTCCAAACTCTTCTGGTTTGTATACAGAAGAGCACTGGTTCTTAAAGTGCATGCATGGGGCCCAGGGGTCCTTTTGAGGGGGTTCCAGGGGGTCCCTAGCAAAATGAGGAACACTTAAAAAGGATCCCTGGCTAATAAGCCAAATATGCCGTAATACATTCTAATTGCCCTCTATAACTAAAGTGTAAAATCACCTTAAATATTTTAGTTGTTTTAAAAGTAGTTTTAAGCATTATTTATTCTACATTGCACATCAGCTTGTAGATGTGTAATTTTTGCTATTTAAGATGATTCTTTTTGCCAATGACGTGCAAAAAATAGGGACGCTGGGTTCATATTTCACTATTACTCAGTGGTGGGAAAAGTACTCACTTGTTTTACTTAAGTAAAAGTATCAATACTGCAATGTAGAAATACTCTGTTACAAGTGAAAGTCCGGAATTCATAATTTACTTGAGTAAAAGTACAAAAGTATTGGTATCAAAATGTACTCCAAGTACCAACACTAGAAAGTAGTTTTTTTTCCCCCAAATCTTTGAAAATAGCATGTCTACAAGCTCACAATGCGTCGCGATGCGACGCATTGTGAGCTTGTAGATCTGCTATTTTCAAATGGACGAAATGTATAAAAGGGCTGAAGTGGTTAATGCATGTTGATGTTTAGTAATAATAATCAAAATCTACATAGTAAGTACTCTAGTAAGTAACTAAAGTTTTCAAATAATTGTAGTGGAGTTAAGGTACAATATTTGCCTCTGAGATGTAATGGAGTAGAAGTAAAAGAATAGAAGATTAGAAATACTCCAGTAAAGTAAAAGTACCTCAAAATTGTACTTAGTACTTGTGTGAATGTACTTATTTACTTTACACAATGCTATTACTTCACCAGATAGAAAGGTAAACAAATGAGATAATGTACTCTATAAGAATGACTATTCAGACCTGCAGTTTAATACTGTACGTATCAGGTTTTTTGATGTGAACATTAAATTAAAATAACTACTTTAAGTGAATTACAGGAACCCTTGTGGAACATCGGGCAGATTGCTAGAGCATAAAACAGATACTCAACGCCAAAGCCTGTCGAGAATGGAGATTATAAGCAACGTGGACCAGTGCAATTAAACAGTTTAACCCATTCAGACCTGGAACGCATCTGTGTCACTTTAGATTTCTTCGGCTATTCAAAAATAGCAGATATACAAGCTCATAGCGCGGCACCGAGTGCCGCGCTATGAGCTTGTAGATCTGCTATTTTTGAAAAGTCTTGAAAACATTTTTATTTATTTTTTAACTGTTAGGATTTAGAAAACATTTTTAAGAATCGCCTCAGGTATTGAAGGGTTAATGTTTTAACCGCACACATCCCTCCTTTGTGCACATAGAGGAGTATTCAGAACAGCAGGGATACCTCTCCTGGTCATAACCAGTGGTGTAAAGTAACTATAAGTACATTCACGCAAGTGAGGAATTTAATAACTTTACAGGAGTATTTCCCATTTTTTAATACTTTTACTTCTACTCCACTACATCTCAGAGGCAAATATTGTACTTTTACTCCACTGCAATTATTTGAAAACTTTAGTTACCAGTTACTTTGTAGATTTACATTATTATTACAAGACACGCATTAACCACTTCAGCCCTATATGTAGATCTGCTATTTTCAAAGTATTTCTATACATTTTATACAGTTGAAAACTTGTGAAATGGGACTTTCAGCATAACGAGTACTTTCTACTTTTGGTACTTTAAGTCCATTTTGATACCAATACTTTTGTACTTTTACTCAAGCAAATTTGAATTCCGGACTATCACTTGTAACAGAGTATTTCTACATTGCAGTGTATTGATACTTTTAGTCAAGTACATTACATTACATTACATTACAGTCATTTAGCAGACGCTTTTATCCAAAGCGACTTACAATAAGTGCATTCAACATAGGTAGGGAACGAAACTACTAATCACCAGAAGTCGTAAGTGCATTTTCTGCTAAAACAAGCAACCAAGAGTATACCTAGCGCTAAGGTAAAAGTGCAATATATCAGCTACCTACTTCCTTAAACAGATGAGACAAAATAGCTAAGTCAAATGAGCAGAAGCTTAAAACATAATTGTATCTACTATCGACTAAACAAATTCTAATAAAACAATACAACAGTAAAACAAGCGTTCGTACAACTAGTTAACAACAAGTAGGCCAGGCAAAGAGGAAGGGTAGTGTTTCCTGAAGAGGTGGGTTTTCAGCCTGCATTGATACTTTTACTCAAGTAAAAAACCCTGAGTAATTTTTCCACCCCACCACTGCTCGGTCATAACATGGTCGTGTGCAACACAATGCAGCTGACTCAATGCTACAGCAGCAGGTGACAAAGTCAGGCCGCATGCAGCAATACATGACAGAGGGAAGACAAATGAGAAGTGAGCGCTCACGCCCAGGGGTTGCTCTTTCCCCTGGTTGTTTTAGCTGTGTAGGATCAGCGAGGGCACGGCGCTGTTGCTAGCTGCACCACAGCGCGCTCTGCTCTTTCCTGCAGCGTCGTGGCAGCAAAGCGTGTGGACGGGAGGCTGTTGTGTGTGTGTGTGTGTGTGAATGAATGCCCACTGGGCTGTTTGTTAGTGTAAGGCATCTGTTCTGTGTGTCAGAGAGATGCCCCTGGCATTCAATCCATCCTCCCTGCTATCCCACACGTTCCCACCTCACGCGCACGTGCGTGCACGTGCGTGCACGTGCGAGCACGCACACACACACACACACACACACACACACACACACACACACACACACACACACACACACACACACACACACACACACACACACACACACACACACATGCATGCACATTCATTCATGCTCGCACACACACACACACACACAGACACACTTGCGTGCAAAGTTCATGCACAGACACAAACACGCGGGCATATACATAGACTTTCATCCACGCACACCGACACACACGCACACGCACGCATGCACGCACACGCTCACACACACACACACGCACGCACGCACACCAGGGACGGATTACGGCTTGGGCAAAGTGTGCACATGCACAGGGCCCTGAGCCAATGGGGGGCCTTGGATTTAATAGGCTTTTTAAAAAATATATATAATATATATAATATATATATATATACCCTAACCCTAACCCTAAAACCGAAATAAAGTAACCAAAAAACGCCCCAAAACGGCCAATATAACCGCAATAACCGCAAAAAAAAATCCGCGCGCGCTGCGCGCGCGGGGGGGGGGGGGGGGGGGCCGTTGCGATTTTGTGCACAGGGCCCATTTCCACTTTAATCCGTCTATGACGCACACACACACACACACACATCCTCACCAACAACACAACACTGTAGGATGACATCGGGTCACCTCTGCAGGGCCCAGCATGTAACAACCCTGAGAGAGAGAGAGAGAGAGAGAGAGAGGGTTATCTGAGTGAGACAAGTCAGTATGCAAGTCGATGCAAGGAAGGAGAGAGCTGGCTCTGTACTTCCACCGCTTTTTGTCCATCCTCACCAAATCTCTGCAACGCTTTGTGAGCGTGTAGATCTACTATTTTTGGCTAATGTCACCCCCCCCAGAATATGGACACTGTGGTGCAAGTGGAAAGAGTGAGAGAGAGAGAGAGAGAGAGAGAGAGAGAGAGAGAGGAAAAGACAGAGAGAGAGAGGGAGAGGACATTACTTTCAGTGAGACGGAAAAAGAGAGAGTTAAAGCCAGTCATAATGGATCTACAAGCTCACACACAACGTGTGAGCTTGTCGATCGGCCTATTTTCGATGCACGTCTCCAGCGAGCAGCCAAGCTTACAGAGGAGCAGAGACAGAGTGAGACACATGGTGAGAGACTACATCACGAACTGAGGAGAGGCTGATTGCTGAGTGAGAGAAAGAGTTTGAAGAAGATACTCTGTGTGTGTGTGTGTGTGTGTGTGTGTGTGTGTGTGTGTGTGTGTGTGTGTGTGTGTGTTATTATACTTGCGAGGACCAAGTATAGTAGAATTTGAAGAAATATACATGTGAGGACCGTTTTCCTGGTCCTCACAAGACAAATGGTTGTTTTATAGTTAAAAAAAACATTTTTTTAGAGATACGTTTACAATGAGAAAAACATTCAGGTTAGGATTAGACATTTAGAGGTTAGGTTTAGGGATTGGAATTAGAGTTAAACATGATTTATACTTAGTTGCGCGCCAGTGTCATGCACCGAAAAATAGCTGATCTATAAGCCCACAACGCGTCGCAGCGCGACGCGTTGTGGGCTTGTAGATCTGCTGTTTTTCGGCTTTAGGCTTACGGTTAAAAATGGCAATTATTATTTTTAAATGGCAATCATAACATGGCTGTCCTAAAGTGTTGATGTCCTCACAAGTATAGTAATACAAACGTGTGTGAGAGAGAGAGAGAGAGAGAGAGAGAGAGAGAGAGAGAGAGAGAGAGAGAGAGAGAGAGAGAGAGAGAGAGAGAGAGAGAGAGAGAGAGAGAGAGAGAGAGAGAGAGAGAGAGAGAGAGAGAGAGAGAGAGAGAGAGAGAGAGAGAGAGAGAGAGAGAGAGAGAGAGAGAGAGAGAGAGAGAGAGAGAGAGATGGGTATAGGACAGCACATCCACCAGGGGAATCTTATTGATTAAATGCTGATTGCGTTAGAGATCAGCCAATTTGATTTATCGACCAGGCACATCATCAGGGCAAGTGATTACAGCAGCCCTGCTATCATTCTAAACAGTCCCAGTCATCTCCGTCAAACCCTGACGCCTGTATTTCTACCCCCGTCAGGGTGCTTGTATATTCATACATTGTGTGGGCCCGGCGACAGTGGCGGACAGTAATGAAGTACATTTACTTGAGTACTTCAGTACATTCCTTTGATTATCTGTGTTTTACTTGAGAATTTGCATTTTTTTGGATGCCTTTCCCACTCCACTACACTTCAAAGGCAAATATTGCACTTTTGACTCCAATACATTTCAAGGAAGGGAAAAAAATACAGGAATGTATAGGAATTAAGCCCTATTTCAAATATAGTGAAAATAGCCTTAATTGTAGGTCTGCTATTTTCACTATTATTGATATGTCTTGTACTTTGTAATTTGTACTTTTGTCTTGTACTATGTCATTTGTACTTGAATACTATTCATACTGTTATTTTAAAAGCATATCCTTTTGAATAGGCTACTTAAGTGTTTTTTTTGTTTAAAAGCAAGTAGTTCTTAACACATTACCTACTATCCACGGTTCTACTCGTGAATCAAAATGTACCCCTTTACCTGCCACGGGCTCATTCACGGTTTAAACCGTGAATGTGTTTTTTCATTGATTTACTGTATATTACACTGTTGCGCAGCCTGTGCGTTAATATTGGACCTGTAGATGAAGGGGTTAACCGAAAAAACACGTGATCAGTCAGCTGATCACAAACAGCTGTTTGCCCAAATGTGACAAAATGGAGACGGTAGTGCAGCATCGGCCATTGCGCCCAAACATTTGAGAGAGACAGAGAGTGACGGTGATCGGAGTGAAAAGAGTGGGGGTTGGTAACAGCAATAGAGTTAAAATTATTTTTGAGACAGGTCAGTCAGTGTGTGAGACAGTTTGTGAGTCAGTTAGTGATTGAGAGAGAGTGTGTGTGTGTGTGTGTGTGTGTGTGTGTGTGTGTGTGAGAGTGTGTTAGAAAGTGTGAGCGTTTGAGTGTCTTTAGTTTAGTTTTAGTTTTTTAGTTTTTAGTTTTATTTCAGTCGAGAGAAGAGAGGAGAAGAGAGGATCAGAGAGGAGAAGAGAGGAGAGGAGAGGAGAGGAGATCATTTGGTGTAGTGTGGTCGGAGAGAGAGGAGAAAAGCTTGTAGTTATCGGGGAGAAGAGGAGAGATCATTTGGTGTGGTCGGAGAGCGGAGCAGAGAGGAGAGGAGAGGTCAGTTATAGTGATCGGGAGAGGAGAAGAAAAGAAAAGAGGAGATCAGATATAGCGTAGTATAAGATAATACTGTCTCTCTCTGTGATAATATGAGGGCAAAAAAAAACTCAAACAGGGGCGCCAAACAAGTGACCGGTTCGCTACGCCAGCAGACACTGTTGGAGTCGTTGATGACTCGGGCTACTGGGGCACAACCAGCGCCGCTTGTGGACGATAAGAAGCGGTTACGCCAGTTACTGGGATTGGGCCCATCTACTCCGGTGGACGGGGAGGACGAGCAACAGTTAGTGGGGGCGACCTCTACTACGCCCGCAACGGGCCCATCTACTCCGGTGGACGGGGAGGACGAGCAACAGTTAGTGGGGGCGACCTCTACTACGGCCGCAGCGGGCCCATCTACTGCCGCGGTACCGACCGATGGTGTTCGTCGGAGCGGCAGGACCCGTCCGGAGCCCGGAGCTCTCAGCAGTGGTAAGATTATTTTTTATTGTGTTTTATTGTGTGTGTTTGGTGGACTAGACACGAGAAGTTGTTGCCAGGTCTGCTTATAAGTTATAAGAGACACACACACACACACACACACACACACACACACACACACACACACACACACACACACACACACACACACACACACACACACACACACACACACACAGAGTAGCATGGGGACACCGTCTCTGATTATGATGTTAGCCTATATATTTACTGTGCTGGTGAGTGATGCCTCATAAAAATAGCAGATCCACAAGCTTGTGAGCTTGTAGATGGCTGCTATTTTTATTCTTTTTTTTTGTAGGGGGATGCAGGTGCACAAAGCACTCTCCTCTGACCTTGTCTATAAAAATAGCAGATCTACAAGCTCGTTGTGAGTTTGTAGATCTGCTATTTTTATGGGGGAGTAGGCAGGTGTGCTTTATTGTAAGTCACTCTGTCTGGATAAGAGTGTTTGCTAAATACCTAAATTGATTTGATCTTCATAATATTTACCAAGTATTTGATATTTCATTTCAGACTTTGACATGGTTGAGGATGTGGAGGATGGCCGGACAACCCTGGCCAGACCATCTAGCAGAGGTAAGAACTTTTTCTGTATGACACTTGTACACAGGAATACAAAATTGCTAAAACCCCACAGAACAATGGTACATGTAGCCTATATATTTACCATGCATGTGTGTGGTGCCATAAAAAATGTCCAGTTCATGTCAACAAACCTTTTCAAAATCCTCTTTGATCTGAATTGGACTGACAGTAGATTCACACACAACATGGGGACACAGTCTGATTATGAAGGATGATAATGTAGCCTACAGTATATATTTACTATGTTCTATTGTGTGATGCCTTATACAATTGCTAAAACCCCACAAAACAATGGTACATGTAGGCTATATATTTATCATGCATGTGTGTGGTGCCATAACAAATAGCAGATCTACAAGCTCGTTGTGAGTTTGTAGATCTGCTCTTTTTATTCTTTTTTTTGGAGGGGGATGCATGTGCACACAGCCCCCCTGTGTGTTGATCTGAATTGGACTGACTATAGATTCACACACAACACTGTAGCACCACCAACACACTCTGTCTGATTATGAATGATGATAATGTAGGCTATATATTTACTATGTTCTATTGTCGGATGCCTTATAAAAATAGCAGATCTACAAGCTCTTTGTGAGTTTGTAGATCTGCTATTTTTAGTCGCTCTGTCTGGATACGAGTGTTTGCTAAAAGTCTAAATTGGTATTTTGTGTATGTATATTTACAGCTATCCGACAGCCCTGCCGACTTTCTACAGCTACTCCTGCCTGATGTTCTGCTCCAGGAGATATGCAACCAAACCAACTCATATGCTAAGCAGAGACTTTCAGAGAAGCCACATGCCAGAGGAAAGCGTTGGACAGCATTGACCGTTGTAGAGCTGAAGCGTTTCCTGGGGCTGCTGTTTCTGTCTGGGCTTGTTTCCAAACCTGAGCTTTCACACTACTGGTCAACCGATGAGAACCTAGTAACACCGTTCTTCGGCAGGACCATGAGCAGGAACCGCTTCCAGTTGATTTGGAGCAATCTTCACTTCAATGACACTCCTTCTAAAGACCCGATAAGTATGGCATCAAATCTTATATGCTCTGTGACTCAACGACCGGCTATCTTCACAACATGAAGCCAGACTGTGGCATCAAGTGTTCCATCCCGGATACCGTCACCTACCTGCTAGGAGGCCTTGCAGGTGAAGGATACCGATTGTGGATGGACAACCTCTACAATAGCAATCTCTACAATATAACCCTGTAACAATTGAGCACACACACACACACACCCCCCCACACACACCCCCCCACACACACACACACACACACACTCTCTCTCTTTATTACTTTGAAAAGAAAGACTTTGAGCTGTGTTGCACTTGATATGCCATGTGATAAAATGTGTTCAAAAGCAGTTTTTTTAAAATAAAGTATTGTTTACATGACTGATGTCAATGAAGGCGAAAAATAAACGTCAAAGACTTGAAATCATTTTTTATGTCTAAACGTGTTTCTTTCACTAAAACTCTGAATCCAAGAGAAAGCTGTATGCAACTACCTCTAGCTAAAAAACAGAACATGCTATAAACTTACTTTTTTCCCAGATGAAAGAAGAGATTCTAAGCTTTATTTTGAGATATTCCATGTGTTCATAGTCCTAGCACAAAACATTCTGTGTGTCCCCAAAGATTTTTATGACTCTAAACGTGTTTATTTTACTAAATCGCTTATATCTCTGAATCTAAAGCAGTTTATTTTATTTTTTTATTTTTATAAAGTATTGTTTACATGACTGATGTCAATGAAGGCGAAAAATAAACGTCAAAGACTTGAAATCATTTTTTATGTCTAAACGTGTTTCTTTCACTAAAACTCTGAATCCAAGAACAAAGGACAGTTTTTGGTGAAAACAAGCTGTATTCAACTACCTCTAGCTAAAAAACAGAACATGCTATAAACTCACTTTTTCTTTCAGATGAAAGAAGAGATTCTAAGCTTTATTTTGAGATATTCCATGTGTTCATAGTCCTAGCACAAAATGTTCTGTGTGTCCTCAAAGATTTTTATGACTCTAAACGTGTTTATTTTACTAAATCGCTTATATCTCTGAATCTAAGAAAAAAAATGTCATTTTTTGGTGAAAGCAAGCTGTATTCAACTACCTCTATCTAAAGAACAGAACATGCTAGAAACTCACTTTTTCTTTCAGATGAAAGAAGAGATTCTAAGCTTTATTTTGAGATATTCTATGTGTTCATAGTCATAGCACAAAATGTCCTGTGTGTCCTCAAATATTAGTCAGAATGGTCAAAATCCCTGGCACTGAGGGAACCTTTTCTGAAAAACCCCTCTGGCAGGGAATGTGTTAAACATAAGTACAAATGTGACTGAGCAACCTTTACTTACTTAGTCGAGTCATATTTGACCAGGGGGTCCGCCAAATCTTTGTGTGATAGGATATATTTTTTTTTATATTAACCACTTGAACCCTAGCATCCCTTTTCTGAGGAGAACTTTAGAAAAAATAGCCGATCTACAAGCTCACAACGCCCCTGCCTCCACCTGCTCTAGTTCGTTGTCTTGTATGGCTGAAAGGTTATAGTGACATTTTGTTAGTCTCCATGACTAAATTCAATGCCGCTCCTGTATACCCTGGGGGGTTTGCATATAGTAGCATTCCCTGATTTATCTTAGCATGCTACTTAGCTATAGCCTGGTAAACCCTCCCTCCGGAAATCTCATTTCCATTTGATTTCAGGAAGGAGTCTGGCCTGAACCGCCTTTCTGTAATATTCGCTGTGGGCTGGAGTTGGGCGGGAGTAATACCGTTGACTGACAACCCCTTCAACCAATGATCGTTTTTCCCCTTCAGCCAATCAGCAGTTCATTTTGACGAGCTCCAGACTATGTGACGCAACGGGACTTTTGGGACGGCCATGCCGAAAATAGGTTGCCTTATTGGGATACATGTGTGTCACTCCCCGCCCCTGCCGGTTCTCTAAATTTATATTTTTAAATAGGCTCTGTCATGATTAATTGACCACATATATGAAGTTAAACAACTAAATTCTATCCAAACGATATGTTAATAGTAAATTCCGTGCCTCAAAAAAGAAGTTTGAGACCGTTTTAAGAACGAAACTAAGAAGTGACGGCACTCGGACAACAACAATGGCTGCCATTCGTTTTTTTTCGCCGGCTCTCAGGCTGCACTCGGCTTCATTCGGGCTCACTCGAACTCGCCACCTGATTGGCCAACGTAAGCTGTCAATCACAGAACAATGAGCGACGACGCTGATAGGCTCGTCGGTTCAGCGAACAGAGTGATTATTGGAGAAAGGCGGTTCAGGCCAGACTCCTTCCTGAAATCAAATGGAAATGAGATTTCCGGAGGGAGGGTTTACCAGGCTAACTTAGCTAAAATTGGGGAACACCTTAAGAGCAGAGCCAGCATAAATGTATTCTATTTGTTGCAATAAATGGATACATCTGTTCTCGAGTGTTCCTGAATGAAACATAATAAAAATATATATCTTACAATAAATACACGGAATCTCTACATACGTATATGTACGTCTATAGTTCATATATCTGTTAGTACACAGCGTCGAGTCGGTTGGATAGGCGGTTGTCCAGAACCGGCGATCCTACTGATACGGCCATTGTACACACGGCTCTGGAGCATATCTATACTTTGACTCAAGTTCAAGGGTTGAAATACTTTGTCGTACAGTATACGGCAGGCGGGCAGGGGTCTTCAACAGGGGGTCCGGGACCCCTAGGGGGGTCCTCAGAGTTACTACAGGGGGTCCGCCAAATCTTTGTGTGATAGGATATGTTTTTTTTTTTACATTAACCACTTGAACCCTAGCATCCCTTTTCTGAGGAGAACTTTAGAAAAAATAGCCGATCTACAAGCTCACAACGCCTCGCAGAGCGAGGCGTTGTGAGCTTGTAGATCTGCTATTTTTGGTAAAGATGTGTAGGCGTAGAGGGAAAAAAGAAAAATAAGTTCAATCTGCAAAACTATTTTATATAATATAGAGGGGGGGTCCCTGCTTCATCTCTCTCAGCTAGGGCAGTGGTTCTCAAACTTTTTCATGTCAAGGACCCCCAAATTGACACTTACTAGCCCGCGGACCCCCATTTGAAAAGATAAGCCAGGGACCCCCATAAGAGAAGATTTTTACGGCTTTCTAGCAGTGATTCTCAACCATTTTAATTTCAAGGACCCCCAGTTTGTCATGCATTAGAGGCTACAGACCCCCATTTAATGGCATTTATACCTCTGGGACCCCAATTCACATTGTAAAACCAATGGTAATTTAACTCTGAGAGTGTACAAATGGAACCAAATGGACCCGTTAGGGTCCATTTGGTTCCATTTGTACACTCTCAGAGTTACAGACCCATAAGGGTCCATTTGGTTCCTGTCCATCATTTAGCTGGGGACACCCTGGAACCCCCTCAAGTACCCCCGGGGGTCCCCGGACCCCACTTTGAGAACCAATGAGCTAGGGGGTCCTTGGACTGAAAAACGACTGAGGAACCCTGGTATACGGGGCCAGGCATGAGGCATATACCGAGGAGGACCAACCTGCCCGGCTATGGGCTCTGCTCTGTTCCTCTGCGGAGCATGGAGGACTGGCTTCGGCTCACGCTCCGCTGCCTTCCTGTCTGCTGTCTAGTATGGGCCCTCTTTCGGCATGTGATTGAGCGCGGTGGCTCGAAGGGGAGAAGAAGGGAGGAGGGAGGAGGGAGGAACGTTGTGTGCATGTCCGGGGCCATGAGGAAACACGAAGATCTCGGTTTGCACGGGGAAGCACGTTCGCGTTTCACACCCGATACCCTTGATCTCACGCGTCGCTATTTGACTCGTCCCAACCCTGAGCACACACACACACACACACACACACACACACACACACACACACACACACACACACACACACACACACACACACACACACACACACACACACACACACACACACACACACACCTCATGTCTCCCTGTCCCCTCCAGATGTGGGGGAAAAAAAAGTCTCTATACAGTATACCTGCCTACTCACCATACCTGGTGGAAAATAACTACATACATTTACTTTAGTACTGAACTTAAGTACAATTTTGAGGTATTTCCAATACTTTTACTTCTACTCCACTACATCTCAGAGGCAAATATTGTACTTTTACTCCACTGCAATTATTTGAAAACTTTAGTTACTTTGTAAGTTTTGATTATTATTACAAAACATACATTAACCACTTCAGCCTTATACATTTCGGCCATTTGAACATCTACAAGCTCACAATGCGAGGCATTGTGAGCTTGTAGATCTGCTATTTTCAAAATGTGTGTATATGGTACATTTGAAAACTTGAAAAGGGACATTCTGCATAATGACTACTTTTACTTTTGGTACTTTAAGTACATTTTGATGCCATTACTTTTGTACTTTTACTCAAGTATATTTTGAATTCCGGACTTGTAACAGAGTATTTCTATATTGCACTATTGATACTTTTACTTAAGTTAAAAAAAAGTAAGTACTTCTTCCACCACGGATACCTGCTTACAAATGTCAAGCTCGGCGTTGGGAGAAACATATCGTCGCCATCGACCAAGAAACCTTGTATTTCTATTAATGCTCTGCTTCGTCATATGACGCCATCGTAGAAAAGTAGTGAAAACAGCAGATCTACAAGTCATGAAACTGTCTCATGATGTCACACGTCGAAAAATGTCGAAAACAACTTGAAATGACGGGGAGTCACATTCTGGGCTGTCATCGGTTGTCAGTCTGCTGATTGATTGGGTATGTTTCCAATCAATCAGGCTTTTCCGCACACCAATCACATACTGTAGCTCATGTTCTCAAGAAAGGCACTCCCTTGAAGTTAGGGCTTCCTCATTCATTTGATCACTGCTTCACACGGCTACTGCCAAGCTTTGCCTCGATCCACCACCCCTGCCTCCACCTGTTCTAGTTCGTTGTCTTGTATGGCTGAAAGGTTACACTGACATTTTGTTAGTCTCCATGACTAAATTCAATGCCGCTCCTGTATACCCTGGGGGGTTGGCATATAGTAGCGTTCCCTGATTTATCTTAGCATGCTACTTAGCTAAAATTGGGGAACACCTTAAGAGCAGAGCCAGCATAAATGTATTCCATTTGTTGCAATAAATGGATACATCTGTTCTCGAGTGGTCCTGAATGAAACATAAAAAACTAGAAAAAGTGCTCCTCGGGGGACACAGGTCTCCGCCAGATCAGGTACGTTATTGTGGCCTCCTGTTGGCGCTATGAAAGGCCAATATGAAAAGGGTGCCAGTTCTTCTTAGGCCTTTCACGGCAATCGGACACTGCATTCATGATTTGAGGCATTTTGTTCCAAAGATGTGTTTTGCTAATTTGTAGGAGTAATGTAAAAAAAAATGGGTTTCGCACAAATCGGCCTCCTGGTGGCACTATAACAGGCCCATGGGAAACATTGGGGGCAGAGGTTCTGAATTGGCATCCAGGGAGTGTGTGTGTGCACAGTTTCGCAGCGAGCGGGCCAACGGTGCCGGAGATTAGCTGGTCACACACGGACAGGACACACACAGGGACGGACGGACAGACGGACGGACGGACAGGAGGTAAAACATACTCTCTCGCCATGCCTTTCGGCCTGGCGGAGACAAATATATATCTTACAATAAATACACGGAATCTCTACATACGTATATACTTACGTCTATAGTTCATATATCTGTGAGTACACAGCGTCGAGTCGCTCGGATAGGCTGTTGTCCAGAACCGCCGAATCCTACTGATACGGCCATTGTACAAACGGCTCTGGCCGTGGCTCAAATGAGCCAATAATTGCCATGGCAACCCCAGCCTTTGGCAAATTCCCCACACCTGTCCAATTCCCTCCACCTGCCATTTGATTAGTCAGTCAGTCCACTTTTCACAGTCAGTTTGCACTCTTCAGACATAATATCTCCAGAGATGTTTACCACTGCACAAGCATTCCGTATTTGCATCGTTTTGGACACACAAGGTTTTCCAGTGGTGGAAAGTAAGTAAGTACATGCACTCAAGTACTGTACTTAAGTACAATTTTGAGGTATTTGTACTTTACTTGAGTATTTCTAATTCCCAATGCTTTTACTTCTACTCCACTACATCTCAGAGGCAAAATACATTTACTCCACTGCAATTATTTGAAAACTTTAGTTACTAGTTACTTTGTAGATTTTGATTATTATTACAAAACATACATTAAACACTTCAGGCCTATATATATTTAGGCCATTTGAAAATAGCTGATCTACAAGCTCCCAATGCGTCAATGCGATGCGACACATTGTGAGCTTGTAGATCTGCTATTTTCAAAAGATTTGTATACATTTGAAAACTTGTAAGGAGACATTCTGCAAAATTAGTAATTTTACTTTTAGTACTTTAAGTACATTCTGATGCCAATATTTTTATACTTTTACTCAAGTACAGTTTGAATTTTCTTGTAACAGAGTATTTCTACATCGCAGCATTGCTACTTTTACTTACGTACTTTTTGAGTACATTTGAGTTATTTTTTTCCACCACCAAAGGTTTCCTGCTCTTTCCAGCCCCACCACCATTAACACCACGGCATCCCCATTAAGACACACACACCGTTACCTCTGCCCATTTCACACCATTTAAAGTCACAGCAGGGAAGACGTAACTCATTAAGAATGTTAACAAACACCCCCTGCGGTTACGATTGCAAATCAACGCTAATTGTCTTCTCCAGGTTATCACTGAATCACGTGAAAATATGCACGGGTGTGACAGCAAAGTGCCTCGAACCTGCACACAATCTGCCAGACTTTCCCAAGATAACAACAACATTTAACCGTGGATTTTTCAAAAATACGTTCACTTGAAAGCCAAGAGTAATCTGTCAGATTAACATCGTTCATAGTTAAAGAGGATGCAGCACTGCTATATTTATGTCCCTGGTAATTTACTCAGGGAAGTTAGTTAGCCTTAAGTCTCTATAGCCGGGTCTACGTCAGCAGGGAGAGCATTGTACATGAAATTGGACCTGAGCCACAGATGAGCTCCCAGCGTGTTCTGTACCAGAGCAATTTCCCAAACAATGGGTCGCGAATACGTTTTCATGTTTCCTGCAGCTGCTTAGAAAGATTAAAAAAAAAAAATCTGAAAATAAATAAATAAACAAAGAAATAAAAACAAAAACATTACATAAATGTAAAATAAATTAAAAAAATTAAGAAATAGTGAAAATAGCAGATCTGCAAGCTATTTTCACCACTAAATAGGGCTTATGTGGTTAATGCATGATGTATTTTTGTAACTCTGCGTCCCAGGGAGACGGCAAATTTATCTTTTGGGTTTTGAGATACCACTGTGCTAGAGTGACTACCCATAGTGACTAATTAGACCTAACGTTTTCCGCAGGACTGTGTTTGTAAATGAGTGGCATGCCACATTGATCTGTAGTATTAGTATTATTATTTTTCCTCTGCAACTTGGAACAGAGTAAAATCCTCAACGTTAATTTAACCATTTGTAACACAGTCTGTAGCGGAGTGTCCATTTGGTTCCATTTGTTCACTCTCTGAGTTAAATTAGCGCTGAAGATTTTATTGTGCAATGTCTGCCAGACATAAAGACGTCTTCCTTTCATGCCGGCGCATCCTGTCAGACAGGTCACTATAAATGTTGGAGGGGGTGATTGCTGTTGCCGGGGTTTTGCATCACCTTAGAAATCATTATCCATTTGTCTGATGTCTGAACTCACAGAGTTCATCCATTTCATCACTGTGCCGGATCAACCTGATGCATCCACAAACAATCTGCGGTGTAACTGACTGTGCCATTGTGTTAAAAGTATGCCATCAGCCTGTTGGCTCAATGTGCAAAGAGCGGAGTAACGGTGCTCAGTTAATGTCAGTGAAACGCGAAGACGAAGGAATGAACAGACAGTGTAAGGCTTTGGGAGGTGCGATGTCGACCTGCATGACATTGGGATATCATTGGTAACTAGAAAAAGTGCTCCTCGGAGCACAGGTCTCCGCCAGGTCAGATTATTGTGGTTATTGTGGCCTCCTGGTGGCGCTATAATAGGAAAATATGTGAAAAGTGTGCCATTTATTCTTAGACCTTTCAATCGGACACTGCATTCATGATTTGAGGCATTTTGTTCCATAAATGTGTTTTGCTAAATTAGACCTGCTGGTGGCGCTATAACAGGCCAATGTGAAAAGGGTGGCATTTCTTCCTCGGCCTAGTGGGAATGTGCGTGTGAAATTTCACGGAAATCCCACGCTGCGTTCATGATTTGAGGCATTTCGTTGAAAACGGACCAATCCTGCAAACTTTGGAAGCCAACATTAGGCAATGAGGATGGAATATGGAAAATCTGACAGATCCGCGTTGATCACATGGCTGTAGAGATACTGTGTAGCATACTGATTTGCATGACGTTTGGATAAAATCTGTAGGAGTAAATGGGTTTCGCACAAATCGGCCTCCTGGTGGCGCTATAACAGGCCCATGTGAAACATTTGGGGCAGAGGTTCTGAATTGGCATCCAGGGAGTGTGTGTGCACAGTTTCGCAGCGACCGGGCCAACGGTGCCGGAGATTAGCTGGTAGCGGACGGACAGGACACACGGACGGACAGGGGGTAAAACATACTCTCGCCATGCCTTTCGTTCTGGCGGAGACAATAACACTTGTAATGTTCCCTTGTTACTGAAGAGAATGAATGCAAAAACACACATTTTGCATGTAGGATTATCAGAGACCCCAGCCGCCCCAAACCGACTGTTTCAGCTGCTACTGGGTAAGTGGTACCGCAGCCTCTCAAGGCACGGACCAGCAGGCTCCGGGACAGCTTCTTCCACCAGGCAACCATAGGCCTGTGTTACCTGTCAGCAAACAAACACAGACAGACACAATTGTGTGCACAGAAACATTCATGCGTGCACACACACACACACGCACGCACGCACGCACGCACGCACGCACGCACACACACACACGCACACACGCACACACGCACACACAAGCAGGAAGGCAGGCAGGCAGGCACGCATATAAATATAAAATGTAACAATGAAAATATGTTATGTTGAATCCTTCACATCCGCAGCATAGCTGCTAAAAGTTTATATCTGCCTGTCACAGAATGGCACTCACCAGGGCTCTGCATGCTTCAAACCAACTGCTGTTCAGAACGTCGGATACACTGTTATAGTGTCAGAAAGTTTTCCTATGGTGGATTGGGGCTAGTGTCTGTGATCGACCATTTTTTACGTAACCTTCCGAAACTGATGATGAAATCCTGAAGCAGACACCCCCCCCTTCCCACAGCGATGGGTCAGATGTGCTTATAGTGTAGATGTGAAAATGTCCAGGTTTTCAGCTGGACTTCAAATTCAATACCTGTACGTTCTTCGCACAACTACCTCTGCCACTGTGTTGACTGAACACCGGCCACTCGCCGAGAACACATTTGTTTTCGCTATCAAATACTCAAATGTTTTACTTAAGTAAAAGTATCAATACTGCGATGAAAAGTAAGGTATTCAAAATTGACTTGAGTAAAAGTACAAAAGTATTGGTATCAAAATGTACTTACAGTAAAGTACCAAAAGTAAAAAGTACTCATTGTGCAGGATGTCCCGTTTCACAAGTGCAAAATGTATACAAATGTTTTGAAAATAGCAGATCTACAAGCTCACAATGCGTCGCATCGCGACGCATTGTGAGCTTGTAGATCGGCTATTTTCAAATGGCCGAAATAATACAGGACTGAAGTGGTTAGTGTATTTTTTTGTGATAATAATCTAAATCTGCAAAGTCACTAGTAACTAAAGCTGTAAAATAATTGTAATGGAATAAAAGTACAATATTTTCCTCTGAGATGTAGTGGAGTAGAATTAAGAATATTGAAAACAGAAAATACTCCAGTGACGTAAAAATTCCTCAAAAGGTACAGTACTTAAGTAAATGTACTTAGTTACTTTACACACCACTGTCACTCAGACAAGACAATGTGGGGAGACGGGGGGAATTGTTTGCCTCTCTCTGCATTCGTGTGATTGGTCGCGTTGTGATTGCAAACACACCCAGCGGTGGATTGTTTGTGTATCGTCTACAATAAGCTTTTAAAGTCAAGAGGTGGCTTGTGGTGTACTATTTATGCAAGCTTACTGCATGTTTGTTGTAATTTCAGCCATCATAATTGCCTTCTCGTGTAAATCATGAAACCACTGATGGCTTCGACTCATCCCACATTCATGTTTAGGTAGTTTGGAAAATATTGTTTGAAAAGTGGCCGAGACCTCAAATAATAATACAGCTCCTCATTTTGATGCGGTTGCGCGCGCACATGTGTGTGTGTGTGTGTGTGTGTGTGTGTGTGGTAAATATTGTACTTTTACTCCACTACAATTATTTGACAGCTTTAGTTACTTTGTATATTTTGATTATTATCACAAAACATACATTACCCACTTCAGCCCCATATACATTTCGGCCATTTGAAAATAGCAAATCTACAAGCTCACAATGCGTCGCGATGCGACACATTGTGAGCTTGTAGAACGGCTATTTTCAAAAGAGTACAGAACTTGTGAACAATGCACAATGAGTACTGTACTTTTACTTTTGGTACTTTAAGTACATTTTGATACCAATACTTTTGTACTTTTACTCAGGTAAATTTCAAATACCTTACTTTCACTTGTAACAGAGTATTTCTACATTGCAGTATTGATACTTTTACTTAAGTAAAACATTTGAGTACTTTTTCCACCACTGGTGTGTGTGTGTGTGTGTGTGTGTGTGTGTGTGTGTGTGTGTGTGTGTGTGTGTGTGTGTGTGTGTGTGTGTGTGTGTGTGTGTGTGTGTGTGTGTGTGTGTGTGTGTGTGTGTGTGTGTGTGTGTGTGTGTGTGTGTGTGTGTCTTGTGTATCCTTCAGAGAAATGAGGGTTCATTAGTACACATTTCACCCAAGTGGAATCAGTAACCCGTTGACCCGCCTGACCTCGTTCCCCCTGCGTAGGGCCCATGAGTAATCATCTGTGAACACACACCGAGATACCGAGAAGAAACAACAACGTCTAGAAATACCTCTGTTGATCTTCGGGCCACATCCAAAGGAATCAAAAGTGACATGGCGTGCCTTGCCAGACTCTCTCGTCCCTCTCTCTCTCTCTCTCTCTCTCTGCCCACAACAGTGCCTGTCCCCTGTGGAGGTTTTTTTTGGGGGGGAGAATTTCACCAGGCCCTTGTTCTGCCCTATAGGAGAAAACGCCTGCTCATTATATCGTCCCACACACATCATGCGCTTTTCACACAGCGGGGTTAAAGTGATTTGAGGAAAACAATAGGAACTCTAAAAAGGCAACTTTTTTGTTCTCCTTCTTCTGTTGTCACCAACGCCGGAGTGACTGTAGTGTTTGATTTCAGTCTGACAGACGATCCGCCTGAGGCGAACAATTAATATTTAACTTGATCGTGCGGGGAGAGGCATGCCTTTTGAGCAAAGTGAGGACACACGACAATGGAGGCAATTTAAACGTGCAAAACGAAACCATTGAAAAAGCACAGGGGATCATAAGTCATCTCTGGGAGCGATTGAAAGGACCATGTGTGCTGGACTGGAAGCTCTCAACATTCAATTAACTCATTAAGACCGGGAACGCATCTGTTTAACCAGTTAAACCCTTATTTTACACTTTGGCTATTCAAAAATAGATCTACAAGCTAAAAAAAAATAGTGCCGCACCATTTTTTTTTTACTACTTGTAAAAAAAACTTGTGAACAAATTTTGCACAAATCTTTTTAAAGCGAACATTTGTAACTCAAATCTTTGCTTCTGAGGGTCCCTGGAACAAAGTATTTTACAAATGTTCGCTTTAAAAAATATACATTAAAAGATTTGCACAAATGTTCACGTACATTTTTTTTTTACAGATCTACAAGCTATGAGCTTGTATATCTGCTATTTTTGAATAGCCGAATAAATGTAAAATGACAGAGATGCGTCCCCCGGATTGAATGGGTTAAAAATGTGTCTTTCTCTCCCAATGCAACTGGGCTGTCTCCCCTATCTGTTGCGCCTTTTGTAAAGCATGCCACGTTCATATCCATTACTCAAAACGTGAAGAGAGAGGTAGCGTGCCATGGGCTCTCCTCACCTCCGCAGCACATGGCTATAGGGCCTCCCCTGGCTGCCATTTCCAATCTAGGAAGTTATATTGCTTGCAAATAAGTGTAACGCTTCTAATTCCCCTTTAATTGATTATTCATCCCTCGGCGACCTCTGACCCCGTCCGCCTCTCCTATTTCAACTTCTCCTGCAGTGAAATCCAACCGACTCTCCGACCGAATTATTCTTGGAAGTCCCCCTGGAGAGTCTGACATTTTGCCCTTTTCCGATACTCCGCCATAACTCTGAGTAAACATTCCAATGTGCGAGAGAGAGGCCGCATTCTGACGTTCAGGTTATGCCAAAAAAAAAAAAACACAAGGCCTTAATAAACATCTTGTTTCAACACATATGACAAAACACGCCATGTCTGGGTCGGCGACACAGACTGTTATTTGTCAGTTGTTAATATTGTTATTCCATTCCCGAATGTTCATGTTTATTTTAATGTTAAACCGTGTCTAATTGAGGAGTTTCGTTCCAAAAATGAAACATCCACCACCAGGATGCTGTATTTTGACGTTAGAGGCTAGGAATTATTCTTTTGAATTTCAGCTATAACCCTGACTTTCAAAGAGCACTCACTCAGGCACAGCAAGTTTATTTGTAAAGCAACAACAATAAGGTAAAGTGCAAGTACAAAAGAAATACATTATAAAAAGAAAGGACATTTGGAAATAGTTGAAGACATAGAACAGGGTAGAAAATAAAAAAAAGAAGTAAAATAAGTAATACATCAGATAATATATGAGATTAAAGTTACGGTCTAGCACAAGGAATTGATCAAAAACTCAATAAAATGCTGCGGCAAACAGAAAAGATGTCCACTTTGATTTAAAGAACTGAGAGTTGTAGTGGACCTGCAGTTTTCTGAGAGTTTATTACGGATGTGTGGTGCATCGAAACAGAACACTGCTTCTCCTCCATGTTTAATTTTGATTCTGTGGACAGAAAGCAGACCTGCCCCAGACAACCTTGAGGGGTCTGGATTTTTCATAACGTAGAAGATCAGAAATGTACAGTATTATGACCCTAAACAACTCTGTGCTTTACAAACCAACGGTAGTATTTTGAGCAGCAGCGTTCTGTCTGAATCAACTGCAGCTGTCTTGTCTTTGTTTTTCTTTTTACAGAGAGCTGTAAAGTCACCGTTATAGTAGTCAAGTCTAGTAAAGATTAATGAATGGACAGGTTTCCGAATCCTGCTGATTTAACCATTTGAAAACAAATAATGTATCCCTTTTAGCCTTCACCAGAAAAGATTAAGCAACTTATGCTGCAAAACCGTTAGCCTATGCACATTTCTAAATAGCCTATTACAGAAAATAAATGAAGAATAAACAAATGAAAATAGAAAAGAAGCACAGCATGTCCAAAAGACTTAAAATAATGTGTATTTATTTATTATTTCATCTTCATTGGATTCGCGTATCTCGTGAACCGTTCGACCGACCAACTTCAAATTTGGCATGCGCGTCGCCGACGACTCGAGGGAGTGCAGTGCCCGGCGCCGATGTCGGTCGGATAGGCAGTCGTCCAGAGAATGAGCCGCCAATTGATTGCCATGGCAACCCCATTCCAAGCTTGATTTGGCAAATTCCCCACACCTGTCGAATTCCCCACACCTGCCATTTGATTAGCCCATTAAAACCTGGAACGTGTCACTTTAGATTTCTTTGGCTATTCAAAAATAGCAGATATACAAGCGGTGCCGCGCTATGAGCTTGTAGATCTGCTATTTTTGAAAAATCTTGAAAACATTTTTTTTCTTTTTTTTCAAAAAACTGTTAAGAAAACATTTTTAAGAATCGCCTCAGGTCAGAGTGGACCCAACTTATGACTGAGACCGCTTCTTATGAATACTTGATTGCCAGAAAAAATAATGTTAAAGGGAAGTTTCATCTAGTGTGGGACTACTTCTTTTTGTACATAAAAGGTTTGCTGCATTGATCATATGTTGAAACAGATCGCAATTGATGTGTAATCAAAAATCACAAAGGGGAGGTAGGGGGTGTTGCCCGCTTAGCCTAGTTGTGTTATGACTGCCTGTGTTAGGTGTATTTAATTTATGTTGTTTGTTTTTATGTTTATTTATTTTTTATTTTTTGTATTTTTATTTTTTGTATTATCTGTATTGTCTGTACTGTTGTGTTGTTGGGTTTGTCTGTTATGTTTTGTCATGTTTATTTGTTGGAAAAAAGAATAAATACTTTAATTACAAAAAAAAAAAAAAAATCGCCTCAGGTCTTAATGGGTTAGTTAGTCAGTCCACATTTTATACAGTCAGCGTGCACTCTTCGTACATTCTTCACAGACGTTTACCACTGCACAAGGACTTTTCCGTGTGGGCACAAAAGAGACACAGACGGTTACAACGTACTCTTGACAACGGGTATAATGGGTATTGCATAACAGGGTGGAGCATGTGTTCGCAATTTGCATTGTTCCCGAGTAGGAGACTCTAATCTGAGACGTCACATGCATCACATGCGTTTTGTCCAATCAGATGCAGCTGGTTGATTGTGGCGGTCATTTTGAAATGACGTGACACTCGAGTGGTCAGTGCGCGCCAAAAAAACATCAGACCTACAACAAGCCCACAGCACATCGTATCCGCGACGTGCTGTGTGGGCTTGTTGGTCTGATATTTTCGGGTTGCGACACTGTCGTGCGGCGTAGAATAAACATGGCTTTTTGTCATGCTGTTTGGTGCAGAGATGAGGTTCTTCCGAAATAACATACAGTAATGGAATAAAAGGAGGTGAATTTCATTATTTTTCATTTCAATTCATCAAGTTATGAATTGTCTATACATTAGATATGGGGTATGAATTCATATCGGGCTTCAGACTTCATGGAACTGCTGAACTTTGATGAGAAATAAAATACCTAAATAAGTAAATAAAAGCTGTTCATATAGTGCTACCAATTGTCAAATTATCATCAGCACACTGACACGTTTTGGACGTGAGTGGAATGCAAATGATATTTTTTTCTGGGGTTTTTCAATAAATAAGAGATCCTAAAAGGACCAAGTGAGTTCTGGTGATCTATTTTCTTAAGATAAGGAATGCAGATTATATCGTCAACACACCTGTGAAGGTGTTTAAGCTAGCTCAGTGGTTCTTAAACTTTTATTTCAAGTCCATATGGAACACCTTCAGAGAGCGGGGGGCCCTGGGCCACACTTTTCTAGGCTACTTGTCAAAACTGCTGCCATGTAAACGGTCTATTACCTGTGGTCTGACACACACACACACACACACACACACACACACACACACACACACACACACACACACACACACACACACACACACACACACACACACACACACACACACACACACACAGTGGTACAATGGATTGTTGTGCGTTTGTTTGGGCTGCTTTGTGCCTTAGCTGCCTTTTGGTTATGGTGACGCATTGTCTCTAAGCCTATACAATATGCTTTGTTTTAGTTGAACACTGAGGCTTGTGTTTAATGGTAATTAGCATGTTGTTTTGTGTCTGTAGGTGACTAGCATAGGTGTTGTATTGATTTGTGTCTGTTGGTACTATGCAGTGTGTGTTGTATTGGTTTGTGTCTGTTGGTACTATGCAGTGTGTGGTATTGGTTTGTCTGTTTGTGTCTGTTGGTACTAGGCTAGTAGTGTGTGTGTCTATGTGTTGTCTTGATTTACAATGCATTCCAAAATAGGCCTTTAGTTGCTGCACATCGGGGAAAAAATACAGTTCAGGGGATAAATTGTAAGCAAAATCATATTTAGCATTACAAAGGGGCTATATTCCGTGCTGTTATCTAAAAGACAAATATACTTTATGTGGTCACCTTGTGTGTGTGTTGTTGGCCCTGTACTTTCAAGATGTTTGAACATTTTTCAAATTGTGCAAGCTCTGTGTGTGAGCTTGTAGATCTACTATTTTTGAATAGCCAACGCAAAAATCTAAAATGACGCAGATGCTTTCCCAGTTGTAATGGGTTAAGACCGACCATTCCTGAGGGGGGTTTTAGAAGAATAATGGCTTTGTAATTAATGTGAACACAACTAAATCAAGAATTAACTTTCGTGTTTTATTGTCATTTAGCTATTATCACGATAAATGTTCAGAACTATTCAACAAGTGTCAAAAACTACATTTGGTTAGCCTAAGTGATGCAGATGGGAGACTGAGAGAAAGAAAAAACATTTCTCTCATGAAACCTGTGTGCTGTGTGTGTGTGCTTGGTGTGTGTGTGTGCGTGCGTGAGCGTGCGCACGTGTCTATCGAGATGTGGGATTTTTGCCCAAATGAATAGATTAAAAAGCTTGACAGCACATCTGAGAATTTTGAAACTAATTTGCAACTGTGGCTCTGGGTCAATATTTGCATTTGCTGATATATTCTTTTCACTCCCCCGTCCTTCTTTGTGCGACTGTCACAAGTTTGACGTCTTTGTTAGAAACGTTACTGAATAGCATTTTGGGAATCTGCTTCGACAGGCCGGCTCCCACTTAACCCATTAAGACCTGGAACTGTGTCATTTTTAGATTTGAGCTAAAAAGCATTATTTTACACTTAGGGCTATTCAAAAATAGCAGATATACAAGCTCATAGCGCGGCACCGAGTGCCGCGCTATGAGCTTGTAGATCTGCTATATTTGAAAAATCGTGAAAATGTGTGCGAATCTTCTGAATGTATATATTTTTAAAGTGAACATTTTCAACTCAAATCTTTGCTTCTTGCGGCCCCTGGAAGAAAATATTTTGATGGGGGTCCGCGGCCAAATACATATCATTTTGGGGGTCCTTGACATGAAAAAGATTGAGCACCACTGATATAGAAACATAGGTTTTTCAGAAAACTGTTGAGATTTAGGAGACATGTAGAATCGGCTTCAGGTCTCATTGGGTTAAGCAGGCTGCATTAGAGGCGAGTGGACGTATAATTACGGTATATAGAGAACAAAAATAGACACTTTCAACAGCCTCCCTCCATGGATAACTGATCCGAAAAAAGACATCATTGTCATTTTGTGACGGCTAGCGTTTTGTCTTGTAAGTTAACCCATTGAGACCTGAAGCCGATTCTACATGTCTCCTAAATCTCAACAGTTTTCTGAAAAACGTATGTTTCTATGTCAGTGGTGCTCAATCTTTTTCATGTCAAGGACCCACAAAATTATGTTTTTGGCCGCGGACCCCCATCAAAATATGTTGTTCCAGGGACCCCCCAAGCAAAGATTTGAGTTAAAAATGTTCGCTTTAAAAATATATATATTCAAAGATTTGCACACATTTTCAAGATTTTTCAAAAATAGCAGATCTACAAGCTCATAGCGCGGCACTCGTTGCCGCGCTATGAGCTTGTATATCTGCTATTTTTGAATAGCCCAAAGTGTAACATGCTTTTTAGCTCAAATCTAAAAATGACACAGTTCCAGGTCTTAATGGGTTAACCAGATGATGGTCTGTGTACCGAAACGCTGTTCCCTGTTCCCAATAAATATATATTCGAGTGAAGCACGACAGTGTGTGGGAGCCGATATAGAACACTCTGCCTCGTGATTAGCCGAGACGGCTTGCCAGCACGTTAGATGCCGTGCTTAGTCGCCAGGGCACACGAGGGCATCAGCTGCTCGGCGTGGGCACTCGCCCTCGCTCACCTAATAGCGTTTTGCCCGAGCATGCTTCACGCTGTCGGTGCACCTGCCTTTGTTGTCAAGTGAGTTAAGGACATAGAGATGATAAAAACAAGGGGTCCATGCGCTATACCCCAGCCGTCCTGGGGAAAACAATATAGCGTGCGGGACACTACACCATTCATCTGAGTTAGTAGTTGGCCCATGGCTCTCTCCAACCCACCTGACGATCTGCAGGTGTGCAGAAGTTCTGCTCTTTTTTTATACGCTGTGTTACCTTTCTGAGTCACGGAACGTCTTTTTGAGGCATACCGTATGAATTTTTCAGTACACGGAAAGTCCATTTCACTAGCTCTTCTTATAAATAATGGCTTTCTATCGTGCGAGGAGAGCTATTTATGTATATTCATAAAGTGTTAAAATTCATAGCCCTTTTCTTGCCTGAAATGTGGGAATTACGGCTCTGTGACGGTTCATTTCTTTATCTATTGTGACTCGGTACATGACTGTCGGGCTTTTCCAAATTGCTCCAGGAGAACCATAAACATTTTCTCAAAGCCACTCTTGCACATTTTGACATGTCACCTTACGCTGGCCGTCCCCACTGTACGGCTCAGGAAAATCCTGAGTGTTCATTTAACCCATTGAGACCTGAAGCCGATTCTACATGTCTCCTAAATCTCAACAGTTTTCTGAAAAACGTATGTTTCTATATCAGTGGTTCTCAAACCTTTTCATGTCAAGGACCCCCACAATTATATGTATTTGGCCACGGACCCCCATCAAAATATTTTGTTCCAGGGACCCCCCAGAAGCAAAGATTTGAGTTAAAAATGTTTGCTTTAAAAATATATATATTCAGAAGATTTGCACACATTTTCACGATTTTTCAAAAATAGCAGATCTACAAGCTCGTAGCGCGGCACTCGGTGCCGCGCTACGAGCTTGTATATATGCTATTTTTGAATAGCCCAAAGTGTAAAATAATGCTTTTTAGCTCAAATCTAAAAATGAGACAGTTCCAGGTCTCAATGGGTTAACTCAAGAGAGGGTGTAAATGTAACCAAAACGGACCAAGAAAGGTTCATCTGGTTACGTGTGTTCACTTTGGATTTGACAGTGTGTAAGGCTCTAAAAATACCCCGCGGCCAATCAGAAGAGTCTCAGCCCCTTGAAAGAGCAGCCAGTGTTAACAGTGTGGGTAAGCCATTAGATAGATTTGAGAATGACTGATGACCTATGGTTGGGGGCAGCGAGCATGAAGCACTCTGCGCGGATGTGTGTGTGTGTGTGTGTGTGTGTGTGTGTGTGTGTGTGTGTGTGTGTGTGTGTGTGTGTGTGTGTGTGTGTGTGTGTGTGTGTGTGTGTGTGTGTGTGGGGTGGGGGAGGCTTATAGGTGTCTATGTGGAGTGTGTGTCCATGTGTGCGTGTAGCCGTGTACTGATATAGATAGAGTTATTTTTTTCTTCTTTTTGTGTCATGGAGAGATATCAGAGTATGAAGGAGCCGTGTGGACGAGTCCGGGCCGAGTCTATCAACCAGGAATGAGAGCAATTCCCCCGACAGATAGGCTGTGGGTGATGGAGGGGAGAGAGAGCGTTAAGTGTTAGTGTTCCAGCGAATACTTTTACTTCTACTCCACTACATCTCAGAGGCACATATTGTACTTTTACTCCACTACAATTATTGAAAACTTTAGTTACTAGTTACTTTTCAGTTTTCAGATATAAATTATGATATTATAAAACATACATTAACCACTTTAGCCCTATTTTATACCTAGGCTTTTTGAAAATAGCCGATCTACAAGCTTGTAGATCGGCTATTTTCAAACATTTTAGTACTTTTTTAGTACTCTTGTAACAGAGTATTTCTATACTGCAGTATTGGTACATAAGTAAAGAACTTGAGTACTTTTTCCACCACTGCTAAGAGGGCGGGGGGCCGGGGGTGTGGATTTTTTTTTTTGTGGTGGTGGTTGGGTTTGATTGGGGGGGACGGGACGATGGGACGATGACAAGAGTGTGTAGAGAGCAGCAGGGCCTCAAGTGTGTGTGTGTGTGTGTGTGTGTGTGTGTGTGTGTGTGTGTGCGTGTGTTTCGGGGGGTGGATGGGGGGGGGGGGGGTAGTTGTCGGGGGTAATGCAGCTTATCAGGATCACAGGGAGGCTTTCAGGGAGGGCCAGGATGAAGCCAATTTACAACATGGGGAGATGCATCCCCGGCACCGGAATCAGACAAAGATTGGGTAGATTAGTGGGCTCGTTCACTAGTTTGTCCCTTTCTCATGGACCCAGTGTGGATGCAAGGTGTTGGTTTTAGTCCAGGAAATCTGGCGAGAATGAGGGCGGCAAAGGATTTGTTTTTCTCTGGGTTTTTTGGTAGAACATATCCCCTGCAGATGCTCTCTGAAGGACTGGATAAGCTCTCCTCCTCTCACCGACAGAAGAACACGAGTACCACTCGAGTCGTCCTGTACTTGGAGCGCCATTGAATTGCAAATCGCGGCCAATTGGGCCCTAGCTGTTCTCTGTAAATAAACTAGCAGCTGAATAAAAAAAAAACCTTCCCATTCAGCGGCCCATTCAGGAAAACTCACCTCAGCTGGCTAATGAGTTTCCTAATTCGACTCAGACTCTCCGGTTTTACAAGACCCAAAGTTTGTGTTTATTTGATAGCTCAGTAACAGCTCTTGTTTAGCTAGCATGCGAGGCGGATGAGAGGCGAGTTTGCCCGATCGCAATTCAAGTCCAAGCTGCAAAGCAGAAGGCGCCAGAAAGAGAGACAGAGAGAAAACCCTCCCCTTCTTCTCCTCTCCACCGACCCTCTTCTGACTTTGGCGTTGTTCGTTGTTGTGTGTGTCTGGGAAGAGCTCTCGCGGCTCTGGCGATGTGGAAGGCAGTCATTACTGGTACAAGTGATTTCTCTTTCAGCCTGGTTCATGGGTCAATTGCTCTTTCCCATTCTATTTCATGGCAGAGTTGGTGGGATTGAAGCCCTGGCCCCCTCTAACCTGAAGCTCTCCCCTTCTCTGCCATTCCCACGCATTCTTTCAGGGCCATTGAGACCCTCCGGAGGCTCACAGTTTGCTCTTGTGCTTTACTTTATTGATCCTAACGAGGCAGCGATTTGTGTCATCTTGAACGGACGGCCTTGTTTGTCCAGATTTATACGCTCTGTCTTCAGTGGAAAATCCCTGGCCGGTAAAATCTTTAACGCCCCTCGCTGTCCTCTTATTGAATAACTGTGAGCTGTCTGTTGATGACAGAGTTTAGGGCTTTACTCCTGACCATGGCCATAAAGGTCTCATCACACACAGCCCACAGTGGAGGCGAACACGTAACTGGCCTAAATGAAGTCAGGGTGTGCGTGGGTGTGCATGTGTGCGCGCGTGCGCGTTTGTGTGTATTTGGCTTGTCCAATGAATAATACCAATTTAATGACTGTGAGAACTGATACATCTCCAAGTATTTTGTGTTTTCCTGGGCATCTGGACTTGAGTTTATGCTAAAAGAAATATGCAGACAGTGACTTGCAGACAATATATTGAGTCATTTTATTTGAAATGAGATTAAATTTAAAAAATGCATGCTCTCACAATAACACGGCAAACACCAAGGTGAAACATATGACACAGCTGACATTCATCAAGTCATTGGCTTGGATCAGCTCTTAGAATAATAAAAATAATGTTTTAGAGAGTATTTTCAGACAATAGGAATAATTTAGGTAATGTAATCGTATGCATGTGTTTAATATTTAACCAAGAAACCTAGCATTTTGGAGTATAAGCCCGAGCTCCATTGTTAGGTCAAACAGGGTGACTTATTTTCAAACCCCCAAATGGTACCTCCTAAGCTTGGTGGGAGCTCAGAACGTGTTGCAGTACGACACTTTCTGAGCTTGTAGATCTATGTTTTAAAATAGTGTGTTTTAAATTAGAGTGTTTGAATAAATGCACACGTGCTCGTCGTGCTGTATGTATAGCTACACCATGTTTTCATCACGATGAGACGGTTATTTTGACAACTGGGCAAATGTGGTATGGTGAATGTTGAACCCCGGGACATTTTAGTGTTTTACAGACATTTTGTCGTGACTCGGAACACCCAGCTTGAGACCGGGGGAAATCCTGGACAAACGGAGACGCCTGGTCACCGTATAGCCAGTAATTCAGGCTTTCAGAGTTCAGACACACTTGAAACGGCTGACACCTGTTGATCTCCTGGCTGAAGAGAGGTTGATTGTTGAAAGGCATTTGTTGTGCTGGATTTCCTGGTGAACGGTAAAGGCAGGCAGACAGCAGACTCTATGGGAGAGGACAGAAAACATTTCAATGTTCAGACTGGCAGCCCAAATCCCATATTTGGCTATCTAAATTGGAATGAAATAGGTTTCTGTCAAGTCTGAAATTAAAAAAGAAAAAGAAAGCAAAAGAAAACAAAACCCAAAAAAAAGACATGGAAACGTTTGCTTTTTCTCTAATCCCCATTCCTAGGTGGTTTGACATGCAGAATTTCTAAAGTTGTGTTTCAGTCTGGACACTGTAAAGCCAGATGTATACGACGTCATGTGATGGTGTCGCTTGCAACAAGTCACAGCACATTGTGAGCTTGTAGATCTGCTATTTTCCGTGAGCAACACCGTCGTATGCCAATTTTAGTTTTTTTTTTAACCCCATTTTTCTCCCAGTTTAGTCAATATGCCAATTAATTTCTCACCCACACTGCCAGACCTGCCACTGCTCTTGTACCCCCTACTGGCTCACCTGAGGAGCCCCCAACAGGAGGGCACAGCGCCTCCATCCTACTCCTTCTGTTCAACACCCCCCCCCCCCTGACGGTCTCCACTCCAGCCCACAGGAGTACGTGCAGCGACAAAGATCACCCTCCACAGCCAGCCCCCCCCCCCCCCCCCCCCCCCCCAGACACAGGCCAGAACACACAATTGTGTTCATATAGAGCAGTGGTTTTCAACCCTTTTCATATCAAGGTCCATTATTTATTCGGCATTGGAGCCACGGATCCACCGTTTGATGAGATTTAACCTCTCAGACCCAAAATATGTTGTTGTCGTTGGATGACATTTTGTCCACAATTCCATGTTGTATTGATGTTGGTACCATAGGAGAGATAACAGGCAAACATTGATCAAAATAACTATCCTTTAATTAAGTAATGCAGATGTTTAACAATAATTTAACTCTTGAGAGCGTAAAATGAAACCAAATGGATGGAGGGTTTACGCTCTCAAGAGTTTAAAGATCTATAAGGGTCCATTTGGTAACCAACTCTCCATCATTTAGCTGGGGACCACCTGGAACCCCTTCAAGGACCGCTGGTGGTCCCCGGACCACTGGTTGAGAGAACCACTGATACAGACGCTTGGCCAAGCCGGACGCTACTTTAACCCCTGCACCACCCAAGCGCCTATACGACAGTATCAGTTGAGCATTACTCACGCTTACTGTATGTTATGTCGTTACTTACAGCAAACACTGCCGATGTGTCCATGATGTCTCAACCAATTAAACCCCATGTGGTTGAGCGGAGGAGTCCCTCAGGGCTCTATCCTAGTGTCTTTTCGGTTTTCTGTTACTGTGGGGAAAGCTTTAGCTGAAAGTAGCCGATCGACAAGCTCACAACGCGACGCGCTGCGTCGCGTTGTGAGCTTGTCGATCGGCTATTTTCAGGTAAAGCTTTCCTCTCCGTACGGATGCTGGGGGTTTTAAGTGGTTAACCCATTAAGGCCTGAGGCCAATTCTATAAATGTCTTCTAAATCCTAACATTTTTTTGAAAAAAACTATGTTTTAGATCAGTGGTTCTCAAACTTGTTCATGTCCAGGACCCCCAAAATGAAATTGATATGGATTTGGCCGCGGATCCCCCATCTCAAAATATTGTTGTTCCAGGGACCCCCAGAAACAAAGATTTGAGTTACAAATGTTTGGTTTGAAAATATATATATTCAAAGATTTGCACACATTTTCACGATTTTTCAAAAATAGCAGATCTACAAGCTCGTAGCACGGCACTCGGTGCCGCGCTATGAGCTTGTACATCTGCTATTGTTGAATAGCCAAATAAATCTAAAATTCCCGGTCTTAATGGGTTAATAGACACATTCAATCTGATCACTTACAGATTTGTAGATAGTTTTAAATATCATAGTGTTGTGGAATTCACGGTCAAATAGTAATAGGAAATAACAGTCAGTACTTAGAAGGTGGTGGTGTTGGTAGATGTACATTGAGGGAGATGTACATAAAAAATAAATACAAAAACATTGATGTACATTACGCACAGGCCTGTGGTACAGTCGTTCTGCTAGCAGCTCAAGGGATCAGACCTGGGTTATACCGTCACGTTATACAAGGACATGCTGTACCATAAACAATATACTGTATTGCTATCAGGCCTAGGAGAGACATCTTGGCTCTTACGTCATGTAAAATATAGTGTATCATAGGCCACGGAGATGAATAACATAAGACGAGCAACATAATGTACTGAAAATAAGGTCACATATAACCAATCATGATAACATAATATGATTTCGTCCTTAAATAGCCTATTTGAGAAATAAATGGGCTTTGCTTGCAGCGCGAACCGCGTGTATATACCGACTGCACTGCCATGTGCCATTGCTCACTGAACCGCCAAGGCCTCCCACAAGTGTTTATGTTCCCGAGGAGGAAACAAAAAGTCATGTTTCTCCGCCGCGGCATGCAAAACAAGAAGCTTGTCGGACAGGATCCCAAGGATATTGGCGTGGGCGCTGTCATCGAACACCACAGTGTTTGCGTTTGCCTTTCCCGTGCGCGGCCCCCAAACAGCAGTGCTGCTACTGCTGAAACACAATAACAAAAGGTAATACCGATTCACCCTTGTTATATGTTTTGAAATGTCCAGCTGCTCCGCATGACCGGTAGTAGCATTCATGGGTTTGCGTTTGGCGTGCCAAAGCGTTGTGGACTTAGCAGAGAGAGAGAGAAATGACGAGAAGCCCGTAATTCCGCTTTTAGTTTGTCAGATGGCCCAGTGTTTTGCGGACCAGTTGGTGTGCGATGACAATTTAGCGTTTTAGACCAGTGGTTCTCAACCAGTGGTCCGGGGACCACCAGTGGTCCTTGGGGTGTCACAATCATTTGAACTACTTAGCTTTGGCTATTCAAAAATAGCAGATCTACAAGCTCATAGTGCGGCACCGAGTGCCGTGCTATGAGCTTGTAGATCTGCTATTTTTGAAAATGTGTGCATATCTTTGATTATATAAATATATTTAAAGCAATAATTTTTAACTAAAATCTTTGCTTCTGGGTTTCCCTGGCACAAAAGATTTTCAGATGGGGGTCCGCGGCCAGATATATCAATTTAGGGGTCCTTGGCATCTCAATGTGGGCTCCAGGGACCCCCAGGGGCCCTTGAAGGGGGTCCCAGGGGGTCCCAGCTACTGTATAGGAACGAAATGGACCATTGCAGGTCGGAGCCACAAGTCTGCAGCTCCGAGAGTTTACAAACTTTTTTTTTTGTTCCATTTGTAATTGAGTTCAATTGTTTAAGTGTAGGTTAGTGTCTCAGAGAATTCTCGTTGCTGTCGAGCGGAAACCTTGTCCAAAACCATACATTTTTTATCATTATTTTAAAAACCTTTTAAAATAGTTAAAATAGCCGATCTAGAAGCTCACGTCGCTAGATCGGCAATTATTATCTTTTGTGTGACACTCTTGAATGATGGAGTAGGGCATTCATTTACGAAAGAACATCCACATTTTAAACATGGTAGATACAGTACAGTACAAGGTTTCTGCCCGACAGCAACAATATATATTATTTATATCCAATGGGGTTCTGTGGCCTCATGCATATCAAACCGTCTGTCCTAGAGAATCAAAAGGTTGAATCACCGTTTTGGACAATTGAAGTGGACATGCATTATAAAAGTATGACCTTCAGGCGACCACCAATGAGGTTGTGTCGTATAGGGTGTAGGGGGACGGATGGAAGCCGGGGGGGCTGCATCCATCGTATATCCACTTTCCACGCCACATGCTTCCAAGGCTGCTGTATAGTCAGAGGTCAGAGTTCTGTCCCCTTACCTCATCGTGTCCTTGTCTCAGATCACCACAACACACACACACAGTCACGCATGCACGCACGCACGCAAGCGCACACACACACACACACACACACACACACACACACACACACACACACACACACACACACTGCCATCTCCATGCACTGACCCTCGCTCCTGAAGGCATTCATGTAAACACAGCTGCGTTGTTGACATTAAAGGCGGTCCCTTCCCTTTGAACGCCCCCCCAAACCCCCACCAACACCACCCTGCTCTCCCCACCCACACGCCCGCCCACCCACACACACACACACACACACACACACACACACACACACACACACACACACACACACACACACACACACACACACACACACACACACACACACACACACACACACACACAAACTGTCTATGAAATTAATTCAAGGACCCCAACGGAAACAAGTCCGCAAGGACTTTTTTGGTCGGACCTTTTAGACAAAAGTATTATAAATGTAACTGTGTTGTTTTACATTCTTTTGCGTAATAAAAATTTCAATCAAACACAGGCGCGCGCACACACACACACACACGCACACACAAACACGCACACGCAAACCCACGCACACACACACACGCACACTGGAATTGCTCAATACGTTGGGAGGATACTCATGCATCCTCTACTGAGCAACAAAGCCGAGTCATTAAAGTGACATCATTCCCCCCCCCCCCCCTCCATACACACACTTAAAAGGTAATGGGATCTCCCTGAAGCTCAGGTGTGACAAGTCACACTGTGATTTAGCATCAACAAACAAGGAGAGAGAGAGAGAGAGAGAGAGAGAGAGAGAGAGAGAGAGAGAGAGAGAGGCAATTGACACTGTGTATATTACCACCATGTGACAGCAAACTGCGATATGCTGCACACAGGTAGTCTTAAACAATGTAGCTGCTTGGTGACGCTTTCATTTGGAACAATAAAAAGGAAGTCTGGTTAAACTTTGCGGAATACACTTTTTTACTCTTTTCTTATTGTTTCCCCGGGCTTCTCCGTGTTTCGCACGGACAGGTCGAGAGAACTCTCTCTATAGCATACATTTGCAAACTGGCGGCCCGGGGGCCACATGCGGCCCCACCTTCATTTAACTCATTCACTGCCAGAATTATTCTGGCCGCGTTTGAACACTGCCATATTTTTCATTGAAAAAAAAAAGTTCTCAGGAGCCGAGATACAGAATTTTTAAGTTTTAAGTTAACAAGGAAGTGGATGGGAGTCTATATCTTCGAAAAATCATATCTCCTTGGTCTTTGGGTCAAAAAAAAAAAAAAAATCTAAAAAAAAAAAAAAAAAAAAAAAAAGTTTTTAATTTTTTTAAAAAGTCGTTTTAGTCGTTCTTGGCAGGCATGGCTTATGGACAGAAGTCGTTTTAGTCGTTCTAGGCAGTATATGAGTTAATGCGGTCCGCAGGTTAATATCGGAATACTGATATATTATCGATTTCAGCTGTTAGAATTGCAAACATGACCCGCTTTGATTACTTCAGTCTGTATTAGCAGTAGCTTAATGACTAGTATTAAACTTCTATTGTCTTTTTTATGTCCATTGTATTTGTATTTAAGTTCATACAGTTAAGATAAGTAAATGCATTTGAAATTAAATAAAAATTTTACTTTTCAGGATTCAAATTAAAAATAGCAACACAAAAAATCTGAATTCCAATTCAGAAATAGCAAAAATAGCAGATCTACAAGCTCAAAGCGCATCGCAGTACGGCACGTTTTGAGCTTGTAGATCTGCCATTTTTGCTGCTTTATTTTGTGTTACATAGAATGGCCCGACGGTATATGCAATGTGGCCCTCTGGAGTGAGTGTGGAAATATAGTGGCCCTCTCCATCATCAAAGTTGCCCACCCCTGCTCTATAGGAACAGCAAGGGAGTTGGTCTATATTTCATTTCATGGTCAACAATGCTTGGTGCGATGCTATAGGAACATGCATTTCCTCAAATCTTTCTATCCTCTGGAACTGGAATATCTCACACTCCTGTCGACCATTCTGACTTGTCAACCATCCTATGGGCCTTCGACGGAGCCACCATCACCGAGGGCATCCTGAGATGCCCTGTTACATCCTCCTGGCATAGAAACGGCACTGCCCTCGACCGCAAAGCGCTGCAGAGGGTAGTACGGACGGCCCAGAGCAGCGTGGTACGGACGGCCCAGAGCATCAGTGGTTGTAAGTCAGTAAAGCTTGTAAGAACTATCAAAGACCCCAGCTACCCCGACCATGGACTGTGTAAGCTGCTCCCCTCTGGCAAGTGGTACCGCAACATCAAGGCCCAGACCAGCAGGCTCCAGGAAAGCCTGTTCCACCAGCAGGCCTCTGAACAATGGACGCTATAACGGCCTTTTGTGCCTGTCTGCCTGTTACACACTCTGAGGGAGCTGTGTATATAAAATCATATACAAAGAGGAAAACAACCACATACACAGTCACAGGGGTGATATTCACCAAATGGGGAATCGGAACGCGGACTCATTGCTTGGTACGCAATCAAACCATTCGCCCCATATGCACGTTTATTCACCCATTTTGACCTGAGGCCGGTTCTAAAAATGCCTTCTAAAACCTAACGTAAGTTTTCTGAAAACGTTCAAAATCTCACTCAAAAGATTAATAAAAAATGATGTTGCCATATGTATAGCAACAACTAATGAGTCAGAGGTGGCTCCCGGATTGAAAGGTATAACAACGTATGTTACAACAGGTCTAAATGTGTTAAGGCAGGAACACAAGCATACTTACACACCCCACATATCATTATGTTATTGAAAGACATCCCTCACACACATGCACAGTCCACTTTATATTTATAACTGCACACACACGCACGCACGCACGCACTAGCGTACGTACGCACAGTATACTAGATATTGAATCCTCTTTTGTTTTGTTATAAAACCCTCTGATCATCACTGTGCTATTTGTCTTCTTAAGGAACTGAAACCTCACCTATAATGAGTCGACCGACATGCGGCGTGGTAACAACTTTGTTGGACGCGAAACAAACAAACACAGAAGGCATTAAAAGGCCATTCAGTACATCGGGGTTGTGTGTTGCATGTGGTGTGGTTGTTAGCAGCTCGCACGTGAAGACCTCAGCAGAACCCAGCTCTGACTGGAGGCCCTATCCATCATGGACAGTGATGGAAAGTATAAGTAGGCCTACGTGTACTTAAGTACTGTACTTTACCCACTTGAATCCCGGCGTCCATATTCTGGGGGAAATATTAGGCAAAAATAGCAGATCTAAAAGCTCACACTGCGTCGCAACGTGACACATTGTGAGCTTATAGATCTGCTATTTTGGCGGAGAGATTTGGTGTAGACTCTGTAAGTAGGCTACAGAGCAAACTCAAGTCTGGTTTAATAAGCATAGGGTTTAAGTGGTTATACAATTTTGATGCACTTTTACTTTATTTGAGTGTGTCCATTTATCAATACTTTACACTTTTACTTGAGGCAAATATTGCAGCCTCCACTACAATTATTTGACAGCTTTAGATAAGTTACTTTGCAGATTTCTATCTAAAAATAATAATGCTAATAATAAAAACATGCATTCACTAATTAAGCCCTATTTTATGCTTTCAAAAGATTTTGACTCATTTAGAAAACTTTCGGCAAAAAACACTTCCGCGTAATGAATCCTTTTACTTTTGGTACTTTAAGTATATTTTGATGCCAATACTTTTGCACATTTTAAGCACAAATTGTTGAAGGCAGGACTTGTACTACATTGTGGTGCTGCTACTTTTACCTAAAAGTAAAGAATATGAGTACACTTTGTCCATCACTGTTCATGGAGACCATCCTGGGAAAAAGCGGAGGCATTAAGTGAATTATGAGCCTGTGTGCAAACCGTGAACGACGGACCAAAAACAGCTCAGCACGGCCAGAAACCTCGTATCTCCATGTTTCAACGTAAATCAATGCCCCACAGTACGTCGTCATACTACAGCAGTAGTTCTCAAACTTTTACATGTGAAGGACCCCCAAAATGATGTGTATTTGGCTGCGCACGCGGAAAAAGATATTTAGTGCCAGAAGCATAGATTTGAGTTAAAAATGTCCGCTTAAAAAATATATATATATTCAAATATTTGCATAAATGTTCACGCTTTTTCAAAAATAGCAGATCTACAAGCTCACGCAGCACAAAGTGACACGCTATGAGCTTATATAGCTGCTATTTTTGAATAGTCCCCGGACCCCACTTTTGCGAACCAAATAAACCACAGTGTCACACAAAAGTAGAACAAATAACTCACCACAAGCTCACCACGCGTTGGTGTAGATCTTTTTTTTGTTATTTTTGAATCTTTTTTTAAAAAGCGAAGTTACGTTTTTTTTGCACCTACGAGGTTTCCACGACGACAGAGACGACGAGCTTGAAAAACAACGGGGAAATGTGCACCGCTGGGTTTAACCCATTAAGACCGGGAACGCATATGTGTGTCATTTTCAGATTTCTTTGGCTATTCAAAAAATAGCAGATATACAAGCTCATACAGTAGTGTGAGTGCCGCGCAATGAGCTTGTAGATCTGCTATTTTTGGGAAATCGTGGAAACTTTGTGCAAATCTTTATATACGTTATAAAACAAACATTTTTAACTCCCTGGAACAACATATTTTGAGATGGGGGTCCGCGTCCAAATACATATCATTTCGGGTGGTCCTTGACATGGAAAAGTTTGAGAACCACTCATATAGCAACATACATTTTTCAGAAAACTGTTAGGATTTAGAAGACATTCGTAGAATCCCCCAGAAGCAAAGATTTGAGTAACAAATGTTCGCTTTAAAAATCTATATATTCAAAGATTTGCACACATTTTCACGATTTTTCAAAAATAGCAGATCTACAAGCTCGTAGCGCGGCACTCGGTGCCGCGCTACGAGCTTGTATATCTGCTATTTTTGAATAGCCTGAAGAAATCTAAAAAAAATGACACACAGATGCGTTCCCGGTCTTAATGGGTTAAAGAGAAGACGCTAATTTGATGGAATGTGGTACTCTCATATTTGGCTTGGCCCGCTCCCAGGTGATTGATGTGCCAGAGGACCTGAGCGAGAGGCGGATTGTGTGTTGTGTTGATGGTCTGTTTCACTCCATAATCAGGTGGAGAGGGCATGCGATTGATTCCCCCCCCTAGTTACCCCCCTCCCCCTCCCCCCCGTCTTTATGCGTGTGGACGTGCGCGGGCGTGTGCCAGCGGCGTAAAAAGTAACTGTAGTCTATTTACTCAAGTACTGCTGTACTTACTTGGGTATTACTCTTTTTTTTTTGATACGTTATGCTTCCACTCCACTACGTCTTCAGAGGCAAAACTGTAAATATTTAAAAAACTTTAGTCACTGGATACTTTGTAGATTTAGATTATCATTATATAACAGACATTAACCGATTAAGCCCTATTTTATTCTTTGAAAATAGGCAATCTACGAGCTCACAACGTGTCGTGACATGTGAGCTTTTTGATTCGCTATTTTCGGGGGGGGGGGCGAAGTTTGACAAATTGTGAGTATATGTTGATGCCAATGCTTTTGTACTTTTACTCAAGTAAATATTTGAATACATGCCTTTTACTTGCAACATTGTATTTCTACACTGTGGTATTGCTACTTTTAATTACGCAAGAAATCGGAGTACTTTCCTGTGTGTGTGTGTGTGTGTGTGTGCGTGTGTGTGCGTGTAGACTATGACTATGCAGTGTCAATGAGGACATACACGCAGCTGTGTGAGTGATATCCTACGCATTTTGCACACATCGCATGTGTGTGCCGTGCGTGTGCACTGCGCCGTGCATGCACACGTGCGTGCGACTCTCAGGGCTCTCTGCTACTGTTTTAGATTACCTGGCTCATTGGGAAATGCCTCCCAGTTTGTTGTTTCCATCCCCTCGCTTTCTGCACCCGACAGATTGTCTTCCTAGCCCTGAAAGACCTCTCCATCTGTAATATAGTTGCTGTTGTCGGGCAGATCAACCTTGTATCTCCACATTTCATCATTTTTATGTATTTTATTTTCATAAATGATTGTCCTACTTCGTCTTACGAGAGTGTCGCACAAAAGTACAGCCAATCTACAAGCTCACAACGCGTTCGCTGAGCTTGTAGATCGGCTGTTTTCGCTATTTTAATTTGGCCCATTAAGACCTGAAGCCGATTCTATTCTGAAAAACCGATGTTTCTTTATCAGTGGTGCTCAATCTTTTTCATGTCGAGGACCCCCAAAATGATATGTATTTGGTCGCGGACCCCCATCTCAAAATATGTTGTTCCAGGGACCCCCCAGAAGCAAAGATTTGAGTTAAAAATGTTCGCTTTAAAACAATATATATTCCAAGATTTACACACAGACATTTTCACGATTTCTCAAAAATAGCAGATCTACAAGCTCGTAGCGCGGCACTCGGTGCCGCGCCATGAGCTTGTAGATCTGCTATTTTTGAATAGCCAAAGTGTAAAATAATGCTGTTTTTTTAGCTCAAATCAAGAAGTGACACAGATGCTTCTCCAGGTCGTAATGGGTTAAAAGATTAATAATAATTTAAAAAGTAATGGTTTTTGGACATACAAGCTTTCCACTCGACACCCGATGATATTCTAATGAGCAAGACGATACCGGTATTGTATTGCACCTCTATGAAAATAAATAAATAAAATAAAAAGCAATAATGACTATTTGATTTAGAGTAGTCTGGAGTGCCATATTTCCTCTAGTTTCATCTCCCCCCCCCCCCCCCCCCAGCTTCATATTTTATTCAGAATCTCTCTCTTCGCCCCAGACATCTCAAAGACATTTGGGAGAAATGATACATGTCTTTTTCACTGTAGCAGGTATGAATTCCATTCTGGCGGTTGCCTAGCCCATTAAGACCTGGAACTGTGTCATTTTTTGATTTGAGCTAAAAAGCATTATTTTACATTTTGGCTATTCAAAAATATCAGATCTACAAGCTCATAGCGCGGCACCGAGTGCCGCGCTATGAGCTTGTAGATCTGCTATTTTTGAAAAATCGTGAAAATGTGTGCAAATCGTTGAATAGAAATACTTTTAAAGCGAACATTTTTAACTCGAATCTTTGCTTCTGGGGGTCCCTGGAACTAAATATTTTGATGGGGGTCCGTGGCCAAATACATATCATTTTGGGGGTCCTTGACATGAAAAAGATTGAGCACCACTGATATAGAAACATACGTTTTTCAGAATACTGAGATTTAGGAGACTCGGCTTCAGGTCTCAATGGGCTAGTAAACACCACCTCACTCACTGCGTGAGACGTGCACTCATCTGTCTGTTGTTATTTTCAGACCCGAGCCGGCTTAATTTGTGCCCTCTCTCTCTTATGCATATGGGAAAAGAAATATTACAATAATTTGTTTTGATTGTCTTTGGCCCCCCCGAAGGGACCATGCAGTGGTCTAGAACTGGTTTGTTTTGTTTTGTATTGTTTTGGTCTGTCTGTGTGTCTGTCTGGCTGTATGCATGTATGTATTAGAGCGTGGTTCAGGGCTTTTTCAAATGTATTTTTTATAATCCAACACAATTTATTGTTGTTGTTATAATAATAATAATCTCTCAAGAACAGATTCTGCTCTGCGTTGGAATCTGTCGGGGAGGTTCGTCATAACGTGTACGCAATGGGCGTGCCTTCAGATCAGGAAGCAGGCCGCGCTTTACCCAATCAAATGTAGTGGGCGGGATTCACGTGTCCGTCGATCCTTCCCTACTAGAAACAAACCAAAGCTAATTTAACAATAGTGTCCGCGGAGCAGACAAAACCACGGAAAGATATTCACATTTTAACTTACTCTTTCATCATAGAAACAAGTGGGCTTATAACCAAAACGATCCATGTTCTCTGGGAGAAGTGGTGTTAGTGTTCCGTGTAGAAATATTTTTAGTGGGAATGAAAACATAGTCGCACCACCGGAAGTGATGCGCTGAAGGCAGACCAAAACCCCGGTTTCCTTGTGCACGTGTGCTACGTTTTCTTCCTCCCAGAGCCAACTGACATAATGTCAAACTGCAGAGGTCGCTGTTTTTCCTTTTCAGTTGGCTCTGGGTTCCCAGATTGTAATAATAATGGTAATAATAATATTTTGTATTCATATTAATATTCATATCATCCTATAATTCTCCAAAGCTCTGTCTGTCACCATCTGTGTGTTTGTCCCAAAATCTCTTCTGCCCAGTTCTCCTCAGTGGCTGGAGCAATTGATCTGCATTTGCACACAGCCATTGACCATTACCATGTGCACGTAACAGCGAAGCCCGTTTTTCACTTTCCCCCAAATGTCAGCTGTTTATTGGCGTTTTGGTGTTCGCTGGCTCCCGGGTTGCCAAATCATGTGCATGCAGCAAGCGCCGGTGTTGCCACATCCGTAAATCAAGCGGACCATCCGTGAAACAAGCGGACCATGATGCACTTTGGGTGCTCATATCCTCCCGATGGGTATAATTTTTAGGGCACTTTGCTACACTGACATAGGCATACAGTTTGAGCGCCTCCACAAAGGTAGACCAATCACAGTGTAGAGTAGACCAATCACAGTGTAGAGTAGACCAATCACAGTGTAGAGTAGACCAATCACAGTGTAGAGTAGACCAATCACAGTGAACCTTACGCAAGCCCTGCTTTCCCACAGGATCGTAGTAACTTCGACTTGGCCACGCCCCTAGTCACAGCTGCGTCGTTTTGGTTCAAGATTACATAACTTTTAATATGCTATTGGCTGTTTGTGTTCTTTTTGGAAATAATGAGAATCTGCTTATATAGGAAAATAAACAAAATAAAAAGCTACTCCTATAGAAAGGCTATCATATACAAGGACTAGCTGTTTTACTCATGATACAATTTGTCTTTCATAACAGATACATGCGCAAGATAATCCCCACATAGAACAAAACACAGAGAATCAAAAAAAAAAATCATTCATTCAGTCATAAGTAGTCTAATAAATGATCAGTAAAAAATCCAACTTCACTGTAGTAGCCTTTTCATAAATGATATTTGTACTTAAGTTTATATTTAGAAAAACAAAAGTAGTAGTAGTAGTTGTGAAGCAAAGTAGACTGGCAAATTCCTTTGTCCTCATAAGCACTAATGCAACTGTTTTCGCCAGGTTTTATCTTTGTTGTTTCTCATCATAAGCGCGTCCGTTGTCCTTGAACAACACGGCCGTCTGCCCAAGCCTGGTGGCACTGGCACTGCTACACCAAAGTCCCCACAAAAGTAGCCCGCAGGGTGAGTGATGGCTGATTTAAGCAGTCACACCTGGCCTGAGTTAAACTAATTAGACTCTGAGCTAGGTGTGATAAAACACCTGTTGTGCATCGATGCACACAGGATAAATCAGACACACGCGCGTGTGCGCACATGAACACACACACACACACACACACACACACACACGCGCACACAGGCTCTCAGAAAGAGCCGACAGGTTGTTTTATTTGCTGCTTGGATTGCTTATTTCTGTGTGGTGACAAACTACTGATTACACCTAAGGCACGGCAAGCAGATGAATGTAGGTTTCTGCTGGCGCTGTACTGCAAATAAAGATAACTTTTGCTATTGAGCCTGTTACATTACTGCTGGGTCGTTGAGAGCCTAAACTCACATTTGTGCGTCATTGTGGCTTTTGTTCCCAAACAGCACAAGCTAGTAAACTTGCAAATGGGATCAATAGCTACAGATTGCACCCTTTGTTTTTGTCTTTTGTGGCTGATGAGTTCACATTAGTCCTCTACATAGAACTCCCAATATAGGCTGTAGTGAGTAGCCTAGTGAATGAGAGTGATTTCGGATACAGCCATAAAGCAGCGGTTCTCAACCTGTGGGTCTGGACCCCCAGGGGGGGGCGTCCCCACATGATTTATTTGGGGGGGGGGGGGGGGTCCTTTGATGACAGTGAAGACTCTTATTTTTTTTACAATTTACGGACTTTTAATACCTAAAAAATACTGCCCTAGACTACGGATAGATTTCTAGTCTAGTTTTTACCAGCTTGCAAAGCACGCTGTGGCTGGTCTAAGAAGAGACTGAGTCTAGTCAACACTTTCTCGACACTTTTTCATCATTGGCTGTCCTTTAAGCCAATGGGGAATTGGGGATACTTTCTCATACTCTGAACGGGCGTTCTCCTCCTCCCAAGCTATGGTACTAGACACGCCTCTCGCCTCTATAGACCATATTCACACGGCGGCCATATTGCCATTGAGTCAATGAAATGCCACCCCAGTTGCCACAGCAACGCAATGTTAAATTCCAAAATGGCCACCGTGTGAATATGGACTATGGCAGTGTTGCCAGATTCTGCGAGAGAAATAAGCAACAGATCTAAGCCAATGGGGAGCCACTAGCAGTGTTGCCAGATTCTGCGAGACAAATCAGAGAAAACAGAAAGCAAGCTGGTATACATGACTGAGTCATGTCTTGTTTCATGTAACTCACCACTTTCAGTCTATCCCTGAAACACAACTATCTCTGAAAACGATAACATGTTACTCTCTCCTATTTAAATGAACACTCAGGATTTGACTCTGTATCCCAGTAATTGCCTTTGTGCAACGTATACTGCATATCAGTGGTTCTCAAACTTTTTCATGTCAAGGACCCCCTAATTGACACTTATTACCACGCGGACCCCCAATTTGAAAAGATAAGCCAGGGACCCCAATAAGAGAAGGTTTTTACGGCTCTCTAGCAGTGATTCTCAACCATTTTCATTTCAAGGACCCCCCAGTTTGACATGCATTAGGCTACGGACCCCCATCTAGTGGCATTTATACCTCTGGGACCCCAATTCACATTGTAAAACCAATGTCAATTTAACTCTGAGAGTGTACAAATGTGTCATCATTTGTACACTCTCTGAGTTACAGACCCATAAGGGTCCATTTGGTTCCTGTCCATCATTTAGCTGGGGACCCCCTGGAACCCCCTCAAGTACCCTGGGGGTCCCCGGACCCCACTTTGAGAACCAACGCTGCATATGATATATACAGTACTATGGTGAAAGTATTCCTTGAGGGGGTTTCTAATGGATACATGAAATGTAAAAGTTTGAAAACCTCTGAATTAGTTCAATAATGCCCAGTAGTAGCTTGCCAGCTGAAGACACAATAAAAGAGCTTATACAGAAAGGCTATCTTTCATCATCCCGTTTAAACTGCCTACGTTGGCACGTTTGATACAGGATATGAATCCTGGCCGTCACCCTCCGGTGGCAATGCTATGTGGAGCCACCCAGTGCTGCTCCTCATGAATCCACATTGATAATGAGAGCCAACCAGAATTACTGCACATTTCAATCATCTCTCTCTGGCAGAGAGAGAGAGAGAGAGAGAGAGAGAGAGAGAGAGAGAGAGAGAGAGAGAGAGAGAGAGAGAGAGAGAGAGAAGAGAGAGAGAGAGAGAGAGAGAGAGAGAGAGAGAGAGAGAGAGAGAGAGAGAGAGAGAGAGAGAGAGAGAGAGAGAGAGAGAGAGAGAGAGAGAGAGAGAGAGAGAGAGAGAGAGAGAGAGAGAGAGAGAGAGAGAGAGAGAGAGAGAGAATCAGTCAGTTTTGGAAAGTGTGCCAGATGAGCTCCATCTTCATCCAAGATAACATCCAAGATAAGATAACAGGTGTAAGAGTCACACCTGACAGCAGGGTCACTGCACACTAAAATCCTCAGTGTTCATTTAACTCCAAAAAAGGATTCAAATATCACACTGAGGACTGTACTGTATGGAATCTGGATAAATCACAGACAGACAGACAGACAGACAGGTACATGGAAGGGAGTGTGTCTGTGTACACAGATATACAATTTACAATTTAGCAGACGCTCTTAAACTTTGGCTATTTGAAAATAGCCGATCTACAAGCTCACAACGCGTCTTAGACACATTTTAGACAAAATGATAACTTCTGAAACAAGACATTCTGCATAATGAGTATACTTTTACTTTTGGTACTTTAAGTATATATTTTTTTGTAAATCCTTTTGTACTTTTACTCAAGTAAATCTTGATTACCGGACTTTCACTTGTAACAGAGTTTTTCCACATCGATTGCAGTAGCCTATTGATACTTTTTTACTTAAGTAAAAAGTTCTGAGTACTTTTTTCCCACCACCGGATGCCCTGCAATGAACACGCAGCAACAGATAGGCGTGTCATGTGAAAACACTTGAACTCTTTGCTCCTCTCAGTCCATTTGAGCCGGGGCCCGTGGCTGATGCCTCCTCCGTGGGGCCCTCCAAGAATGCCTGCCATGCAGAGTGTCTGCTAGACCGGAGCCTGTGTAGCACGGAACCTCGGAATGTAACCTCAGACGTGGTGGTGTGTGTGTGTGTGGACGACGGCTCACATTAACCGCTTAAACCAGGGGTCTTCAACAGGGGGTCCGGGACCCCTAGGGGGTCCTCAGAGTTACTACAGGGGGTCCGCCAAATCTTTCTGTGAGATTATTTTCTTTTATTTACATTAACCACTTGAACCCTATAGCATCTTTTTTTGAGGAGAACTTTAGACAAAAATAGCAGATCTACAAGCTCACAACGCCTCGCGCTGCGAGACGTTGTGAGCTTGTAGATCGGCTATTTTTGGCAAAGTTATAGGTGTAGAGGGAAGAAAAGAGCAGCAAAAGTTGATATGAAACACATTTTTTTACAATATAGCGGGGGTCCCTGCTTCATCTCTCTCTCAGCTAGGGGGTCCTAGCTGAGAGAGAAAAAATAACGCCCGTTTTCACAGAATGTTCGCCTATTATGACCAAGGGGTGCCAGGGGTCACATGTATGAATCTGCACCCCTTCTCTTCCGTAAAATTTTACACAGTGCTCTGAGAGTGTACAAATGTAACCAAATGGACCCAGATGGACCCAGTTGCATATGGATCCATAAATTGGACTCTTATTTGACGTCCACGAATGACCTGTGGGTGTGATACAAAGGAGCATGAGAGTTATATACACATGGATGAATGACCTAAACATCATGACATAAGGCCACAAGATTGAAATATATTTTTGAAATATAATTTGTCATATAAAAGTCATTACTTTATGTGAACAGTCTTGAACAGGGTTGAGTTATTTAGTTATTTCAGAGACCAGGGGCTCAGACCCGCAACACAGTTCTCCACTCACTGTCCCAAATGGATCCAGCAATGTTGTGATTATAGAATGATTATATTTACAAAAACATAACTGAAAAAAGCAATACTAGGATTAAACTATTTTCTTTGATTGATTGATTGATTGATGTACTTTATTTAGTAAGACATGAGAACAGTACATGGCAGTACATAACAGTACATGGAAGTACAAATTCGCAATACAAGGTCTACTAAACTGGATAGCTCAGTTAAGCACGTAGCTTGTTTAAGATGAGATCCCCATGCACACAAATCATGTTGACATATAAGAGACAGACAGATATACACACTACTATACAGAATGTCATACAATCAGTTTACAGGTTACTGGTATGAAGTATGAAGGGTGAAAAATATGTACAAAAAAGAAAGAGAGGGGGGGGGGGGGTAGGTTAGGTTAGGACATGGGGTAGGTTAGGACTTGGACAGGGGCCATTTTTGAATTGCAGCCTCCTGAAGGTGTATCTTTAGGGCATTTTTGAAAGTGAGTAGGGTTTTACACTCCTTTACTCCTTTTGGTAGGGCATTCCACATTTTAGATGAATAGCATGAGAAAGAGTTCATTCCCTTTGTTGTGCCAAATCTGGGTTGAACATGGTTTGTGGAGCTGCCTCTGGTGTTATGATCATGGACTTGATTAACATTTTGGAAGTATTTTGACAAATACAGGGGGATCCCAATGTTGTGGTGTATCTTGAAGACCAGGCCCATAGCAAGTTGCTGTACTCTGTCCTCAACCCTAAGCCATCCAAGCCTAGCAAAATGGGCATGGGTTAGATGGGCTTTGTAATTGAGGCCAAGAAGTAGCCTTACAAGTTTGTTTTGGGATGTTTGGAGCCTTGTTTTTAGGGCCTTGGAGGTGTTGTGATACCATGAAGTGCATGCATAATCATAATGACCTTGTATGAGGGCCCCTACAAGAATCTTCAGAGTATTCTTACTGACTTTACGAACAAGCCTCCACATCCTCCGTGTTATTTTGTGGACCTTTTTGATCGTCTTTTCAGCGTTTTTGTCACCTGAGAGGTTTGCCTCCAAGATGGAACCCAGGTAGGTAATTTCCTCCTTTCTTGTGATAACATTTTCACCCACTTTGATCGTGAAACTCTCAGCCTTTCTAAGGTTAGGGTTGGACCCAAAGAGGATGGATTCAGTTTTACCCAGGTGTAATGAGAGTTTGTTGTCGGAGAGCCAGATGCAGATCTTGTTGAGTTCAGTGCTGAGAGTTTTCTCAACCTGCAGCCTGTCCCTGTCCGAGACCAGCAGAGCCGAGTCATCTGCGAACAGGAACAGTTTGCAGTCGCAAGCTGAGGACATATCATTCACATATATCAGGAACAGTAGTGGTCCTAGTATGCTTCCTTGAGGAACACCACTAGTCACTGGGAGGGGAGGGGACTGGGTGCCGTTTACTTCCACCACTTGCTCCCTCCCTTCCAGGTAGGATCTCATCCAGTTCACCGACGTGTCATCAAAGCCTATTGCTTTGAGCTTATTGATCATAATTGGGTGATTAACGGTGTCAAAAGCCTTCTGGAGGTCCAGCATGACCATGCCGCAATATTTGCCCTTGTCGACATCTTGTTTGATAGAGTCGTTCAAATAGAGAAGGCATGTGTCAGTGGAGTGGTTTGTTCTGAAACCAGATTGGAATTCGTAAATTAGATTTTTTTCGGCAAGGTACTTATCAACCTGTTCATAGACAATTTTTTCCATGACTTTCGAGATGGAGCTAAGAATAGAAATAGGGCGGTAGTTGCCAGGGTCTAATTGGTTTCCTTTTTTGTACAGAGGGGTCACTCTTGCTTTTTTGAAGTCGTTAGGGACCCGTCCCTGTATGATGGAGAGGTTTATTATGTGGGTAATGATTGGGGCAATGGAGGCGGCTGAGTCTTTTAGAAATTTAGCGGGGATGTTGTCGGGACCTGTGGCTCTGTGTTGTTGGAGTGCACTCAATTTTTTAAACACCTCATCTGTTGACACAGGGGAGAGTTTAAAATCATCTTTGCGTACACCCTGTTTATCGTAAAATGAATCAACATACTCTCCACCATGACTCCCAGAGTGAGGGGGTAGTTTTTCAACTAACTCTGAGGCCACGGTCGTGAAGAATATGTTGAGGATTTTACTCACTTCCCGTTTGGATGAAATGAGAGTGTCATTCACCTTGAGGTTTATGTTTGTAAACCTGGTTTTCAATTTCTTGCTGCAGCCTAGTAGGTTGTTGAATAGCTTCCAGAGCTCACGTGGTTTGTTTTGATTTTCCTCAATTTTGCCATCGAGGTAGCTTTTTTCTGCTAACAACAGCATGCCATTAACCTTGTTTCTTAGCATGTTTTTCTCTTTTTTGAGTTTCGCTACGTGGGATTCGAGACCTTTATTGAAGCTTTTGGCAAGTTTGATCCTACTTTTATGATAGTCAGAACACTTTTTGTCTCTGACTTTCATGGTAGTAAGGATATCCGAATTCATCCATGGAACCGAGCGGGTTTTGACCCTGATGGTTTTCATGGGAGCCACACTGTCCAAAATTTGAATGAATTTGGTTTTGAAACCAAGCCAAGATTCGTCTACCTGTGTGCTGTTTAGTACGTCGGACCAATCCTGTTCCTCCAGTATGTGATCTAAGTCCTCACTCTTGTAGTTTTTGAGGTCTCTGATCGTGACTGTTTGGTGGTAACCGGTCTTAGGTTTATGTTTCTTTCTGGTGCAGAAGATCATGTTATGATCAGATATGCCACAGGTAGAAACACCACTATTGAGGATTTTGTCCTTGTCCGTTGTTAGAATGAGATCTATGATAGTTTGAGTGGAAACACACAGCCTTGTGGGCTGAGTGATCAGCTGGTGGAGTGAGTGCCGATTACAAAACCCCCTGAATGACTTAAACACTGACGCTTCCTTACGGAGCATGTCAGTGTTAAAGTCACCAAGAAGTACTGTCTCCTCATTGTCCACTTTAGCTAAACATTCATCAAGTCTATCATAGAAATCAGTCTGGTTAGGAGGTCTGTATATGGTACCGACTAGCACAGGTTTAGCATTTTCAAAAATGATCTCGACCCACACAGCTTCAATGTCTGCATCATTCAGGTCTTCGCGAAGGATGCAGACATTGTCTTTATGTACATACATGCATACGCCGCCCCCGTTTCTGTTCCTATCTTTTCTGAAAAGTTTGTAGTTTTCAATCTCAATATCAGTATCATCTATCGTATGATCAAGTTTCGTTTCAGAGAAAGTTAAAATGTCAACCTTACCATCATAAAACATCTGCTTGATTTGTGTTAGCTTGTCTCCTACAAGGGAATTCACATTGAGGTGTATCATGTGCAAGCCAACGCCAAACGATTTTTTCATTTGTTCAATGGAAAGATGTCTGTCCACTGAGAGTCCACAGAGAGGAGCAGTGTCGGGGGGGGAGGGGGGTGTTGAGGTGTTAGCGTCCATCAAAGCCTCTGTTTCGCTGTACGCGGCCATCTGTGGGGGTTGGGGGGGGGTGGGGGGTTGGGCATCGTCTGGTTCTTGTTGGTAAGCAACCAGCTGTGGGGCTTGGGGGATGGGGGGATGGGGGGTTGAGGGGGGCCTTCGTCTGTGTCCACGGGGGTCCATCCTGGTCCGTGTGCCGCCTGGAAACGCCAGATGTGTCCGTGGATAGGTTTCTTCCGTTGCGCAGCGTCTCTCCGTCGCGCGTCGTGGTGCGTCGATTACAGCTGCGGTGTCGTAGTGGTCCGAGGGTGCGTTGGCTTGTTGGGACCGAGAGCTAGCGGCGTGGAGTTGTTGTTGTTGTGCGACGTTGTCGCTGGCAACGATAGCAACGTTAGCAGCGCTAGCTTCGTTGGCCAAGTTTGCCTCTCTCGCCAGACGGGCAGAAGTTTGCCTGGTGGTAACTGGGCCTGGATTAACGTGGATATCACCCGACAGGAGAAGAAAAAGGATGATTAAAAATCTTCGGTCCATGCGTCCTGTCGGGGGCGCGTACTTTCTAGTCGAGTCCATGGCTAGGAGCATATGGAGAGCTCCAGCTGCAAACCCCAGATGTTTTGATTCTGTAGTGTCGTCGAGTAGGTAGAAGTCCGAGTGTTTTTCGTTTTTCATTTCCCGTGGATTACCCTTTTCTGTCTCCATCAGGTGTAGATTTTGTGGATATTCAAGGAATGAATCCGTCGTCCACAAAAGGATGAAAATGAAGAGTATATCCAGTGAAAAACTGGCAAATATGTTGCCATGAGAGCGCGTCTCCAAGCGGGAGCGCGGAGAGCGCGTCTTCATGCGACTTCTCATCTCGGCGACTAGACTAGATCTGTGTGAGTTTAACTCAATCTATTTTCCCATTTAAAAGCAGGTTAATAGATTTTATTTTTCCTTTTTTTTCCTCCAAAGGACCAACGGCCAGTTGCACCACCTCACACTAAGTTCAAACTTAGCCTAGTTATAGCTTAAACACATTCAATCCGGGAAATTGTCTCTGTCATTTTAGATTTCTTTGGCTATTCAAAAATAGCAGATATACAAGCTCATAGCGCGGCACAGAGTGCCGCGCTATGAGCTTGTAGATCTGCTATTTTTTGAAATATCGTGAAAATGTGTGCAAATCTTTGAATATATATTTTAAAAATGTATATATATATTTAAAGATTTGCACACATTTTCACATAAAAAACAAAAAATAGCAGATCTACAAGCTCATAGCGCATCACTCGGTGCCGCGCTATGAGCTTGTATATCTGCTATTTTCGAATAGCCAAAGAAATCTAAAAATGACACAGATACTTTCCCGGCTAAATGGGACCTCAAGTTGCTGAACCATCCTCTAGTCTAAAATATATCATTTGATTGAAAAAAACCCCCCAAAAAAAACAACAATAATCATGGAACAAAAAAACTCTCCTTATTGTCACCATATGCATCCAACATACGCTCTCTTCTCAGTTCACTGGCTCGTTGAAAACACGTGCGTCCCAAGGTCTCCACTTCCATCGCTCCTCTAACAGAGAGGTGTTTCTTTGAGGTAGGGGGGAGAGAGAGAGAGGCCTGCAGCCATGGCCCTGTGATAGGATCACCTTACCGCCCATATAATACAGCCTGGCTTTGTTATCGGATCTCCCCGGGCCGAAGGACACAGAGCATCATCTAACCCCACACCCCACCCCCTCCTCCTCCTCCTCCGCGGTTGTTTTAATGCATACAAGATGTCCAATCAGCGTCGTGTTTGGTCATTACGGGCCTCATGGCCTGGCCTCGCCGGGTCTCCTTCCTGTTTGCCGGGGCCCTGGGAGACCCTTCAAGAGGATCCCTGGAGAAGATCTCCGTTTCCCCCCCCCCCCCCCCCCCCTTCATTCGAGACGCCCTAGTTGTGTATTTTTTTATTTATTTATGCCGTGGGGGAAAAGCGCAGCACATGGATCTGGGCGCCCCGCCGCGACCCATACATCAAACTCGTTAAATATTCTGTCTGTTTGGGAACGATGCTGACTCTGGAATCACACCCGATACAGAGGGGGCCAAATCGGGGCCCCCGCCGCTATGGAAGCCGATGCCTCCGGGTTTGTTTGTGCCCAGAGAGGTTTGTTGCAACCTCAGCTGAGAGAGAGGGAGGAAAAAAAAGTAATTGAAAAAAATAACTAAATACCAAGGCTGGGAAATGTATGTTCTGTTTGCTCTCTTCCTCATACCTGTTCATCACTTTATTTCTCTGGCACTCTGTCTCACACGCGCGCACACACACACACACACACACACACACAGGTTTGTATTACTATACTTGTGAGGACATCAACGCTTTAGGACAGTCATTTTATGAATGTCATTTAAAAATATATATATTATTTTGCCATTTTTAACCGTAAGCCTAAAGCCGAAAAACAGCAGATCTATAAGCGACGCGTTGTGAGCTTATAGATCGGCTATTTTTTCGGTGCATGACACTGGCGCGCAACTAAGTATAGATCATGTTTAACTCCAATCCCTAAACCTAACCTCTAAATGTCTAATCCTGACCTGAATGTTTTTCTAATTGTAAACGTGTCTCTAAAAATGTTTTTGTTAACTATAAAACAGCCATTCGTCTTGTGAGGACCAGGAAAACGGTCCTCATAATGTAGATTTCTTCAAATTCTACTATACTTGGTCCTCGCAAGTATAGTAACCCACACGCACACACACACACACACACACTTGAAACACTGGACCCCAGCACATAATTACTTGCCATTTCTGCTACTGCTATTGCTATTAATATATTGCAGCTAGACGTTTACCACCCCGTCGCCTCTGTGGCTTCGCTGTTTTTTTTTTTTCTCTGACACTCGGGGACACACAGTCAAGTAAACACATTTATTGTAGAGAAACGGCGATATGTTAGAAACCAGAGCAGATGGAGATCCTGTCATGAATGCGTGTGTGATGGGGGTGGCTGATTTATCCCGTGCACACATCGATTAGATCGATGCACAGCAGGTGTGCTGTGCAGTCACACCCACTTGACTTGCTTAACCCATTAATACCTGGAACAGTGTCATTTTTAGATTTGAGCTAAAAAGCATTATTTTACACTTTGGGCTATTCAAAAATAGCAGATATACAAGCTCATAGCGCGGCACCGAGTGCCGCGCTACGAGCTTGTAGATCTGCTATTTTTGAAAAATCGTGAAAATGTGTGCAAATATTTGAATATATATTATTTTAAAGTGAACATTTTTAACTCAAATCGTTGCTTCTGGGGGTCCCTGGAACAAAATATTTTGATGGGGGTCCGCGGCCAAATACATGTAATTTTGGGGGTCCTTGACATGAAAAAGATTGAGCACCACTGATATAGAAACATACGTTTTTCAGAAAACTGTTGAGATTTAGGAGACATGTAGAATCGGCTTCAGGTCTCAATGGGTTAAATCCACCGTCATCCACACCACGTACAGTATATATTTTACAATACTTTTTCAATATTAAGCGGTAAGCTTTACCTTTTGTCAGTACTGCCCAATGAGAGAATACATATGAATGACTATTCAGATCATACAGTAGGTTTCAATCTACCCGCCTACAGTAGACAGTATTCTAATATACAAAACGATGTTTCAGTTCAAAAACACAAAAGATTTCATACTTTTTGCCTCTGAGATGTAGTGGAGTAGAAGTAAAAGTATAGAAACTTGGAAATATTCCAGTAAAGTAAAAGTACCTCAAAATTGTACTTAAGTACAGTACTTGAGTTCATCTACTTACTACTTACTTACTTTCCACCACTGAGCTCTCTCTCTCTCTCTCTCTCTCTCTCTCTCTCTCTCTCTCTCTCTCTCAGAATGACAGAATCTATGTTTTTATCTATAGATTTAGCGACACAAAAGCAAATGAACACAAAACCTGGAAGTCCTGCAGGTATAATGTAATGTATTAAATGTATTATTAATCACTTGTGTGGAAAGATGGTACTCAAACCAGTCAAGAGTAAAAGTTCATAATGGTATTTTCGCTTCAATTTATACATTCAGAAGTTGAAATAGGCAGATGATATATGACTATATTTAAAAAACAAAAAACATTTGGGTTTCATTATTCGGTTTACAGTTTAATTAGGAAAGCAAAAATTCCTCCCCATGCGTTTTTACTAATGTAAGTCATATGGCAACATTTCACACTGGACTGATTTGCCTCGCTAATATTGGCCTGTTTTTGTTATTCGATTCAACAATCAAACGGCCAGCGGTTAAAACAACAACGTGGATTAGGGGGTTGCCATGTAGCTTAGATTGTGCTTGGCTCGCGATGACATGCGTGGGAAAGACAAATCATGAGGGGTACAGTCTTTCATTCACCCGCATGAAACAAGAAGAGAAACATACGCCATGGCCATTAATTATCTGGAGCAGGCCAGACTATTTGGTTCAAGCGTGGAAACAAAAGGTGTCTTTTCATGGGATTTGTCTCTTGGCTCTGTACTGACTTCTTATGCAAGGATCCTTTATTGTGCTTGGAGACACAAAGGGCCTCACAAAGAGCCCCCCCCCCCACACACACACACACACACACACACACACATGTGTGCGTGCGTTCGTGCGTGTGTGGCAACAATGGCCAACCAACCACCAGTTGACTTAGCACAATGACCAGAGATAAGACAGCAACAGGCTCTACCCCCTCATGCAGCATGTTATCAGGAGGAAAACAAGCCACTGCATCATGATTACAACCTGCTATGTTTTGTAACGACTGTGGCACATTTAGATGACCTCAAGAATAATCAACCGCTTTATTGTTTTGACATCATTTGAAAAGCACAATCTCATATATAGATAGATAGATAGATAGATAGATAGATAGATAGATCAGGGGTCTTCAACAGGGGGTCCGGGACCCCTAGGGGGTCCTCAGAGTTACTACAGGGGGTCCGCCAAATCTTTGTGCGATAGGATTTCGTTTTTTTACATTAACCACTTGAACCCTAGAATTCCTTTTCTGAGGAGAACTTTAGCCAAAAATAGACGATCTACAAGCTCACAACGCCTCGCGCTGCGAGGCGTTGTGAGCTTGTAGATCGGCTATTTTTGGCAAAGAGGTATAGGTGTAGAGGGAAAAAATAGCAGCAAAAGTTTATCTGAAACACGATGTTATACAATATAGAGGGGGTCCCTGCTTCATCTCTCTCTCAGCTAGGGGGTCCTTGGCCTGAAAACGTTGAAGACCCCTGAGATAGATAGATAGATACATACACATACATACACACACACACACACGCACACGCACACGCACACGCACACGCACACCAGCAGGTAATTATCTCATTTCCCATTTCGCACAAAATAATCTAATCCTCCCATTGTGTGAAGGGACATGAATGGACGATTGCGTGGCAACGATCGCGTGGCTCCTCCCTTAATGTGGCGTCTGAGTGCCTATATAGTCCTATTGCAGCCCCCTTTAGACCCAACCTTCTCCCCGCCCCACCCAGCTCCGGGCGGGGGCCCCGAATGAAAAGCCCCCCCCCCCCCCCCCTGATAAAATAAAGAGATGGAAATGTCAGCGGGAGGGCATGAGGAGTGCATTCCTCTCACAGCGGCCCGAGGCCGGTCACCCCGAACAACTTGTGATCCCCCCGGGACTAAGCTGTGTGCTATACAGCAGGTGGCCCATATGAAGAAATGTTCCTCCACCAGAATTATATATCTGATATCCTGGTGGAAGCCCTGCCCATTGTATCATGGATAATTCCACCAACCCAAAGCCAAACCCAACGTGCACACACGCACACGCACACACACACACACACACACACACACACACACACACACACACACACACACACACACACACACACACACACACACACACACACACACACACACACACACACACACACACACACACACACACAGTGGTGGAAAAAGTGCTGCAATAATTGACTTAAGTAAAAGTATCAAGACTGCAATGTAAAAGTACTCTGTTACAAGTAAAAGTCCAGAATAAAAAAATGTACTTGAGTAAAAGTACAAACGTATTGGTATCAAAATGTACTTAAAGTACCAAAAGTAAAAGTACTAAAATGTTTGAAAATAGCAGATCTACAAGCTCACAACGCGACGCGTTGTGAGCTTGTAGATCGGCTATTTTCAAATAGCCTAGGCATAAAATAGGTCTAAAGTGGTTAATGTATGTTTTATAATGTAATACTTTATATCTGCAAAGCATTTTGTTTTCAAATAATTGTAGTGGAGTAAAAGTACAATATTTGCCTCTGAGATGTAGTGGAGTAGAAGTAAACGCACTGGAAATTGGAAATACTCCAGTAAAGTACAAATACCTCAAAATCGTACTTAAGTACAGTACTTTAAGTAAATGCACTTTCCACCACTGCAGACACACCCCACACACCCCGCCCCCATGCACACCCCAAAACATGCTGGGCCCTCGAGGATTTTCATTTCGATTTCTTCACACAACGATGCGTTTGGTCTTTTGAACCGGGGCGAGGTGACGGTGTGCGTTGGTGTAGCTACCCGCTACAAAATAAATGAGGAGCAGTTGAAAGGTGAATCCCGTGGAACGTCACGTGGAATGCAACCCCGCGGGTGCCATTCATGTTACGCTCACGTCGTTCTCAATTTCTAGCCCCGGACATTCTCAAAACGCTCAACATGGACAGAGGCGGAGGAGGAGGCGGACGGGAACGGAGAGAGATGATTGAAGGGGAGATGGGGACGGACACATGAAAGGGGAAGCAGAAACATAGAGAGAGAGAGAGACAGAGAAAGAAGAGAGAGCAAGCGAGTGAGAGAGAGAGAGAGAGACACAGAGAGGAAGTGGGTGATAGGTTGACCACACACAAGCTTTCATCTAAACAGGCCCGGCGTTTTATTATTTCATGTCCATCTCTTCCTCCTCATCCTGTTTTCTTGGTGAATATTGTCATTGTCGGGAAGAAACCCTGTATGTTCAAATGCGAAAATGTTCGAAAGAATTTATAAATCTTTCAAAAATAGCAAAAAACACACAAAAAATTGCCTATCTACAAGCAGTACCGCGGGAAGTAGGGGTGCGGGGGGTGCGGCCGCCCCCCCTCCCCCCAGGTACCGAATTTAGGTGAACCGAATAAACCGAATTTAGGTGAAAAAACAAAAAACAAAACCCGACCAAAACCTCGAAAAATGTATACTGCACCCTTAACCTTAAAGTTCTTCCCGCGGCTATGTCTACAAGCTCACAGCTACTTCATACAGCTTTCTGATATTTTTATACTGCACGACAGACACTGTCACGCAGTATAAAAATAGGCCATTTATTTATGAAATATGGAGATACAAGGTTTCTGCCCGATAACGGCGATATAAATCATGTATGAAGATGGATAATATCACCCCAAAAAAGAAAAGGAAATTTAAAAAAGGCAATTTTGTCACTCAAGATGGTAATTTCTTCTCTCTCTCTCTCTCTCTTTGGCTTTTGCTGCTGTATTGTTTGGTTTCTGCTAAGGAAATGCCAACCTTATAACACAGGGGTGAATGCCCCTGAGAACTGAGTGACGGCATTCTGACGAAGCGTGTGAGAAAGACAGCAATTGCCTTTGCTGATCCATGGGATGGGCATAGGATCCGTTGTAGGCTACTGTTTAAGGAGTCGCACACTGTGCAATTAAAGGCTAGTCAGACCTTGATGAGGACCTGTAGCCTATCCCAGTCAGGGTTGCCAGATCTGCTTATTATAATGTCCCCGCAATATTTTATTTTAAAATATGGCTCTTATTAACGTGGCTCTTATTTTTGAGCAAAACTAAAAAATAAAAGCCTGGATATCGAGGCTATTACTGCAATGATGCCAGTGTGTCCACGGTTCACACTTATACATATTAAAATAACTCACCTAGGCTTATACAGTATAGGCCAAACTTAAAGGAACATTTTTCTGTTTTTCAACATAATGTCCATAAATGGGTCCTCAATAATGGTCATGATGGGACAGTGCAATTTCTGTCTACACACTCTGTGTCTCAGAGGTTCGAAAATGTGCCCCCGATGACATCATCAGTGGTAATTTCACCCAAAATTAATTAATTATTGATGCAAGAACAAGGACTTCTATTTCAGCATGCTAACTTTCAAGAAATACAAAGGCTGTATATAGTTTCCATTAGCTTGGATTCCCCACCGATGATGTCATTGGTAGGCAGGTTCCTCAACTGTCCATACTGTCCACACACCGATGAGACACGGAGTGAACGGACAGAAATGGTGCCAGCTCATAAGGAGCAATGAGCATTCATATCTTCCCAATTATATGAAGATACGTTTGAAAATGTGTGTAATGTTAAGCTCAAGTTATTTAAAGTGGTCCATTGTTACAACGTCAATGTTTACAGGTTACACAGTGTCTCCATAGAAGGTTTCTGCCTCGAACCATATTGAGAATTGCACCAATAATGTGTGGTTCTCCGCAGGAACAAGCCATTAGTAGCCAAAACCTAGAATTGTCAGAGAGAAGAGTGTACCACGGCACATTGATATTTTGTTTCCGTGGCGTATTGGATCAAAGCTTTTCTGTTTTCTGTTTCTGTTATCTTGCCACCGATTATTTCTGCTGGTTGCCCGGTAGATTGGCAAACCAGGGAAACCAGCTGTCGACTTTAAAACGACAACCTTTTCCAGGTGATTAGACAAACGGGCATGTAAACTGTCCAATTCGCCCGACTTTGTTTTTTCACAACTTGGAAGGGAACAGACCACCCTTAAGCATGTATTAATAAGACGGACAATAGGGAGGTCGGGAGGGCAAGAGGCATAGGCGGGAGGTTGATGGCAGGTCACGATGGCTGGCCAGTATGCATGCTCGGCGGCCTAGCATCTCAACATCTTTAATGGGCTCATGAACCGTATTTTTGCTCCCTTAAATGGGTGACTTTGATGAGAACTGTAAATCTCTCTTAACAAACCCATTTAGGTGCAAAAAGGGAAAGTTTTTACTTAGAGCGCAGTTGACTCAAAAAACCTAAATGACATGTTTATGTGAGCATAAAAGCCTGGCACATGGTTCCTGTAAAAAGGGCTCTATTTATGAACAGTATCATTCACGGTTGTGGATCGTATCTTGATTTTTGAGTCATCGCTATATAGGTTTATCCAGATCCAAAAACACGCTCTCAACCACCACAGCTGAAGTCTCATGGAATATATTATCGTGTTTCGCTTCCAAATTAGGTTTGCCTCAAATGCAACACCAGCCGGCCAACTTTTAGATCCCGCGTGCATGTGTATGGTATTATGTGGGCTAAAACCCCGGCTTTGACTTAAAATACATCACAACCACAATATGAGAAAAATGAATTCGGCTACTGTATGTGTTTTGAATTATTGTACATCAGCGCTCTTCTGCGGAGGCTTCGTTAAACATTGTCTGCTGTCTTCCTCCAGAATCCCATGGTATGAATTAGGCAGGCTAAACGAGTCAGGCATGAAACTCCAAACAGGAATGGGCTTAATCCATTAAGAACGGGAACGCCATCTGTGTCATTTTAAGATTTCTTTGGCTATTCAAAAATAGCAGATATACAAGCTCATAGCGCGGCAATGAGTGCCGCGCTATGAGCTTGTAGATCTTTTTATATTGTGGAAAATGCAAATCTTTGAATATGTATTTTTTAAAGCGAACATTTTTAACTCAAATTTGTTGCTATAATATCAGTGGTTCTCAACCTTTTTTCATATCAAGGACCCCCAAAATTATATGTATTTGGCTGCGGACCCCCATCTCAAAATATGTTCTTCCAGGGACCCCCCCAGAAGCAAAGATTTGAGTTAAAAATGTTCGCTTTTTGCACAACTTTTCACGATTTTTCAAACAAACCGAGTGCCGCGCTATGAGCTTGTATATCTGCTATTTTTGAATAGCCAAAGTATAAAACAATGGTTAAAGTGGTTACACAGTTGCGTTCCCGGTTTTAATGGGTTAAAGGAACATTTTCAATACTGTACCCCTTTTTTTGCACAAGAGGAGCATTGACAAATGAAAAAACTACTTCTCACAGGATTTGTTATAATTCCATGCACGTATATTTAGAAAGAGAGTCGCGCATCATGCAACGATACCCTCCCCTGACTCTCCCTTCTGTCTGCAAACAGTGGTCACGCAAGGGAGGGGAGGTGGTGGTGGTGGGGGGGGAGCCAGCCAGCCAGCCAGCCATTCAGCCAATCTGGTCTCCCGGTCTCACCTTCCCTCGGATCATTTGCTGGCTAACACCTGATACTTTCATGTCGCCCACTCTGAGGGCTGCCCACAATTGCCTTGCCAAATGGCCTGAGACCACCTATCCCATTGAGACCTGAAGCCGATTCTACATGTCTCCTAAATCCCAACTGTTTTCTGAAAAACGTATGTTTCTATATCAGTGGTGCTCAATCTTTTTCATGTCAAGGACCCCCAAAATTATATGTTTTTGGCCGCAGACCCCCATCAAAATATTTTGTTCCAGGGACCCCCAGAAGCAACGATTTGAGTTAAAAATGTTCGCTTTAAAAATACATATATTCAAAGATTTGCAAACATTTTCACAAATTTTCAAAAATAGCAGATCTACAAGCTCATAGCGCGGCGCTATGAGCTTGTATATCTGCTATTTTTGAATAGCCCAAAGTGTAAAATAATGCTTTTTAGCTCAAATCTAAAAATGATACATTTCCAGGTCTTAATGGGCTATTCTAACGCAGGTCTCTCTACGGTGGATCGGTTTTTGAACCCTGTCCAGCAAAGCAAAACCCTGGCTAATTGACCCCATATGTTCTCCCCCAGAGTTCAGATCTGCCCGTGGGCGGTATCTATGGTTCAGTACCAAAATCGGTTTTAAACGCGGACTTCATGCATATATAGGCCTCGGCGATCAAAGGAACAAAGGGCCGTATTGATCAGGGAGGAACCATGTCTCCACGATGTTAAAAAAAATAAAATGTGTCTTTGTTTCTGTGGCCAAAAAACTAATTTCGGATGAATAAACCCATGGGTTCCCTTGAGTGCAAAAAAATACTTTAGAAAAAACATACTGCAAATTCATTGCACGCAGGACATTTGAAGACTCATTACATCAGTGGTTCTCAAACTTTTTCATGTCAAGGACCCCCAAATTTACACTTATTAGCCCGCAGACCCCCATTTCAAAAGATATGCCAGGGACCCCCATAAGAGAAGATTTTTTTTACGGCTCTAGCAGTGATTCTCAACCATTTTAATTTCAAGGACCCCCCAGTTTGACATGCATTAGGGCTACAGACCCCCATGTAATGGCATTTCTATCACTTGGATCGCAATTTATATAGTAAAATCTATGTCAATTTAACTCTGAGAGTGTACAAATGGAACCAAATGGACCCGTTAGGGTCCATTTGGTTCCATTTGTACACTCTCAGAGTTACAGACCCATAAGGGTCCATTTGGTGCCTAATCTATCATTTAGCTGGGGACCCCCTGGAACTCCCTCAAGGACCCCAGGGGGTCCCCGGACCCCACTTTGAGAACCAATGCATTACATGACATGAAAAGACGTTTTATTTTGATTTGTGACATGTTGAATTGATGGCAGGGTGCTTTTGTCTTGTCATTACAGCAGTGGTTCGCAAACGGTGTACGGATACACGCTGGTGGTGCCACGAGAGAAGTCCAGGTGTGCATTGGGATTTATGTGAGTAATTAACTACTATTGGAATATACTGTACAACAATTCAAAAGGTTATGATGAATTATCTTTTAACCCATTGAGACCTGAAGCCGATTCTACATGTCTCCTGAATCTCAACAGTATTCTGAAAAACTTATGTTTCTATATCAGTGGTGCTCAATCTTTTTCATGTCAAGGACCCCCAAAATTATATGTATTTGGCCGCGGACCCCCATCAAAATATTTTGTTCCAGGGACCCCCCAGAAGCAAAGATTTGAGTTAAAAAATGTTCGCTTTAAAAATATGTATATTTCAAAGATTTGCTCACACTTTCAAGATTTTTCAAAAATAGCAGATCTACAAGCTCAAATAGCAGATATACAAGCTCATAGCGCGGCACCGAGTGCCGCGCTATGAGCTTGTATATCTGCTATTTTTGAATAGGCAAAAGTGTAAAATAATGCTTTTTAGCTCAAATCTAAAAACGACACAGTTCCAGGTCTTAATGGGTTAATTTAATGTATCAGTACTTTGTGTGTGCTCATTTCCCAATTACAGAGGAAAATTTCAACTACTTTAACAAAAAATAGACGATCTACAGTACATCGCAGTGCTTTTTAAGCTTTAGAACAGTAGAAATGTTATACTTTTTGCTATGATATTGTGCCTTGAGATTTTGACTTGCCCATTGGCACATTTTGTGCCTTGGGCACAAAAGGTTTTAAAACCAGCCACTCCATTAGCCTTACTCAAAGTGAGGTCCGGGGTCCTTGAACTGGTTCCCCAAGATCCCCTGTTAGTTTGTAGATACAAAGTAGTTTGTAGATGTGCTTTTTTATTTTCATTTTATTGTATTTGTATAATTTAGAATTGAACGAAAATGTTATTTTCTTGACATTGAAAAAAGTTTGAGAGCTACTGCATTACAGCATATCGGTGGTTCAAACAGCGGCCATGAGTAGATGTGTTTGCCAAGTGTCAGCTCCTATTGGCAGGTGATGTGGAGACGCACTTGAATTTAACAACTATTTAACAGCCTTGTAAAATTAGCTTACTGGGTACGTATACAGACTGATGTGAACATATTAAGTGTGTGTGTGTGTGTGTGTGTGTGTGTGTGTGTGTGTGTGTGTGTGTGTGTGTGTGTGTGTGTCCACGAGTATAGTAAAAATAGACTGAGAAATTGTTGTTTTGTGATAAAACACTTACAGTTAAGTTAAGAAAAGATTCTGGTTGGGGTTTAGGTTATAGGATTAGACATTTTTTAGAGGTTAGATTTAGGGGTTGGGGTGACAGTTTTCCCAATTTTATTCTCTCTGCACGGATGAAAACACACCGAAAAATCTACAAGCTTTCAACGCGTCACACTGCCACAGGTCGTGAGGTAGATCTGCTAGTGTTTCTTATATTAATGTAACTCTTAGGAACCAAATGGACCCGTAACCATTGGTGCCATTTGAACACTCAAGAGTTAAATTAACATTCCGGCTAGAGAGAGAGAGAGAGCAGGACCAAGTTTGTAAAAAAAATAGCCGCTTCAAACTCTTCCAACTCCCATTCAAATGGACAATCTGGAACAAATTGAGATCGGGCCCCTTGGTGGAATTTTTAAGTACTGCCTATGAAAATATAACCAATTCAAATGGGAAATCTCCAGCCGACTGTAGGCTACTCGCATGAACACAAGTAAAAAATGTGTTCTTTGACTGACCTAGGGGGCCATGGTGGATTTGAATGCCCATCGCACAATCACCAAAAAATCTAATTAAATGGAAAATTTCCACAGTTGAATAGCATCGCCTGATCAACTAGAATGCAGGAAGCAATTATTTTGTTGCCTTTTGATTAAATATCCTCCTCATGACACCGCAGAGAATCGACACATATTTAGGTTATCGCTCCGGTTCTCATGCCTAATTTTCTAATTTCTTATCCTGCCCAATTATCAGCGCTCAATCATTCTTAATTTAATAAATGCTAAACAAGTGCAAAGTAACGACTCCCCTTTGGGACGCGATAACACCGCGGGAGTGAATCTTAGACATTGTTATTGACTCGCTAATGACAATCAGGACAAAATGTGTTTTGAGAGAGATATCTGTCAATAACTCTAGTGTCATTCCATAGGGACCCCAAGCAGCTTTAGTATTATTGTTGCTGTCGCATGGAAACCTTGTCTGTCCAAAATATACAAGCTCACAATGCGTCGAATCGTGACACCGTTATTTTCACTACTTGTGTGCAGTGCGGCGTAAAGTACCTAAGTACATTTACTCAAGTACTGCACTTAAGTACAATTTCTATGGTACTTTTACTTTAGTAATTCCAATTGTCTATACTTTTACTTCTACTCCACTACATCTCAGAGGAAAATATTGTACTTTTAGTCAATTTTAGTGACAAGTTACTTTGCAGATATAGATTATGATATTATGAAACATACATTAACCACTTTAGCCCTATTTTATACCTAGGCTATTTGAAAACAGCCGATCTACAAGCTCACAACGTGTCGCATCGCGACGCGTTGTGTGATTGTAGATCTGCTATTTTCAAACATTTTATTACTGTTACTTTTGGTACTTTAAGTCAGCTACATTTTGTACCGATATTTTTGTACTTTTACTCAAGTACATTTTTTATTACGGACTTTTACTTGTAACAGAGTACTTCTACATTGCAGTATTGGTACTTTTACTTAAGTAAAACATTTGAGTACTTTTTCCACCACTGCTTGTGTGCAACACTCTTGTATGATGAAGTAGGGCCTTAATTTACACAAATAAACATAAAACGTTGAAATGAGATATGAGGTTTCTAGCCTCACATCGACGATATTAAGGTGTAATTGCATTATAGCAATCCACACAAAAGCAATATCACTAAATACCTCTCAGATGAGATGCAAGATGAATTTTTGACTCTGTTGGAAGACATAATCGAAAGGGGAAGAAAAAAATCACCTAATTGGTTTCCCCGGCTGGACTGATATAGCAGCATGTCAACAACAACACGGTGCGTGTTGATTATGCTACGAGAGAGGAATGAAGTGTACAGACAAACTTGACCAACACGCTGTGATCAACAGCTACTTGAAATTACACAAATATAGCCTGTACAATTAAACATTTAAAGGATTAGTTCACCCCAAAAAATACTTTGCTATCAATTACAAATAACCAGTGTTGATTTTGACAGCACATTTTGAGTTAGTTTCACTCATAGTCTTTTTGAATAAAATTCCATTTAGTTTTAGTCATATTTTAGTCATTCTGAAATGTGTTAGTTTTTGTCTAGTTTTAGTCGACTAAATATCCTAAGATTATAGCCGACTAAATCTACAGTTGATTTAGTCAACTAAAATGTATTCTGTTTGCATGCTGAAAATAGCCGCTCATAACGCGGCGCGACTCGCGGCGCGACGCGTTGTGAGCTTGTAGAACGGCTATTTTCAGAGCGGAACACCCGAGCGCAACCAAACATAAAATGACTTGTCTTCTAGTACTGTATCTCTTCTCCACTAGTCCCTCACTAACATTTTAGTATAGTTTGTATTTGTTGACGAAATTGTCAATATATTTAGTCATAGTTTTAGTCGTCATAGCTTAGTTTTTATTTCGTTTTTATTTAGTTTTCGTCAGTGAAAAAAGGTAGTCGACGAACATTTTTAGTAATTGTTTTAGTCGACGAAATCAACACTCATCAAACTGGCGGATGACTGGCGATGACTGGCGATGACTGGCGGAGACTCAATTGACTTGCATTTGAGTCTCCTACCAGTCTCCTACTCCAGCGGTCATAAAATTATTGGCTTAGGGATGCGACAAAAACAAAAAAATGTTCCATAAATTCAAGGCTTCATGGGATGTGTAATTGATCGAAAATAAGCAATTCTTTGGGTGAACTACTCCTTTAAGGTCTAATTTATACTTTACCGTGTGTGATGGTGCACGCAAAAGTAACACAAATAGTAGATCTATGAGCTCACATCTGCTATCTTTGAAATGTTTTTTTTTCTTTACATTTTCATCTATTATGACTGCCTAAATTAGGCATGGCAGGTTGAAAGTGGTTAAATGATCTCATGAGCCTGTTGGTGACAGTCAGTTAAAGAACATTCTTGAAACCAGTGGAGCTGCACTAGGACACATGAAAGAACCCCATTGACAGATACTCCCACATCTCTTAACCACGTCAATGTTGGTCGCTCAGGCGGTCAGAGAGAGAGAGAGAGAGAGAGAGAGAGAGAGAGGTCCCAAACAACATACTTAAAATAAAACAGACAGGCCGGATTACCATGGAATTAGTTGTGAATCTTTCATGCTCCTTGGGAGGATCAACTCTATAGTGACCCTCATGACCTTTTCCTCTAGTGCCACCCTCAGGCCAACGTTTATTTTCACTGTGTGGTGATGGCTCTGCAGGAGTCAGAGACAACTAAATTATAAGACAAGGGTCGGTCTGTGTCTGTGTTTGTCCTGCAGCTAATGTTGCAAATCACTGGACCGATCAGCATCACATTTCTCGTGCAGGCCGTGCCAGTAGGCCAACTCTTACTACGTCTACCAACTCTATTTATTTATTTGTTTATTTATTAATTTCACTTGCCACACTAGTGGAAACGTGGGTCTCTCTAAGGATGGTAGCTTCTGTTCATTTAAGCCGGTTTGGTCCATTAACCCATTCAATCCGGGGAAGGCAAAGGTGTCATTTTAGATTTTAGCGTTGTTAGCGATTTTAGCGTTTTAAAAAATAGCAGATGTGCAAGCTCACGTGCCGCGCTGCGAGCTTGCACGTCTGCTATTTTTTGAACATATTTTTTAAAACATCTTGAAAGTGTGAGAACTACTGATTCGCAGCATTTGTAGAATCGGCCTCTAGCTGGCCATAGTGGGTTAAAGGGATAGTTCACCCCCAAAATGACTTTTTTTCTCCTATCGATTAGTCACCCCATGGAGACTTGAATTCTCAACCTGTTGTTTCGGGGGTGCGCTGGTTTCAGCGCCACTCCAACCCCCTCTTTGTCTGTTGGCTAGTGCTGCTGCGCGCCCTATAGCGAGACCTGACAGAATGGGTTTCATTTTGCAACCAGTATGACGCTTGCAACCAGTATGATGTCGTCTGATAAGGGGGTCTATATCATTGGTTCTCAAAGTGGGGTCCGGGGACCCCCAGGGGTACTTGAGGGGGTTCCAGGGGGTCCCCAGCTAAATGATTTATAGGAACCAAATGGACCCTTATGGGTCTGTAACTCTGAGAGTGTACAAATGGAACCAAATGGACCCTAACGGGTCCATTTGGTTCCATTTGTACACTCTCAGAGTTACATTAACATTGATTTTACATTATGAATTGGGGTCCCAGAGATATAAATGCCATTAAATGGGGGTCCGCAGCCCTAATGCATGTCAAACTGGGGGGGGTCCTTGGAATTAAAATGGTTGAAAATCATTGCTAGAGCCGTAAAAAATCTTCTCTTATGGGGGTCTCTGCCTTATCTTTTCAAATGGGGGTCCGTGGGCTGATAAGTGTCAATTTGGGGGTCCTTGACATGAAAAAGTTTGAGAACCACTGGTCTATATGATGGCATGTGGTGGGGAGGGAGAGGGGGAGGGACAGAGCCACATTGCTTGACAAGGCACAGGTGCCACATGCAGCCACGCTTCCTGGCCGGGGCCCATCCGTCCCAAGGCCCAGTCAATGGCCCTATAGGGCCACTCCATCAATGCCTGTCAATGTGACAGGCCTGCTCACTGTTCCAATGCACCGGCCCGGAACGTGGATTGAGTGGCTCCATCATTCACATTTAAAGCTTACGAAAATCCGAGGGGTCGTTATAGAGAAAAGAAATGACTCATTTGGTATGGATTAAATGATAGAAAATAAATAATGAGCAAGGATAATGGCGTTTAATGGATTTCACATGGCCAGTAACAGGAACTCATTAGGAACTTGATTCAGTGTTCGGAAATGGATTCACATCGGGGGCTAACCATACTAAAAATATATATTCAGTCAGGTTCATTTAAGTGGCCACTTAATATTTAGATTGAATTATATCTGAATTGCGGGGCATATACTCACTTGAGAACCTTTCTGGTTTGGCCCCCCCAAAAAAAGCCCTCCAAGTTACAGCTTCCAGGCTGAAAGACTTGGAGGTATGTATATTCACATTTTTCTTGCACAGAGGTTCTTGTTATCTTTAACCAATCATGCGCTATGCTTGTGATCATTGCCCATTAATGATCGGAGACAGAGTCATCACTCTTCCGACAAAAACCCTGTGAGCTCAACAGTAGCTGAATTTATACAGTTGTGTGAGTGTGCATGTGTGTGAGTGTGTACATTACACAGTTAAACAGCTTAAACCCAGTGGTGGAAAAAGCACTCAAGAGTTTTTTTTACTTAAGTAAAAGTATCAATACTGCCATGTAGAAATACTCTGTTCAAAGTAAAAGTCCGGAATTCAAGGAGTAAAAGTAAAACATTATTGGTATCAAAACTTAAAGTACCAAAAGTAGAAAGTGGTCATTATGCAGAATGTCCCGTTTCACAGGTTTTCAAATGTTAAACATCTATAAATATCTTTTGAAAACAGCAGATCTACAAGCTCACAATATGTCGCATATCGCAACACATTGTGAGCTTGTAGATCGGCTATATAGGGCTGAAGTGGTTAATGTATGTTGTGTAATAATAAATAATGTGTAAAAAATCTAAATCTACAAAGTAACTAGTAACTAAACCTTTCAAATAATTGTAGTGGAGTAAAAGTACAATATTTGCCTTTGCGATGTAGTGGAGTAGAAGTAAAAGTATTGAACATTGGAAAAACTCCAGTAAAGTAAACATACCTTCAGTACAGTACCTGAGTAAATGTACTTAATTACTTTACACCACTGCTTAATACTTTGTTGAACAAGGTCCCCCATGGGGGTCTATACTCCCCCCCCCCCCCCCCCCCCCCCCACTACACCAAAATTGCCAATCTTCAAGCTTACAATGAGTTGTGAGCTTATAGGTCTGCTATTTTCGAATGATAGATCTAGAGAATAGGGAAGTGTCCCTGAGTAAAATGGTTCACGTGGTTAATTTCATAAAACACATGCACGCACACAAAAAAATGTTGGCTATTCAAAAATAGCAGATATACAAGCTCATAGCGCGGCACCGAGTGCCGCCCTATGAGCTTGTAGATCTGCTATTTTTTTTTTTCAAATCGTGAAAATGCGTGCAAATCTTTGAATATGTATATTTGTTTTTTAAGTGAACATTTTTAACTCATTACATTACATTACATTACAGTCATTTAGCAGACACTTTTATCCAAAGCGACTTACAATAAGTGCATTCAACATAGGTAGGGAACGAAACTACTAATCACCAGAAGTCTTAAGTGCATTTCCTGTAAAAACAAGCAACCAAGAGTATACCTAGCGCTAAGGTAAAAGTGCAATATATCAGCTACCTACTTTCATAAACACATGAGATAAAATAGCCAAATCAAATGAGCACGAGCTAATATATCCAATACAACAATACAACAATAGTTCCTACAACTAGTTAACAACAAGTAACAAGTAACTCTATGCTTCTGGGGTATATGCTGGGCTGGGGTATATTATTATTACACAACATACATATACCCCAGAAGGGGTATTTGCTTCTTAGATATATGTAAACAATATCTAGTAGATTAATCTCACTGCATTCACCAGCATCGAGTTGGTAGCTGTTAACCTGAAAGACACCTTTTAGTAAAAGATTACTATGAATTAACACAGGTAATTGCAGGTCAAATGCCCACACGTGTGTGTGTGTGTGTGTGTGTGTGTGTGTGTGTGTGTGTGTGTGTGTGTGTGTGTGTGTGTGTGTGTGTGTGTGTGTGTGTGTGTGTGTGTGTGTGTGTGTGTGTGTGTGTGTGTGTGTGTGTGTGTGTGTGTGTGTGTGTGTGTGTGTGTGTGTGTGTGTGTGTGTGTGCCCTGACAGAGTAAATAAGCAAACAAGACTGTTTGTCAGGGAGAATACATTAACGACATTGCTGTTCAACAGCCTTCACAAGTACCTGCTGTAAATCTATGTCCTGTGAAAGGGACAATTGGCAGCGTTTAACCTCTTAAATCCTCCAGTCTTACAACGTTTTTCACAACAGGGCAGTGGGTGGAAAAAGTACTCAATTGCTTTACTTAAGTAAAAGTATCAATACTGCAACTGCAAGTAAAAGTCCGGAATAAAACATTTGCTTGAGTAAAAATATAAAAGTATTGGCATCAAAATGTACTTAATGTACCAAAAGTAAAAGTGCTCATTATGCAGAGAGTCCCATTTCAAATTTTCAAATGTATGAAAATCTTTTGAAAATAGCAGATCTATCGCGTATATGGGCTTGTAGATCGACTATTTTCAAATGGCCGAAATGCAGAGCTGGAGTGGTTAATGTAGGTTTTGTAATAATAATCAAAATCTACAAAGTAACTAATGACTAAAGTTTTCAAATAAATGTAGTGGAGCAAAATTGGATCCGAGATGTAGTGGAGTACAAGTATAAGTACTGGAAATGTACTTAAGTACAGTACTTAAGTAAAATAATGTACTTACTTACTTTCCACCACTGCTACAGGGAAAATGTTATTCCTTAAATACAAAGGCAATGGAAGCTTGCCGAAAGTTTTTGAACTCCAAAACTGCCGGCATGCAAGATCAGTGCACGTTTGGAACCACCCAGAAGCATGAGGCTTTTCAATACCATACCGATAACAACATTCCCCCAATATTGTTCATGGTTACTTAATTTGATTTAAACAAGTCTTAATACACACATACATGCACAATGACAAAAAAAAACAACGATATAAGGTGTAATACACATTGTTTCCTCTGTGGCCCATGCAGGTTTCTTCCCTTTATCATTGTAATGGCTATTGAATGGGGCCAAGTAAACAAACACTTCATCCGTCGAGGTTGAAACAGTAGTGGTGGGGGCCACGTACGCCGCCCGCTCAGAATTTCAATCTGTGAAATGTTAATCTCCTTTCATGGGGGCCAGGCCTCTCCCTGGCTTTGTCCATCGCCCTGGGACTCCCACTGAGTTCCATGACTTGATTTGAATAAGAGGCAGGGACTTGGAAACCTCGGTTGGAAGCATGATCGCTTTGGGAACACAATCAGAAGAGATAGACCCCCCCCCTCCCCCCCAAAAAAGAAAAAAAGAAAATCTGCTTCCTGGTGTAATCGTGGTAATCTTTGCTCAGTGTTTCAATAACGGATGCCAAAAAACCTTTTGAGTGCGTTGCCATGGGAATTGACATTCGCCTTCTTTTTTATCTCAGATTCACCGAAGCAATTCTAATTCCTAAAAAATGACATCAACTTTCAGCCCCCCCACCCTTGTATAAGTGTACCAGGCGAATGGCCTCAACAGTAGTAGTGCCAGACCCTGTCTTCACACTTTGTTTTATCACCGTGCAGGTGCAGGAGAATGGGTCTCACTCAAGCTGTTGTGAATTGAAAAGAAACAGTACAGGAGAAAAGAAAAAGGCCCGGGAGTGCTATTAATCCATTAAGACCAGGGAACGCATCTGTGTAAATTTTAGATTTCTTTGGCTATTCAAAAAACAGCAGATCTACAAGCTCTTTGTAGATCTGCTGTTTTTTGAAAAATCGTGTCATTTCGTGAAAATCTTTGAATTTACATATATTTTTTAAAGTGAACATTTGTAACTCAAATCTTTGCTACTGACTGTGGGTCCCTGGAACTAAATATTTTGAGATGGGGGGTCCGAATACAGGCTGGCCAAATACATATCACTTTGGGGGCACTTCTGATATTGCAACATAGGTTTTTTTTTCCGAAACAACTGTAAGGATATTTAGAAGACATTTTGTAGAATCGGCCTCAGGCCTTAATGGGTTAATTCCTTCAGTTTGGTTACAACCCGGGACACGTTGTTCAAAGGTAACGGTTACGCTTATGTTTGTGTCACAGATGGCACTTGTGTGGAAACGTACCGTGACTGAAGGAATACTTCCTACCGATGCAAGTAAAGGACCAACAAAGCCCAATCAATCTATTCATTCAGAGTCTGTGATATTATGTTTGTTTCGGGGGCCCACTCACTCACTCTGTGGAAAAGACAGGAACCTTTCCAAGCCCTGCTGTCACTCTGTCTTATTGATGCCTAGCTGTGCCACACAGTCACTCCACTCCGCCCGCCATCAACCAACCAACCAACCCCACTGAGGGGACTTCTGGACGGATGTCCCCTGATTGATGTGACAGACAATTGGCTTGATGTTTGCACAACGTCAAGCATCCCCCCAACACACACACACACACACACACACACACACACACACACACACACACACACACACACACACGTTTGTATTACTATACTTGTGAGGACATCAACATTTTAGGAAGCCGATTTTATGATTGATTTATGATTTTTTGGGGGACATTTTTAACCGGAAAATCTAACCCAATCCCCCTAAACCTAACCTCTAAAAGGTCTAATCCTGAACCTAACCCCAACCTGAATCTTTTTCTAATTGTAAACGTATCTCTAAAAAGGATTTCAACCATAAAACAACCATTTTTTTCTCACGAGGACCAGGAAAAATGGTCCTCACCATGTCTATTCCTCAAATTCTACTATACTTGTGGGGACGTTTGGTCCTCACAAGTATAGTAATACAAACACACACACACACACACACACACACACACACACACACACACACACACACACACACACACACACACACACACACACACACACACACACACACACACACACACATTCACATCGCATCATTTTCGTTGAAGCAAAACCCAAGCACTGACTTTTCAGAGTGAGTTGGAGTTTTTTGCCCCCCACAGGCCAGCCATCAAAACCACCAGATTGATATGTTGATGGAAAAGTATTCCACCAGGGATATATCGTACCGTAATGCATTCTGACTGAACTAAACGCTATCCCTCGTCCCTCGCCGACCCCGGCAATGTTTGCACGCTAACGTATACACAAGCGCCTAACCACATGGTTAGTTATGTTAGGGATTCCTTGTTATTTTTCTATCAGTTTATTATGTTTTTTTTTTTATTCCCCCCAGCTTTTTGTAAATTCCTGTGAGATGGTAAATGTTAGAGAAACTTTCACCGGTCACAGATATTATTTGCAAACTCTCAGACATTTTGCAAAAGTTTTCCCAGCCAGCCATTTGGTGGCATGTTATGTAAGGGTCAAGTTTGAGTGGCCATAATTCTTTAAGTCAGATTTAGAGAAACTTTGGGACTTAATCGAGGAACATGCATGCGCTACAACAGGGGTCTTCAACGTTTTCAGGCCAAGGACCCCTTGGCTGAGAGCGAGATAAAGCAGGGACCCCCATTATATATTGTATAGAATATTTGTTTTTTTCATAGATTTCATAGGCAGCTTCATAGACTTGTTTCACAGCACTATCATGTTGGATTCATGTTAATGTGTATTTCCAGACATTTAACCATGCACTTAAACAATACTTAGTATACCTGACCTTTCACTCTGTACTTAGCCTGCTCTTTTCCCCCCCTATACTAAACCACTTTGCGGAAATTAGCAGATCAACAAGCGCACAACGCCTCGCAGTGCGAGGCGTTGTGTGCTTGTAGATCTGCTATTTTTGGCTAAAGTTCTCCTCGGAATAGGGATGCTTGGTTGAAGTGGTTAATGTAAAAATCACACAAAGATTTGGCGGACCCCTTGTAGTAACTCTGAGGACCCCCTAGGGGTCCCGGACCCCCTGTTGAAGACCTCTGCGCTACAACTTTGCCAATTGTACGATCTACACCCATAAGGAGTGCCACAAATCCTCAAAAATGTATCGACCATCAGGTATAAACTTAGTTTAAAACAAATAATTGTATGACACATAGCTTCTTCATGGGGCTTTAAACCTCCTATTGTCACTTACGGCTGTCATTGTATATCTGATTTGATGTGATGGAAACCTTTTGTCATTTTGTTCATGTTTGGCATATTTTGGTCTTTCTTATGAAGTGTAGCAGCATTTTTTTAGTGCATGAAATGTAATAGGAAAATAAAGTTTGGCTTGACCTGACCAACCAACTGCTGGCCCAACTGACTGGTTTTTCAGACGGAGGCGATTGATACAGTTGGTCCATCGTTGGACTCAATTGTACTCGATTTAGCTGTAAATCTATTTTTGCTGACTGTTTCTAACAATAAGAGGCACAAGAAAACGTTATATTTGAGCCCATAGAACAGAGTCAACGATGGTTGTCTTTACTGTATTTCAAGGCGCCTTTGTTTACCATGTCATGTTCTTTTCACCACTGGTTCTCCCAATATGAGGGACAGTCTAAACAACTAAGCTGTATTACATTTTTTGGGCTATTTGCGACGCAACTCTTTGTGAATCTTGACAAATCTTCTCATATGAGGGTCCCTGGTTTGAAATATTTTCAAACGGCAATTTGCTGGTCCTTGACATGAAAATGTCCTAAATGACCTAAACGTCAGACAGTAATGCCGTCAGTGGTATTCAAATGACGGCCCCCCCCCCCACTCCCTTGTCAGTGATGAATGGTTTAACTATCGTGTAACGTTTCTGGCGAGAGGTGACAGTTTAAAAAAAAAAAAAAACTCGTAGCTGTTGAAGCCATAACTGATTGTCGGAGCCATTGTGTGCACGTCGGTGTCACCGTGTCAAGTTCTTTCATTCAGCGTGTCAGGGGCCCCGGCGATGCGCTATTACAAGTTCTGTTATCTGCTGGAACCGAGCCACGGATGTGACAGTTCTCACAGCCTCTCCACACAGACAGGCAGGCAGGAGGGCAGGCGCGGGCCCACTGGTGTCACGAAAGGAGGCACATATCTGGAACAAAGGCAGAGGAATTGTACTGTATAAGCTCTCGTTTGTGCTCCGCCGCGACGCGGTGTCGCGCGCGCCCGAGAAGAGCGGCAGAGAACGGCAGACCCGTAAGCTCGCGACGTGTCGCGGGTGGGACGCGCTGTGAGCTTATAGGTCGGCTATTCTCGGCGATAAAGTTAGTCCTTAGATCGGCGCCCCCACCCCACTATGAATGTCAACCCGGTCAACAGTGTGGCATGGTGGGAAAGAATTTTAAGTGTTCATTGTGTACACAAAAAAATGTAAGTCCCATACAGTACGTGTAGAAAAACACTTTCAAATCTTTTCAATCTGTTTAAAGGGATTCATCTCATTCAGTGTATTGACTTGACGTGTGTGACTTTACATGTGTTTTGTTTTATAAAAGAAAAAGACCAATCTTTTGGTCTTTTCTTATTTTTTCCAGTCATTTCTGGTGTTAGGCTTAGAGGACTTTTCTAGGACCAGTTACAAATTGCAGACAGGTGCTCTTTTATGGCGGTTTTGAAGGAGGGTAAGGAGTTACACTTTTTGATGTTTGTTGGAAGGGCATTCCACATTTTGGGGGCATAGCAGTAGAACAAATTTGGTCTTATAAAAATGATCTCATGAAAGGGTTTTAATTTGACTGTAAGTATACATTGGGACACTAGTGGACTGTGTGTGCACTCGGGCCCATAATTATGCATTTTTGTATGAAGTGTCTCCCTTTATGCATTGCTGTGTGTGTGTGTGTGTGTGTGTGTGTGTGTGTGTGTGTGTGTGTGTGTGTGTGTGTGTGCGTGTGTGCGTGTGCGTGCGTGTGTGTGTGTGTGGTTTGTTCATCCATGTATGTATGTATGTGTATGCATGCATAATATTTGGAACTAGCTGACATGAAAAACGATACAATAACAAAACACTTTTTTCACCCTGCAAATGTATAATTTGAGTGTCTCAGTGAAAGATGGAGAACTTAAAAACATCTGCTGAAGTGAACCAAAGGGGTTAATTGAACAGTCTGTAAATACAGTGCAGTGTATGAATGGTGGTCAACTTTGTCCATAATACTTTCTGTTTTCCTCGTTCTCTCGTAACATCTTTATGGAGAGAGAGAGAGAGCTTTATTTGCATGGACAAGTGGTTCTGAGGGGGCAGGTTTTACTATTTATAGGGCAATTTCAAATGAAAAGCCCTTACATTAATGTGAAAATGATGTGACACTGTTGGTATACTATAACCCATAATTATTTTCCAGTTTAACTTTTTTTCCTCTTTTCTCCTTTTCTCCATTTCTGAAACTATAATCACATTTTCTGGCCCAGTTTGTTTGTGGCATTCCAACCAAGCCTCTCTTTCTTCCGTTTAACTCCTTGTTAATATAATATAGCTTTTAACGTGTCAGGTCTCTCACGTGTTAATGTCAGGTCTCTTAAAGTAGTTGCCACTGTTTTGAGTTTATGTTGGGTAACAACACAATGTTTGGTTGAGGAATTAATCAAGTACAACATTGGTACAAATAGAATGTTTATTTTTTCCTCCCAATTTAGAACTGCGTTGAAACAGCCTTATTACTGTTTTTCACAGTTAATCAAAACAATCTAAACAGCTCTCAGAAATGAATCCCATCATTTCATCATTCACTGCCAAGGACGATTTTGACGACTTTTGTTCCAATGCCCCAGACTGCCAAGGACGCCATTTTGTGTTTTTTGGTGTTTCCACTAGATGGCGTTCTTCGCTAACACGTGTGTCAACATTTCATCCCCAGATGCACACAGAACCAGGCGATCAAGTGATCCCAAGATGTACTTCTCCATTAATTTCCTGGTTCTTTCTGTGACTACTAGATTTCTGTGAGTACTTGAAAAGGTAAGAAAATCGCTGGCAGTGGATGATTTATTTATGTATTTATTCTGGCAGTGAGTGAGTTAATAGCAAAGGGGACATGTTTTTGCAACGCGTTAACAATGACACAGGAAAGAACAACAGTCTATTGTGCGCGTCGAGGCTTCAGGCGAGCACATGTCCGTTTGATGTCTGAGCCCAGCTATCACCAGATGTTGTCCAAATTGGATGGAATAGATGGCATAATAAGACAATAAAAAATAAGACCACGCGCGTCGAGCGCTGCTGAAATTGCTGACTCTCCCTGTACCACCTGGGGCTTAGACTAGACCGATTGGCATAAACTGCTGAACGCACTGGATTAAAAAGACCAAAAATCCAAGGTTTTCTTAATAACCCAATAATGCCTGCAGGTTCCGATTCTACAAAATGTCTTCTAAATCCTTACAGTTTTCTGAAAAACCTATGTTGCTATATCAGTGATTCTTTTTCATGTCAAGGACCTCCAAATGTATATGTATTTGGCCGCCGACCCCCATCCGAAAATGTTTTGTTCCAGGGACCCCCAGAAGCAAAGATTTCAGTTTAAAACGTTTGCTTTAAAAAATATGTATATTCAAAGATTTGCACACATTTTCACGATTTTTCAAAAAATAGCCAAAGTATAAAATAATGGTTTAAGTGGTTACACAGATATGCGTTCCCGGTTGTAATGGGTTAACACAGCGAAAAACCAGGACATTTGGCATTGGGCTTTGTGCACCACCGCTACAGGGGCCCACCAGCTGGTTCTGGCGTAATTAGACCAGAGGCCCCGGACTCACTGCCCATTCGTTTGTCCAGATGGACGTCTGGCGTATGTATGGCTCCATCCAAAGACTTAATTCCTCGCCCCCCAGTTATCGGGCCATTGATTGATATGAGGAAAGTTCAGTGCCTTTGAAAATCTGGTCTTCAGACTATAGCACTCACTGAATCCAGTTTTTTATGCAGGGCACACAACTCAAACAGTGTGACGTTATATACATGCCCGGCGCCAATCAGAGACGCACACATGCAGGCATTAGTCCAGGGGTCTTCAACGTTTTCAGGCCAAGGACCCCTTGGCTGAGAGAGAAATGAAGCAGGGACCCCCACTACATATTGTATAAAATTGTGTTGTAAATTAAACATTTTCATAGATTTCTTAGACAGCCTCATAGACTTTGACAGCACTATCATCAGTGTATGTTCGATTAATGTGTATTTTCAGACATTTAACCACTTGAATTGTCAATAATTAGTCCTTTTTTCCCCTCTACACCAAACCTCTTTGTCAAAAATAGCCGATCTACAAGCGCATAACGCCTCGCAGCGCGAGGCGTTGTGCGCTTGTAGATCTGCTATTTTTGGTTAATATTCCCCTCAGAATAGGGATGCTGAGGTTCAAGTGGTTCATGAAAAAGACATGATCCTATCACACAAAGATTTGGCGGCCCCCCTGTAGTAACTCTGAGGACCCCCTAGGGGTCCCGGACCCCCTGTTGAAGACCCCTGCATTAGTCAACGAGGAAGTATGCAGGTACGTTGAGTGATACAAAACAAGCGCTCCCTGGGCCCTGACACTAGTGCGTCCCGCCAGAGAAGAAGTGACGGCTTAAATTTTTGTGTTTGGGTGTTTTTGTTTGGATGTTTTCTGTGGATACTCGTTGAATTACCCAAATTCTGGAAGATGAAACATATACATATTCATAGATTCGGGAATTATAAATGAGGGCAAAGACAGAGCAAAGATAAAAGGTGCTGTAAAGTTCCTTTGGAGATGTTTTTTTGGGGGGGAGAAAAATAGTTGACATGTGCATTTATTGCTAGAGAAAAAGTTAGCTAAGCTGTTTTACTCGCTGTCCAATGCCATTGAATCAAAGCATTTTTGTCTATGTGAAAAACAAAAAGCTGCATATATACGGTCTTTCATCTTAGGATGTCAAGAGCCCTTTTGTGCTGACAAGATCTAGAAGATGGGAAAGACAAGTTAGAAATACACGTCTTTCTAACTTGCACATGGGTTGCAAGTTGTGTCGAACTCAATCAATAAAATACGAAGCTATTGAGTTACATGCCATGAATTCCAATTTCTTAACCCTGATGTGTCAAAAAAACAACTGGAATTGGTATTGATGCCTTAGGAAACAAACGTGTTGGACAAAAGCTCTCAGTGCTGGATCTCACCACTCATACAACTATGAAAGATGGCTCAAAGTCCCAAAGAAAATCTTTCTGAAGCTTTTTGTTTTTGTTTTTACCCATTTGTTTTTGCCGATTCTAAATTTTAACAGTTTTCTGAAAAACGTATGTCTCTATATCAGTGGTTCTCAAACTCTTTCATGTCAAGGACCCAAAATTGTATGTATTTGGCCGCCGACCCCCATCTCCAAATATTTTGTTCCAGGGACCCCCCAGAAGCGAAGATTTGAGTAAAACATGTTCGCTTTTAAAAATCTATATGTTCAAAGATGTGCACAAATGTTCACGATTATCCAAAAATAGCAGATCTACAAGCTCAAGCTTGTATACAGTATCTGCTATTTTTGAATAGCCAAAGTATGAAATAATGGTTAAAGTGGTTAAAAACTAAAATGACACAGATTCTTTCCTGGTTTTAATGAGTTGAATAATATTGCTCTCGCTCTCCTTGAACAAATGAGGAAGGAAATGGTATCAAGAAGAGAAATGAGGGCAGATGTAGGCCATGGGTGGAGAGGATGCTTAATCAAAGTGCTAGTGTCGGGTTCGAGAACAACAGACACAAACACTGATCCTAATTACTGTCATACGCACCTCCTTACTGGAGAATACAGAGATGATATGGGTATTATTGCAGGACTCATTTGAACACTGTTCACATTCTTAGTAGTCTAATTAATGACTAACGCCATGAACGTGTGCCCTGTTACTGAGCTGTATTGAACTAAGCATGCAACATAGAAATGTGTACCATTATGTGAAGCTCATTACAGCACGCAAATCCCAGGCAGTCTACTCCCTATTAATTAGCCGCCAATGCATCCATGGTAATGCTCCCTCCTACCTTAAACCTTTGAGGCCGGGATGGGAACGCATTTGTTTCTTTTTAAGATCTCTTTAGCTATTCAAAAATAGCAGATACACAAGCTCATTGCTGCTGCGCTATGAGCTTGTAGATCTGCTATTTTTAGAAAAATCTTGAAAATTTGTGCAAATAATTCTTAACTCAAATCTTTGCTTCTGGGGGTCCCTGGAACAAAATATTTTTAAGATGGGAGAGGGTCCGCGGACAAATACATATTATTTTGGGGGTCCTTGACATGAAAAAAGTTTGAAAAGCATTGAAAATATAGCAACATACACTGTAAGTAAAAAAAACATAATAAAAAAAAACTTTAGGAAAAAAAACTGTTAGGATTTAGAAGACATTTGTAAAATCCCCAGAAGCAAAGATTTGAGTTAAAACTTTCGCTTTAAAAATGTATATATATATTCAAACTAAAGATTTGCACACATTTTCAAGATTTTTCTAAAAAATAGCAGATCTACAAGCTCATAGCGCGGCACTCGGTGCCACGCTATGAGCTTGTATATCTGCTATTTTTGAATAGCCAAAGAAATCTTAAAATGACACACATGCGTTCAATTCCCGGCCTTAAAGGGTTAAGGAACTCCTAAAACCACAAACCTCCACTCACAACTTCGGCTCTGTCTGTTTGTCTGTCTGTCTGTCTGTCTAACATACAGAATATTTAATCCACTCCTATGTGGAGAACATTGGAACACCACGTATAGTATACTTTGTTGACACCAGTCACATCCCGTTTTTGTCAATGTCAGTCTCAGCCAACAAGCCACTCCAAAAAACCTGGAGTGCCAGCAAGGAGTATAGCAAACAAAAAACGTCCTCTCTCTACAATTCATTAAGCAACCGCTCCAAAGAGCGGGGAGAGAGAGGTTTCCCGCTAGTTTGATCAGCAAACAGCCAAATGAATATGCTGTTAAACAACCAGCCGTCCAAACCAGGACCACCGTGGCTAACGTCATTATGTCTCTGTCCAACGCCCGTCTGACAGAAGAAAACACCACCGGCCTCCCTGTCTCAAAGAAACCCTTGTGGGGGATTTCTTTTTTTTTTTTAACCATACACAGAATGATCTTGATCAGACTTGGACTTCATCCCGGAAAGTGGTGTGAGTTAATAGACTCTCTTTCTCCACTGAATAATGCTTTGAATTTGGAACACGGGTGCCTTTAAGAGGACTTTATTTCCATCGCTACATGCGGTGAAAGAGTGAGCCAGTGAATCTGCTGTCATCTAGGGCCAGTGCTCCTGAGCCCATAAAGAGACAGTAAAATATAGTAATATACATGTTCAATCAGCCAAGCTAACATGTCCAATGTTAGCTCACGAACATGTCCAATGTTAGCTTGGCTGATGGCACTGATGTCACTTTGAAACATGTAAGCAATGTTTGAAAGTGACACACCTATTTATAGGGCTCTATTTCGTCATGCGTCTCGCTAGCCAATCAAAGCACACCCTTTCAACATATTGTCACGTGTCACGTGATGCTTGACCAATGTTAGCTTGGTGGACACACGGACATACAGACAGACATACATACATACGGACACACACACAGACAAAGCCACGTATAGGAGTGGTTGCCTTCGGCACCACTCAAAAAAAAGAAGGAACCCCAGAAGTACACACAATGCCTGGAATGCTGATAAAATCCCAAGGGATGGCCTGGTGTTTACCAGACCGTCATAAGCCGAAGAGGACAGATTTGATCCCCGCTGGACCTAGAGTGTCCTGACCGTGTCTCCTTGAGAAAGACACCCAACCCCTAGCCTGTTCACTCACTGCAAACTGCATTATGCTGCACTATGAAACCTGCAAAAAAAGAAGCATTAGTTTTCATTCTTTTTAGGAACCACTGTAACCTGCAGTGGTGGAAAAAATACTCAAAATGTTTTACTTTAGTAAAAGTATCAATACTGCAATTCAGTATTGATACTTACTTGTAACAGTACTCTGTTAGAAGTAAAAGTTCACAATTCAAAATTTACTTGAGTAAAAGCACAAACGTATTGTCATCAAAATATACTAAAAGTACCAAAAGTAAAAGTACAAAAATGTTTGAAATAGATCTCCAAGCTCACTTGTAGATCTGCTATTTTAAAATAGTCTAGGTATAAAATAGGGCTAGAGTGGTTAATGTATGTTCTATAATATAATGATGTATATCTGCAAAGTAACTAGTAACTAAAGTTTTCAAATAATTGTAGTGGAGAAAAAGTACAATATTTGCCTCTGAGATGAGATTTAAATACTCCAGTAAAGTAAAAAATACCTCAAAATTGTATTTAAGTACAGTACTTGAGTAAATGTACTTACTTTACACCACTGGTAACCTGGCACTATTTTAGACATGTCGTTACAGGCAAAACTTCTCAAAAATCTTCAAAGAAATAAATAGCAGAACTACAAGCTCACAACATGCTCAGAACTTGTCGGTGGCTATTTACAATGTTTTATGACTTGGCTCTGCAGAAGGCTAGCCGTAGGCTACATAACTGTGTGTTTGTGCATGTGTGTGTGCGTGTGCGTGTGCGTGTGCCTGTCCTGAGCTAATCTTGCAAACCGCTGGACTAATCACACATGTTTTTGTGCACAGAATTACACCTCCACTCGTTTTCTTTTCACATACGTTTTTGAAATATTTAACATCATTTCTTATAATGGAAGTGAATGGGGCTCCGATCCGATGGGGCTGAAACTTCTTTTTGTTTTGTTACAGAAGTTATTTTTTCAGGCTTTTCTTGCTTTTATTCATACTGTAGTTCACAGTGTAGAGAGACAGGAAACAGGGAGAGAGTGACATGTAGCAAAGGTCCGCTGGGCCCAGGAATCGAAACCGAGTGTTGATGTCAGCTATCTGAGCCTGTATATGGTTGGCACCCCGATCGGGCTGAATGAATAGGACATGAGTGGTTAATGTAAAGTGTCCAGCTCCCATTCACTTGCTGTAGCTCGGTTCATCATTTGTTTCTCTCAGAGTTAAATTAACATTGGTTTTACAATGTGAATTGGGGTCCCAGAGGTATAAATGCCATTAAATGGGGGTCCGTAGCCTAATGCATGTCAAACTGGGGGTCCTTGAAATTAAAATGGTTGAGAATCACTGCTAGAGAGCCGTAAAAACCTTCTCTTATTGGGGTCCCTGGCTTATCTTTTCAAATGGGGGTCCGCGGGGTAATAAGTGTCAATTAGGGGGTCCTTGACGTGAAAAAGTCTGAGAACCACTGCTATACAGCATGGAGAGTGTTTCAGCTCGTCTGTCTTGACCTCTAAACCGAACCTCTTGCGTAAGAGGAACCCTTCCTCCAGGCCACGGCGAGGTCACATAGCAGGTGCAAAAAAATGCCTCTGGAGAGAGAAAAAAAAAAAGCCCTGTATAGTTTCCATCAGGAAATCAATAAAACATTTTTTCTCACTTTCACAGCGGAGGAAAGATATGAATAAATTAGGGTGTATAGGTATGAAGAGGAAAAAAAAGAAATGCGGCGCGACCGGCGCGTTTCCACTCGTCCTAGATAGATGACTGTTTCATACTAAAGAAGAATAACACTTCGAAATGTTCGACCGTATATGGTAATGTTGTTTACCAGACCGACACCCGGATGCAGAGCACAAAATTTATTCCGGCTATTTTTAATTCAAGCGTTCAGAAAGAATTTGGTTTCAAAAACCCATCTTTCTTTTCTTGTCTTGCGTCCATTTTATACACTGCGTCGTGTGTCCCCCCCTCTCTCCATGCGGGCTCCGGTGCTTCTCTGCCCGAGCATGTCCACATGCCTCACATGACTGTATGTATACGCGCCACCTGTTGAACTGGCGGGGTGGCTAATTCTAGTAGCAAAGTTAAAAGACACATGTGTGGGTGTCTCTCTCTCCCGTTTGACAGACCCAACCAATTCTACACCAACTGCCAACCAGCCAGCACCACCACCACCAACCTCCTCCTCATGCCCTTCCTCCACCCAAAGACCCCCCCCCCCCCCACCCCTATAACCCCCAACCCCGTAACCCCCCTCCTTGTGCCCCCAACCCGGCTGCCTGTTTATGGCAGCTTCTGCTTGATTGATGGAGGAGGCGCCCCACTATGGGTTAATTTACACTTGTGAATAATGCATATAGGGCGATGCCACCACCGCTCCATTCTGTATTCCACCATGGGGTGAGGCTTCTTCTTTGCACGGCAGGAATCAAGACATTCCCCCCTTTTCAACACTCCTTCTTCTCAAAGATAACATTGCAAGAGGAGGCGACGGCGGAGGGTTATTTTTAGACGGGGGTGGCAGTTAAAGTGGTTATTTTGTTCATTTCCCTTATTCATTATTGAGCTTCCCGGGGCGTGGTAAATAACATGAATTACTAACGTACACACATTCTGCAGGAAAGTCTAACATTCTGAGAGACGTTCCCTCAAAAGATGTTGCTCTTTCTCATGTTGCGTTGACAGTTCCAGCGGAGCCGTCGACGACGCTGGCACGACCGCTCTCCATAATAATCAGAAGAAGCTTCTGCCGCGGTGCCGTCGTGAGTGAACCAACATGCATGCCTCTGTGACAGCGTCTCGGTTTTCACGGCGGCCGCCTGTTGGAGGAGGAGAAGCGTTTTTTTCATATGAACTCCGCCTGGCCCCAGAAGTCTGGCATCGCTCAGCTATCATTTACAGTAGGATCCCCCGCAAAAAAAAAATACACTGCAGCATTTTTAGCAGGGCAAGTTCAAAGTAAACATTAACCACTTGAACCCTCGCGTCCCAGTTCTGGGGGCAAAACATTTACGATCTACAAGCTCGCAACGCGTCGCGGCTCGACGCGTCGTTGAGCTTGTAGATCGGATATTTCCGGCGAAGACGTTTAGAGTATACAGGAGGGGGCCTAGTGTAGGGCCCTGGGGGACTCCAGTCAACCAAGTACATAGGGTTTAAGTGGTTAGATTCAGACGTTAAACATTTCCACTATTATTGATTGCTGTGGCTCTCCCGACCCCACCACATGACACATGGACCATACCAAGGTAGAACGGTGTATACAATCGCACGGTAAACAAAGATGAATCACCCCGGGAGGACATTCCTTGGGAAAGGGGGCGGAGCCTGAAATCGCCACTCCTCCCCCTCCCTCCCTCCATGCGCCCCACGCTCATCTTTGATCTGAGACCTGGGCAGGGAAGGGTCACCGAGCGAAGACAGGCCCTGTGAACGGACAGCGCCCGATGATTGATAGCGCCTTTGGCTAGACAGAGACGCAGGGACACACCCCCGAAGGGACAACATGTGCCACTCCCTTTACTTGAGTGAGGTAGTATAGCCCCCCTGCCAATTCTGTCCCCCTCAACTATTCTACATCTCCATTTTTCACAAAATGACAATTGTGCCGCTCAGCATTTTCTCCCCGCGCTCGTCCTGACTTCAGAGCTTCCCCTATGGGAAATGTTCATCCCAGTGTCCACGTGCACACAATGTAAAAAAAAAAGTCCTCTGAGTAAAGTGAGCCCCATGCTGGACACAAAAGGAGGTACTACCCCAGTGTTTTTTTTAAGTGGGGACTGGGGCCCCCACTTTTATGAGGGGGGAGGGGGGGGGGCAATTTCAACGGAGAGGAAAATGAATATACATAATAAATAAATCTGTTTTTTTTATTACTCAAATTCAATTCATAAGGTTATTTTTGGGGGTTATTGCCATTTCACAATGGGGGCCACAAACAGAGGTAATGGATATTTGGGGGTTCCAGTCTGGGAACACCTGTACCGCCCTACGTTTAAGAATTGTGACATATCCGTGCGGTGGGTGCTTTTTTTTCTTTTGCAGCTGTGTAACCTGTAAATCTGATGCAAGGCTTTTACAGAAGTTAACACAACCATTTTCAAGAAGTGACATTTTCATTTAAGATCTCAGATTAACCTTTTATTGGTGGCAGATGTGAAATTGGCAGTGATTCCAACAATATGAAAACATGACAAACCTTAAAAGGTGGCAATTCGGATAAAGAGTGCTGTAAAATGGCAGCGCGCGCGCACGCACGCACGCACGCACGCACGCACGCACGCACGCACGCACGCACGCACGCACGCACGCACGCACGCACACACACACACACACACACACACACACACACACACACACACACACACACACACACACACACACACACACACACACACACACACACACACACACACACACACAGAGAGAGAGAGACAAAAAAAACAACAACCTTTTGATCAATTTATTGCCATTAATAATTGAACCCTTCTGAGTGAGAACAGGGTTGGCATGCCAACATGATGGGTTTTTGACAACAAACAAGAGTGCTTTGGTACCAGCTGAAACTGTCAATCTCGCTGCAACGGGTGTGTTTATTGTCTGCCTGAAAAGAAACCAATCATCCGCCTGCCGATGCGTCCTTACAGTCTGGCTATCTATTGACATCCCTCATAAATCAGAAGGCATTGGACAGCTGCTATTTTTACACCCAGTGACACAAGCAGATAGCCCAGAGGCCACGCATCCTGGAGTGTCTATTGACTTGGCAGCCGGTGAAAAGTAACTAAGTACATTTACTCAAGTACTGTACTTGAGTTCAATTTTGAGGTATACTTTTACTTTACTGGAGTATTTCCAATTGTCTATACTTTTACTCCACTACAATGATTTGAAAACTACTTTGCAGCTATAAATTATTACATTACAAAACATACATTGTACCTACAGTAGGCTATTTGAAAATAGCCGATCTACAAGCTCACATCGCAACGCGTTTAGAGCTTGTGGATCTGCTATTTTCAAACATTTTAGTACTTTTACTTTTGGTACTTTAAGTACATTTTGATACCGATACTTTTGTACTTTTACTCAAGTAAATTTTAAATTCCGGACTTTTACTTGTAACAGTACCTCTGCATTGCAGTATTGATACTTTTACTGTACTTGAACAAATGTACTGTACTTGAACCAAATGAGAAAAAGAACATGGGTTAGTTCTTGTGCCTCTGTATTTTGCTTTTTTTTCTCCGCCAGGCCGAAAGGCATGGCGAGAGAGTATGTTTTGCACCCTGTCCATCCGTCCGTCCGTCCGTCCGTCCGTCCGCCTGATCTTCTGTCTGTGCCCAGCTAATCTCTGGCACCGTTGGCTTGATTGCAGCGAAACTGTGCACACACACTCCCTGGATGCCAATTCAGAACCTCTGCCCCAAAGTGTTCACATCTGCCTGTTATAGCGCCACCAGGAGGCCGCCTTTTGCAAAACAATTTTTTTGACAGTACTCCTACAGATTTTGTCCAAAAATCTTTCAAATCGGTACACAGTATCTCTATAGTCATTAAACAAAACTGCTCTTTCCGATTTTTCATATTCCATCCTGATTAGCTAAAAATGTTTGCAAGAGTGCTCCGTTTTGAACAAAATGCCTCAAATCATGAACACAGTTTGCAATTTCCGTGAAATTTTGCACACACGTTCCCACTATGCCAAGGAGATTTTTCAAATCAGCCTCATGGTGGCGCTCTATCAGGCCGATGCGTGTTTTTACCTATAACTGCACCGATCTGTGTAAAACTTTGTATGCGCACTCCCTAGAGGCCAAGGAAAAACCTCTGCCCTGCATTTTTCACATCTGCCTTTTATAGCGCCACCAGGAGGCCGACTTATGCAAAACACATTTTGGGATATTACTCCTTCAGATTGTATTTCATTTTTTTTTTATCCCACAATTTTTGTAACCCAATTTTTTCACCCAGTGCCAATAGCCTAAGAATCTCTCCCTCTGCCAGCCTGGGGAGAGCCCCAACTAAGCTCATGCATCCTCCAAGTCATGAGGAGTGAGCAGGCCCCCTTCTTATCATCTAACAGGGGGGAGTTTCCCGGGTTGTACGTAGCGCGTGGAAGGAGATTTTTTTTTTACAATATTACAATATTTTACACTTTGGGCTATTCAAAAATAGCAGATATACAAGCTCATAGCGCGGCACCGAGTGCCGCGCTATGAGCTTGTAGATCTGCTATTTTTGAAAATTCGTGAAAATGTGTGCACATTTTTGAATATATATATTTTTAAAGCGAACATTTTGAACTCAAATCTTTGCTTCTGGGGGGTCCCTGGAACAAAATATTTTTAGAATGGGGTCCGCGGCCAAATACATATAATTTTGGGGGTCCTTGACATGAAAAAGATTGAGAACCACTGCTCCAAGTCATGAGGAGTGAGCAGGCCCGCTTCTTATCATCTAACAGGGGGGAGTTTCCCGGGTTGTACGTAGCGCGTGGAAGGAGCACGTCATTCCAACCAGTTCCTTTCCCCTCCATCAGGCGCCCCGGCTGACCAGGGGGAGGCAGAATAGAGACCAGGATTACTGATAACATGCGAACTCCACACAGAAAGGCCCTCATCTGTATTATTTTTGCAACGTTTATGTCATTGGTTCTCAAAGTGGGGTCCGGGGACCCCCAGGGGTCCTTGAGGGAGTTCCAGGGGGTCCCCAGCTAAATGATAGATTAGGCACCAAATGAACCCTTATGGGTCTGTAACTCTGAGAGTGTACAAATGGAACCAAATGGACCCTAACGGGTCCATTTGGTTCCATTTGTACACTCTCAGAGTTAAATTGACATAGATTTTACAATATAAATTGCGGTCCAAGTGATAGAAATGGCATTAAATGGGGGTCCGTAGCCCCAATACATGTCAAACTGGGGGTCCTTGAAATTAAAATGGTTGATTAAAATGGAAAATCTTTTCAAATGGGGGTCCGCGGGCTAATAAGTGTCAATTTGGGGGTCCTTGACATGAAAAAGTTTGAGAACCACTGGTTTATGCGTCCGTCCGTCCGTCCCGTCCGTCCGGTCCGTCCGTCCGTCCGTGTCTTTCCATGGTCGATGGATCAATACCAAGTTCCTTGTACTCGCTGCCAGTGGATGAATATCTTCAGCATCCACTAGGGGGGGTGTGATGACAGAAAAGCACACTCATGTTATTTGTTTTGTTTGTCGTTAGTCATGGCTGCCAGTTCCCACCTGATGTCATGTGGGAGTTCAGACTGCCCCAGACCGTACTGAATAACTGCTAGCTTACATAACGTCTTAAGACTAGGACGCAAGTCTAAGATATACAGGTCACCGGAGTCTCCTCCACAGAGGATGATACGATCTCCCACCATGCAACAGGACGTACTATACCTTGGACGCGGTCCTTTCCCCTTGGGCTCAACCTTCTTCCAGGAGAGGGTCTCTGGATTACATTTCCACAAATCATTGAAGTACTTAGGGTAGCTGTAACCACCATATATGTACAGCTCTCCATTGTAGGTAAAGGCTGAATGATCCAAGCGTCTTTCTGAAAGAAGCAGCGTAGAGTGTGTGTTTAGCCAGCAGTTGGTGTCTGTGTCAAACACTCTGATGCTGTTGTGGTCCCTCTCATTCCACCCTCGTTCACCCCCAAATACAAACATCTTTGTCCCGATGATGGTGGCAGAGTGACGTGATGAAGCAGGTGGTGGAGTTCCTCTGGTGTTAATTAAAGACCAGACCATTGTGGTGGTGTCCAACTTGTAGATGTCATTAGTGTATACTTCAGTCTGGAGGATCCATCCTCCATGGATAAACATGGCCTTCCCCGAGACACAGGCTGATTGGTAATACCTCGCCTCTGGAACAGTCCCAGACGCCTTGGGTTTGAACCATCTGTGGGTGTCGACATCAAATGCATAAAGTACGTTGTCGTTGTGGTAACGTGACCCGCCCCAGAGGTAGATGGTATCTTCTATCAGTACAACTGTGTGTCTTTTTCGGCTAAAGAGAAGATTAAAGTGACGTTCTCCTCTCCCAGTTGTCATGAGAGGCAACTTCCTCCAGCGTAAAGACACTGTGTTGAAAACATGCACATCAATGTTCTTGTTACTGTCGGACGCTTCAATGTAGAACACTTTGTGTCCCACTGTGACATAAGACGGATGTCCTCTTAAAAGTCCTCCTTCCAGATGTACAGTCCACCTCAGCATTTCACACATAAAGTCAATGTCTGATTAAAGATGATTTCTCTAGTGCTGCACTGTAAAGTAATACAGTAACACTTGTATTGCTCACGCTACCACTTATATAGGCATGGTGCCCTCCAGGTACCGACGTCATGTTGATGACATCATCTTGTCAAATATGGAGTTCTACCTGGCCTGGTGGAGACCGGCTGACCTCCACCAAGCTGTTTCTAGTTTTCTCTCTTTCATTTCCTTTGTATATATTTGTAGCAGCGCTAGCCGCTCTATACCTTTAGGTATAGAGCGGATCCTGCTCTATACCTGACTTTGTCCGTGTTCACGCTCTGATTGGTCAGACACGTCAACGCTCTGATTGGTCAGACACGTCAACGCTCTGATTGGTCAGACACGTCAACAAAGTGATTGGTCAAGCTTCACGTGACACGTGGCTATAAACACATTATAAACACATATCGATGACAAAATGTATCAAAGGCGCCGCTACCTTCACACAGGGTGTGATTTTTTTAATGTTTTGCCTTGTTTTGCTTTGTTTTGTCTTCTCTGTTTCGATGTGTTTCGTGTTGTCTTTTGCCGGTCAACATGACTGCATCACTGTGGTGTCCACATAAAAAAAAAAAATCTGTACTTGAGTAGCCTACTGTACAATTTTGAGGTATAGTTTTCTTTTACTTGAGTATTTCCATTTTTCCGATACTATACACTTGCATATGTTGTACTTTTTACTACTACTACAATTATTTGAAAACGTTAGTTACACGATCCTTTCAGATTTACAGCAGATTAATATTACAAAACATACATTTAAAATACAATTATGCCTATTTCATACTCTTTCGAAAATAGCGGAAACAAAAAAAAAACTCCCGTATACAGAGTATTTCTTTAGGTATCGGTACTTAAGTAATAAAAATAATCTGAGTACTTCTTCCACAACTGTTATGATGTTATACTGTGAGGAAGAGAAAAACACAGTGACAACATTACTATTATTTCTCGGGGACATCCACGTACATTATGCACACCCACACACACACACACACACACACACACACACACACACACACACACACACACACACACACACACACACACACACACACACGGCAATGCTGCTGGTATACATTATTCCATCCTCTTACACATTCTTTGGGATTCTGGGCCCCAGCTGCGATGACACGCCACTCTCTCCTGTTTTTTCCCCCGCACACTCTCTCTCCTCATCTGTCAACAAGCCATATCCCTTCATTACCCCAAGCTGGGGGAAATCTGGGGTAAAGCGAGATGTCTTCCATCTGTCCACAGGCATTATGCCTCCCATTAGGTGGGACATCTTCATTTCCATCCAGCGGGAAGAGAGAGGGGAGGCTGAGAGAGCCGCCATGTTATAGCCCCGGCTCGAGGAGACTCGTGGCGTGAGCTTGATGGAGAGAGACAATAGACTGTCAGGTGTCCCCGCTCTCGTCTACTCGTACCCGCGCCCCCATCCGTTTTCATTAGGCACGTCAAGAAACGCACGGCACATTTACTATTGGGGTTTCCGTGCGTAATTTTTTTGCTCCAAATGCACAGTGGTGGATAAAGCGCTCAAATGTTTTACATAAGTAAAAGTATCAATACTGCAATGTAGAAGTACTCAGTAACAAGTAGAAGTCTGGAATTCAAAATGTACTGGAGTAAAAGTACAAAAGTATTGGTATCAAAATGTACTTAAAGTACCAAAAGTAAAAGTGCTAATTGTGCAGAATGTACCATTTCAAGTTCTCAAATGTATACAAATCTTTTGAAAATAGCAGATCTACAAGCGCACAATGCGTCGCATCGCGACGCATTGTGAGCTTGTAGATCGGCTTTTTTCAAATGGCTGAAATGTACTGTATATAGGGCTGAAGTGGTTAATGCATGTTTTGTAACAATAATAAAAATCCACAAAGTAACTTGTGTTCTCAAATAGTGGAGTAAAAGTACAATATTTGCCTCTGAGATGTAGTGGAGTAGAAGTAAAAGCACTGAAAATTGGAAATACTCAAGTAAAGTAAAAAAAATCCTCAAAAGCGTACTTAAAAGTACAGTACTTGAGTAAATGTACTTAGTTACTTTCCACCACTGCAAATGCAAGGGGCCCGACCGACCGTCGTAGCATGACACCCCCCGCGTCAGCGGAGGGAGGCATGCAGGGAGTGAGATTGCATGGCTGCATGGGCTGCACTTCCTCCTCGCAGAGACAGAGAGCCTCTCGGTTGACAAATGCCGCCCCGTGCTTCCCTTTCTGTGATTTCTCATCTTGTGGGGATGCTGCTTCATGGTTTCGCCCCAGAAATGTCATTTTGCCACATTATATGCATTTGTCATCTGTTTAACCCTTTAAGACCGGGAAAGCATCGGTGTCATTTTTAGATTTCTTTGGGCTATTCATAACGCGGCACCGAGTGCAGCGCTACGAGCTTGTAGATCTGCTATTTTTGAAAAATCGTGAACATTTTGTGCAATTCTTTGAATATATATTGTTTTAAAGCAAACATTTTAAACTCAAGTCTTTGCTTCCGGGGTCCTTGGAACTAAATATTTTGAGATGGGGGTCCGCGGCCAAATACATATCATTTTAGGGGTCCTTGACATGAAAAAAGTTTGAGAACCACTGATATAGCAACATATGTTTTTTTCTCCAAAAATAGGATTTAGAAGACATTTGTAGAATCCCCCTGAAGCAATACGATTTGAGTTACAAAAACTACAAAAAAATATATATATTCAAAGATTTGCACACATTTTCAAGATTTTTCAAAAATAGCAGATCTACAAGCTCATAGGGCGGCACTCGGTGCCGCGCTATGAGCTTGTATATCTGCTATTTTTTGAATAGCCAAAGACATCTTAAAATGACACAGATGCGTTCTCTGTCTTAATGGGTTAAGCGAGGAGGAGATGGAGCAAATACAATTTATTAATCTCCGCCTGTGTAAATTAAAACAAAGCCAAAGCCGTGCGGTTACAATACGCCTCGCTCGTTTTCCAGAAACAAATTCAATATTCCCCCCCGACCCCCCGAATCATTTGTAAACACTTTGCCCGTTTTTGGTAATTAGCAGTTACAACTACTCATTAAACGCAAAAGTTAATGAAGAATTGTATCCATTATTCGCGCATGTAACCATAAAATCCATGCAGGAAGAAACCGGGACCTGCTCGTGTAACTCCACTTACAGCATTGGGAACCTAACCAATTTCAAGATATTAAGATATCTTGGAAACTATTGGCAGGATTTTGGTGACCCAATGACGTTTTCTTTTAATGCCAGCCAGCTGTATAGGTTAAAACGTCGACTTGTTTTCTACTTTAAAGACACTTTGCATCTTTTAATGACATTTTATTCTACTTTAAAGGAGTAGCTCACCCAAAAAAATTGCTTCTTTTCTATCAATTACACACCCTATGAAGCATTGAATTCATGGAGATTTTTTTGCATTTGTCGCATTCCTGAGGCAACAATTTGATGATGATAATAAAGATATTAATGTATCTTTATACTGTAGTGGGGCTTTTAGAATATTTTAGTCAAGTTAAGAATTAAAGTCTTACAGCTAAAGTGTTATTGCTGATCTGTCTATCTACAGCAATGGTTCCCATACGTTTTGTCTCGAGACCCAAAAGAGAAATTAGACGTTTCCCCCGGGACCCAAACTAGTGAGAATAGCAGATCTACAAGCTCACAACGTGGCGGAAGCTTGTGGATCGGCTATTTTCACAACTTCTTAAAGGGCAAGACCACTTTGGTAGAGGTTTGGGTTGTGTGGTTACCTTGCCATGATGTAACTCCAAAGGTGGACAAGAAATCAAAAATAATAAAGAGTGACTTTGAGAGCTGTTTTACCGTACAATGTAAGTCAATGAGGAGCAAATTTAGAATGATCAATTTCTAATCAATGGAGCAATTATTTTTGATTTCTTGTCCACCTTTGGAGTTACATCATGGCAAGGTAACCACACAACCCAAACCTCTACCAAAGTGGTCTTGCCCTTTAAACGTGTTTTGTATTTTTTATTTATTATTATGGAAAAAAAATTGAATTGTTTTTAATTCATGAAAAGTTGCGATTTTTTTTGTTTAAACTTTTATAAATCTTTTGAAATAATACACACATATTACATATTACGTACACAAGATATTTACTCGTGTTCCATAATAAATGTTTGGGAAACAGTGATCTACAGTAGGCTAACCACTATGAGCATCTCTGGCTATAGCTGTCGTTTTTTCTAAATATCCGTTCGTTTTGCCTCCGATGTGTGGTGTCACTCGTAATAATCTCCTGCAGCGGATTGATCATTCATTGGGATGTTGTGACGGTTCCAATCAATACGGGTCAAAACCTAACTGTGTGTGAGCTATACGTGACTTCCCTGACATATTACCCCACACACACACACACACACACACACACACACACACACACACACACACACACACACACACACACACACACACACACACACACACACACACGCTTCGCCATCCATCTGACTGTGTGCTCCATAGCTCCCGGTCATCTTGTTGACACATGTGTGCACTCATCCCAATTAACCCATTAAGACCGGGAAAGCATCTGTGTCATTTTTTTTAGATTTCTTTGGGCTATTCAAAAATAGCAGATATACAAGCTCATAGCGCGGCACTCGGTGCCGCGCTATGAGCTTGTATATCTGCTATTTTTTTTAAAACAAAACATTTGTGCTGGTCTTTGAATATGTATTGTTTTAAGCAAACATTTGTAACTGTCAAATGTCTCAACAAATGTCTTAATTTTTCTGAAAAACTATTGTTGCTATATCAGTGGTGCTCAAACCTTTTCTTGTCAAGGACCGCCTCAAAATTATGTTTTTGGCCGTCGACCCCCATTAAAATATGTTTGTATTCAAAGATTTGCACAAAATGTTCAAGATCTACAAGCTCGTAGCACGGCACTCTGTGCCGCGCTACGAGCTTGCATATCTGCTATTTTTGAATAGCCAAAGTGTAAAAATAATGGTTACAGCTAAAAAATCTTAAATGACCCAGTATGTGTTCCCGGTCTTAAAGGGTTAATACGCCGTGACTTGTCATGACTGCAGCTGACTGGAAAGCAGATATCGGACCTGGTATTTGATGGATATGCACATGCAAAGTATAACGCATGAGAACCGGATCCAGCTGTCGTGGCAGATGCGCCACGCCGACCATCAAATCAACCGCTATTCTTTGATTTGCATGGGAATTCGCACAACCGTGACTACTAACACATGCGTTGCCCAGGAATTAATTATTTAATTAATTAATCCGCCACTGCCAGCCGTTTTACCTTATTTTGACGATCCACAGATTTTTTTTTTATCGGTGCGGACGTAAACAAACGATGTCTCGGTGGAAAGATGAGTCTCTCTTCTTTCCACCGGGAAAAAAAAAAACGTTGTAACCAACCGCGATCGTCCATTCTGTAGTTATCGGCAGTTGAATATACATCGTTTTCACCAAAAACGCAATCTGGGAAAAGAAATCCGAGATAAATGTATTTTTTTATAAATCTGATAACATTGTAACGGCGTGAAAATGTTTTAGACGACGTCATTTCGAAGTCAAGGCACCGTTCATAGGTTGGCGAAGGGCGCCCTCTAGCGTACTCTAAAAACACTAAAAACACCCATAACGTAATATTACGTCATTGGCGTTCAACCGTTGGATTTGAGATGACGAAATATGTGAATCATGACCATAAAACATTTGATTCTGTGTCAAAAAAGATTTGAATTTTTAATTATATTATATACTAGATTGAATAAATACACTGTTTTTGTTGCAACTTTCAAATATTTTCTAACACAATAAAATATTTCATGGTCATGATTCACCAGGAGCCTGGATGTCTTTGTTCCAGGCTTAAAAATAATTAATATAAATATGTATGGGCTATTTTTTTTAATCTGTGGAACCATAAAAAGGCCGCCGTCGCTGCTATGCCCTAATAGGCGCTAACTAAACGTGTTTGTGTTAGAAAATGCTGAAGCGTCGCGGAGGAATTGTCACTGCGGGCTTCTTTTCTCCATCTCCATGCCATTTCTGCTCCAGTGGGCAGCAACAGTAGTGGAGAGTGGCAGGGAAAGAGAAGGGAAGGGATGACACGCTACAAAGGTCACGCGATGGATTCAAATCCACAGCGTGGTGAATACTCGCCCAACGAACCCCATCCTCCCATAGAGCCAGCCAGTCAGACAACCCAGGTCACTGTTATTTCTAAAGCAAAAAAAAAAACTTTCTTTCATGTCTTTTATAGCAATGCAGTTTCCCTTCCAAAATGTTTTAATACTGAAGTACATTTGCATTATTTTGCCCCCGGAAACCAAGCAACATGTCAAATGAAGCTGTTACTGACGTAGTATTAGTAGTTACTAATAATACTAATAATAAGGTTAAAACATGTTTTGCTTATGCTTTACTTTAGATCAGTGGTTCTCAACCAGTGGTCCGGGGACCACCAGTGGTCTTTGAGGGGGTTTCCATGGGGTACCCAGCAAAAAGCGTTAATACATTTTCACCCCTTTATCTAGATTGTATTGTATATGTTGGCTATTAAAGAATAGTAGATATAGAAGCTCACAGCGCGTCACTTAGTGTCGCGCTGCAAGCTTGTATATCTGCTATTTTTGAACATTTTCAAAAAATCTTGAAAGTGTTTGAATATTTTTTTAGAATCTTTGCATATTTTAACACAAATCTTGTCTTCTGGGGGTCCCTGGCACAAAACATTTTCAGATGGGGGTCCGCGGCTAAATGTATATCAATTTAGGGGTCCTTGGCATGAAAAAGGTTGAAAACCACTGCTTTAGATGGTTACATTTTTATATATAAGGTTATGATGGTATAGATACAATATTAGACCTATGGTATGCTGTGGAATATAGGCCTACCTAATAGAAGTGTATGTGTTGCACTGCTCACTTGATGATTGCCACTTACTCCATGATGCTGACTCAGCAACATCCACAAACAACCATGTTGAACACTAAAACAACAAACAAATGAACAATACTATCAAGGCAGTTTGCCTGTTAAACGTGACCAAAATACAATCAAATTGATAGCTTATGACTTTAAGGCCCACAGAAAAAAAAAATCACAGTGTTAAAGCCTCACTATGTAACTTTTTGTTATGAATAAAATTTGATTGTGTCCAATCTGTAGAGTATGTTAATACAATATAACTTTACAATTACAATTGGGGTGGTTGCATTTTGTCTACCTGCTCTTCTATTGAGACATTTAGATCGTGTCAAAGGTCATGTCTCACCTAGACACAGGATCTGACACGAATTTTGACCTGATGGTCAAAATAAAATGTATCCTCACCTCACAGCTAGAAGGTCCCGGGTTCGATTCCCGCCGGGGACGCTGTGGGAGCACGGGGCATGTCCTCTCCTCCGCGTCATCAGTGCCCATACCCTAGGTGGGGTTGTCGAAAGGGCTTTTCTGTGTGGAGTTTGCATGTTCTCCCCGTGTCCCTTAGGGTAGGTTCCCTCACAAAAAAATCACACCCAGTGTGAAGTGAGCGGTGCTATTTATGAGTTATTCATTTCATCATGCATCTCGGTAGCCAATCACAGCACATGCATCTCGGTAGCCAATCACTGCGAAGTGACGTGCTTACATTTTTATTATTATTAATTTCGTCATGCGTCTTGCTAGCCAATCACAGCGCGTCTGCGAAGTTTGAATTTAATTTCATCATGTGTCTCGCTAGCCAAATCACAGCACGTCCTGCAAAGCTTAGCCTATGGGCGTGTTTTCCACAGCATGGCGTCACAGCGAAAGACACATTTTCACGACGGAAAGAAAAACTTTCACCACGGATGGGTCCTAAACCCTCTTATAGGAGCGGTTGCACCGCTCAAAAACATGCAGTAATCCTGGTCTCTATACTGCCTCCCCCTGGTCAGCCGGGGTGCCTGGTGGAGGGGAAAGGAACTGGTTGGAATAACGTGTTCCGTCCAAACGGGGAAACTCCCCCCTGTCAGGTGATAAGAAGCGGCCCTGCTCACTCCTCATGCATTGACGGAAGCATGAGCTCAGTTTGGGGCTCTCCCCAGGCTGGCAGAGGGAGAGTATAGCACCCAGGATTACAAGCTTAGGCATTGGCACATGGCTGAAAAAATGGGTTACAAAAATAGTGGGATAAAGAAGAAAGAAAATACGTATAGTGCTGCTTTAACTTTATCCATTTATAACTCGTACAGATGTAACCGAACATTCTGTTATACATTCGTACACGCTCAGAGTTAAAGGAACACTAGCAGGGTTTTTAACCGTGCACCATTTCCATCAGTCATTCAAATGCTCATATTCCCCTGCATGCTCGTGCCCTGGAATTTGCAACATAGTCGAAAAGTTGCGACAGACTTTTTAGCATGTGTGCAGTGGAGAGACCGTAGCGTAGCAGACATTCCCCAGATGGCCTGCAGGACTGCAACCAAACCAGCTCCCAGAGTGAAGGGCTCTCTGTGTGTGTGTTAACCTGGCCCCAGATGCTGAACTAGAAAAATCGTTGCGGTCGTTGCGGTGGAAACCTCGTATGTTCAAAACCGTTCCTTTGTTTTTCTTCTTTTTTGAACATTTTAACCCATTGAGACCTGGAACTGTGTCATTTTTAGATTTGAGCTAAGAAAGCATTATTTTACACTTTGGGCTATTAAAAAATAGCAGATATACAAGCTCGTAGCGCGGCACCGAGTGCCGCGCTACGAGCTTGTAGATCTGCTATTTTTGAAAAATCGTGAAAATGTGTGCAAATCTTTGAATATATATATTTTTAAAGCGAACATTTTTAACTCAAATCTTTGCTTCTGGGGGTCCCTGGAACAACATATTTTGATGGGGGTCGGCGGCCAAATACATATAATCTTGGGGGTCCTTGACATGAAAAAGATGAAGCACCACTGATATAGAAACATAGGTTTTTCAGAATACTGTTGAGATTTAGGAGACATGTAGAATCGGCTTCAGGTCTTAAAGGGTTAAAACAGTGAAAATAGCAGATCTACAAGCTTCACAACGCGTCGCACCGCGACGCGTTGTGAGCTTGTAGATCAGCTATTTTCACTACTTTTTGTGCGACAAGTAGGGCATTAATTTGCGGAGGGGAAAATAAATACCGCAGATACGAGGTTTCTGCCACCCGACGACGGCAACGAAAATGGAGCAGACCGAGATTTCAAGCCAACGAAAACAACTGACGAGGCCGTCGCAGGAGAGAGAGGGTGACGTCTGAGCTCATGGGGAGGCTGTGGAAACACACAGATACACTACAGGAACAACGCCAGGCAGGTGCACCGTGTCGCGGGACGTTTTGTTTTCACGCTTTTAAAAGAGGTTGGGGGTGTGTGTGTGTGAGTGTGCTCTAACATCTTACCACCTGACAATAACTCTAGTGTAAATGAGCTGTGTGTGTGTGTGTGTGTGTGTGTGTGTGTGTGTGTGTGTGTGTGTGTGTGTGTGTGTGTGTGTGTGTGTGTGTGTGTGTGTACGCCTGCGTGTACATGTGCGTGTGAACAACAAATGTCCTCACAAGGATAACAAGATTAGGATTAAGATTAGTTTAGAAAATTGGGAAATGAATGTTCAGTACTAGCCAGTTATAGAATCACTACAAAGTGCCCGGAATCAGTATACAAGAATGTTTGTGTGTGTGTGTGTGTGTGTGTGTGTGTGTGTGTGTGTGTGTGTGTGTGTGTGTGTGTGTGTGTGTGTGTGTGTGTGTGTGTGTGTGTGTGTGTGTGTGTGTGTGTGTGTGTGTGTGTGTGTGTGTGTGTGTGTGTGTGTGTGTGTGCGCGTGCGCGCGTGTGTGCGAGAAAGAGAGAGAGAGAGCTAGTGCATGTGTTTGTGTGTGTGTGTGTGAAAGAGAGAGAGCGCGATAGAGAGAGAGAGAGAGAAACTGAGAGAGTATAAGATCCCTATACCAAAGGCATAATCATATTATAATTCTTTACTTAGTTCTGGCCATTCAGCATTGAATATTAACAAATAATGAATACTATATATTTATAAAAAGTACCCACATGTTGTGGACTAATGTAGGGTAGAATATGGCGCTAGTAAGTGAAATTCACCTTTTAAGGTGGGGCCACCCATGATAAAAAAGGCTCCTGGCACTAAACAACACACACTGCTATGTTAAGCTTGACTCTCAGAGCTGGAACAAATTGCTGACTATGACCCCCTTGTGTTTTAGCCGTGGCCGAAATGGCCCCATGACCCCTGGACCGCAGTGCCGACTAAGTTTTAATTACATTTTCGAGAAAAGCATAACACAGTCCCCGGAAAACATGTGTACCGCGTTAGGCCCAGAAGACTATTGTGTTATTTAGCAGTGCCATAGATCAATGCAGTTCACCAGGGAACCTTTTTGTATGATCCATGGAACAGATGGAGGTCTTTTCCTCCGAAAGGTCATGTTTTTTTGTCAATACGGCTCATTCTACGTTAGAATCAATCTGCTAATTGGAGCTGGTTGCATGCATCACTATATAACACATGACCATGATACCACATGAGGACGGGTGAAGATTTTTTACAACTTTCTACATGGCTCTATTTTTGGAGCATTTCTTTATAATACGTTATTGTATGTCTTTCTTTCTTTTTTGAATAAACAAAGCAATTATAAAATCTATAGTTTTTTAATAGCGCAAATAACCAATCTCACAACGTGATGCATTGCTACACTACCATTTATAGTAATATAAATAGCACTTGTAAAATGCCATATACAGCATTATATGAAAAAGCTACCACACCAAAACCACCACACCAAACCACAATATAATAACTTTATAGTGTTGTGTAAGAGTGCTGAATAAGTGGTTTTGAATTGAAGAGTTTCATTTCAAAATGTGATGTCTTAATTTGAGCCACGTATACTTTTAAAATAACTGCTGGCATGAACGTAAAGTGGATTTGGGGGTTATTATAAGTTATCTATAGAGTCTAAGCAAACAGAATCATCATTGATCTGTAATACTGACTGGTGAATTTCACGTAGTGATTTGTTTATGTTTTTTCACTGGCACAGACTGAATTTTTTTTTTTTTTTCAAAAACGATATTTTTTTTTCCAAAACGATACATATCGTCGCGAAAACGTATCGCGATATATCGCGGGACGATATATCGGCACACCCCTAGGTAATGCCATTTACTAAAATGTTGCAGTGTCGTCTAAATCATTGGTCCGGGGACCCCAGGGGTCCTTGAGGGAGTTCTAGGGGTTCCTCAGCTAAATTATGGATAGTTAGGAACCAAATGGATTCTTATGGGTCTGTAACTCTGCTGTAGTTACAGTGTACAAATGGAACCAAATCCATTTGGTTCCATTTGTACACTCTCAGGGTTTGAACTAACGTATGTCAAACTGGGGGTTCTTGAAATGGAAATGGTTGAGAATCACTGCTAGAGCCTTAAAAAAATATATATTTTATGGGGGTCCCTGGGATATCTTTTCAGGTGTTAATTTCGGGGTCCTTGACATGAAAAAGTTAGAGAACCACTGTTCTAAATGCACACATTCTTTTGCAGTTTATAGTACACTTGTGGACAGTGATTTCACTGCCAAGGAGAAAAAAAGAACATTCCATGAGCGTGTATGGGAAAAAAGTGACTACGTTACTCATAATGTCATTTTAAAAATATGACAGATTTGTCACAGTACTCAACTTGTCTCGTGTGAAATGCGTGGCCCACTCATCTTATGGAGACGGACAGGCCAGCAGACAGAGATGTGTGGTGTGAGACACATGGAATCATTTTCATGGTCAAAAACACCATAGGACCTGCATGTGCATTTTTCCTTTTTGTCTTTTTCTCGGGGTGAACTTTGACGGTCTCCTCCTCTCTCTCTGCGCCTGTCAGAGGGAGAGATAGCGAAACGAGGAATGTGAGCGTGTTGAAAAGCTTCTTTATGTCTGTTTATTGAGATAGACGCACACACAAGCCTGGGTATAAAGCACGCGTAATGCAGGCATGCATTATGCAGTCAGGAACACGCACATGCACACACACACACACACACACACACACACACACAAACACACAAATGCACGTGCACTTGCGACTCGCACAGCCTCTCATGCTTTCACTCAATAGCAGCAGCTGTTATCTTATGCTTTTACATTTTTTTTGCATTTTCTGTGATTATTTATGACAGTTGTTCTCAAACCTTTTAATTTCAATGACCCCCATAACTCTTAGAGTGTACAAATGGAACCAAATGGACCCGTGTTTTTCCAGTTACATCGCAAACAGTTTTTGCAGTTATTGTGCATTATTTTTCTTTGAACACACACACACACACACACACACACACACACACACACACACACACACACACACACACACACACACACACACACACACACACACACACACACACACACACACACACACACACACACACACACACACTCATAGACTCCCCTCCATGCACTACTCTACTTACATGCATTATTCATATCCCCTTGTTTTGTTTTGTTTTGTTCAGTTTTGTTTGGTTTTGTTTTGTTGTTTAGCTATATTGACAGGTTAGCAATCATAGACTATAAAAAGAATAATGGACACAGTGACCGTGACGTCACCCATTGGCTTGTGGTTTCCTGTTTTGAAACCTCAAGTTCAGCAAATTGGCCGTCGTCACCGTCTTGGATATCCTTGCAGTCGGGTGGAAACCTTTTATGTAGGCTACTGCATGTCCAAAACTATTATTAACGAAATATAGCAGCTTCCAGATGAAAAAAAAAAGAATAAGAACGGCAGACCAGTATGTGTGACTAAGCTTTTTATTGAGCTCACTGAAGTCATTGACAAAACTGCTTTCTCTAAAGAAATTAAAGTGATGACTCTAAACTATGGGTTATGATGACATACTGAAGACACTGTCCATGTCTTTTCTCAATGTATCCACGGCTCCGTTCAGTAGATCTTCACGTGGCTGTTGTGTCTCACAGTCTTCTGTCTCTTCTGTTTTTGTTTCTAGGAGAGGTGCAGTGCAGCTTCTCTCATCGCATACGTACAACGTTCCAGCTCGTTCTACAAATTGCAGTGGTGGAAAGTAACTAAGTACATTTACTTAAGTACTGAACGTAAGTACAATTTTGAGGTATTTGTACTTTACTTGAGTATTTCCAATACTTTTACTTCTACTCCACTACATCTCAGAGGGAAATATTGTACTTTTACTCCACTACATTTACCTGAAAACTTTAGTTACTAGTTACTTTTCAGATATAAATTATGGTATAATGAAACATACATTAACCACTTTAAACCTATTTTATACCTAGGCTATTTGAAAATAGCCGATCTACAAGCTCACAACGCGTCGCATCGCGTTGTGAGCTTGTTGATCTGCTATTTTCAAATATATAGTACTTTTACTTTTGGTACTTTAAGTACATTTTGATGCCAATACTTTTGTACTTTTACTCAAGTAATTTTGCAGTATTGGTACTTTTACTTAAGTAAAGAATTGGAGTACTTTTTCCACCACTGACAAATTGTAATGCTGCATGGGCTTTTCCTTCAGTTTCCAGGATCTTTATTTAGTGTGTTTGGGCCATTTCATCTTCTTCCTCAGACCTCAGTGTCTTCAGTATGTCGTCATAACTCTTAGTTTAGTGTCATCACTTTAATTCCTTTAGAGATGTTTTGTTGTTGTCAATGACTTCAGTGAGCTTAAAGGGCAAGACCACTTTGGTAGAGGTTTGGATTGTGTAGTTACCTTGCCATGATGTAACTCCAAAGGTGGTCAAGAAATCAAAAATAATTGCTCCATTGATTATAAATTGATCATTATAAATATACTCCTCATCGATTTACATTGTACGGTGAAACAGCTCTCAGAGTCACTCTTTTAGCACATGACAAACGTAAACAATGTTGATTCAGACAATATAGAACATCACCAAACCCAGTACTGTTTGTTTTTTAAATAAAAATGTTAACTTACGGTTGATTTTTAGCTATTTTTATTAGGGAGAAAACCCGGACTGGATTCGCAGATCCGGATCCGGATCTTCAAATAGTAAAATCAACAAGAAGTTGACATTTGTATTAAAAAAACAAACAGTACTGGGTTTGGTGATGTTCTATATAATCCAGTGGTTCTTAAACATCTCATGTCAAATTATGTATTTGTCCAGGGACCCCCATACACGATTTGTGTTGTTAAAATTGTTAAAATGTTCCAAAATTACCTCTTTTTATTTTCTCAGGATATTTTTTTCTTCTTTCTTTTTTTAAATTAGCCGTAGCCTAGTCGCTTCTTTTGAGTTTTCTTAGACTTGGTTGCTTATTTCTCTCGCAGAGTCTGGCAACACTGGTTAACACCGTCTCTGACTCCGTCTTGCCCGTTTATAATAGAGACGCCAGGTGCAGCGTTTTCAAAGAATTCCACTCTGGAAGGAGGTTTCACTTTATTGCGTTTTCAACACTGTTAAAACTGTAGTGTTAAAATCCATAACACTCTCTGGAACAGTTTTTCTCAAACCTTTTCAAGTCAAGGACCCCCAAATGAATATGTATTTGGCCGCACACCCCCATCTGAAAATATTTTGTGGCAGGGACCAAAATTATTCAAAACATTTTCAATATTTTTAATAAATAGATAAAATAGCAGATATATACAAAGCTTGTAGATCTGCTGTTTTTGAATAGCCAACATATAAATGAATAAATTGTGACGTTGCATTAACACATTTTGCTGGGGACCCCCTGGAACCTCCCCCAAAGGACCCCTGTGAGTCCCCGCCCCGGACCCCACTTTGAGAACCAATGCGCTACACTAAAACTGTAGTGTTAAAATCTGTGTAAAACTCTGGAATTTACTGTTCTCCAGCTTTCCTACCGTGTCTCTGAAAAAAGGGAAGGAGTGGAGCTGCTGCTCTTTTTTTTAAAGATAAAATAACAACAACAAGATGTGTTGAGACTCAAACTAGTCATGGAATGTAGATAAATATTATTGAATGACGTGGGATGAAAAAAAACGTGGTTGATATTTCTCAGTACACTCTGTATACGGTCAGATCACTGACAACCAAAAACGTGTGAGCTGAGGACATGTTGATGTGTGTACAGCCCCCATTATATGAGTGATCTTTAATGGGTTATACCAGCGGTGGAAAGCAACTACGTACTTATACTCACAAATACTGTACGTACAGTTTTGAGGTACTTTTACTGGAGTATTTCCAATGTTCTATACTTTTACTTCCACTCCGCTGCATCTCCAACGCAGACGCAAATATTGGACTTTTTTTTTACTCCACTGCAATTATTTGAAAACACTTTAGTTACTTGTTACTTTGTAGATTTAGATTATTATCACAAAACATACATTAACCACCTTAATCCCTACATTCGGCTATTTCAAAACAGCAGATCTACAAGCTCAAAACGCATCGTGGCGCTTTGCATAATGAGTATTTACTTTTGGTACTTTAAGTATATTTCTATGCCAATGCTTTTGAATACATTTATACAAGTACATTTTGAATACCGACTTTTACTTACAGTATAACAGAGTGTTTTCTACATATATTGTGGCATTGATACTTTTCCTTAAGTAAAATAAATTGAAGTACTTCTTCCACCACTGCTGACAGCCACAGCGTGTGAGCTGAGGACATGTTGACGTCCGTAAAAAAAAAAAGGCCCCATATGAGTGATCTTTAATACACGCCGCATATTCGAGCGCTGGGGACGACTAAATAATCTCACTGCGTTATACGAGGCGCGATTTTTATTACTGATAAACGCACAGGGGCCGGTATATACCGAAAAGAGAAGAGGAGGGAGGGGGAAAAAAAGTATTAAGAATTCATGGTGCGGCCAAAGAGTGTTGAGTGGGCCACATGTCAGGATTTTTAGCACCTCGTTAAAAGTCATGCAGAGGCATGAATAATGCATGTGTGAAATATTGTTTCCCCCCTGACCCTCGGTGTGTTTCTTAGGGGGGCAGACATTGTGGGTGCGCGGGAAAACAAATCAGAGAGCACTTCAAACTGTTCCATTTAGGGTCCATTTTTACACATAATAAAGACGACTGTGAGGGAATTAACCCATTAAGACCGGGAACGCATCTGTGTAAACCACTTTAACCATTACTTTATACTTTGGCTATTCAAAAATAGCAGATCTACAAGCTCATAGCGCGGCACCGAGTGCCGCGCTATGAGCTTGTAGATCTGCTATTTTTGAAAAATCGTGGAAATGTGTGCAAATCTTTGATTTTATATATATTTAAAGCGAACATGGGGGTCCCTGGAACAAGATATTTTGAGATGGGGGTCCGCGGCCAAATACATATCGTTTTGGGCTTCCTTGACATGGAGAAGTTGGAGCACCACTGATATAGCAACACATTGTTAGGATTTAGAAAACATTTTTAGATATGTATTTGGCCGTGGACCCCCATCTCAAAATATTTTGTTCCAGGGACCCCCAGAAGCAAAGATTTGAGTTACAAATGTTTATAGGCTATATATTCAAATATTTGCATACATTTTCACGATTCCCCCCCCAAAAAATAGCAGATCTACTAGCTCATAGCGTGGCACCGCTTCTATATCTGCTATTTTTTAATAGCCAAAGAAATCTAAAAATCACACAGAATGCGTTCACGGTTAATGGGTTAAGGGAGTGGGGGGGCAAAAGGCTTCGCACGCATAAATAACACGTGGAGGGAGGGACGGGGGGGACGGGGGGTACATAAAATATTTGTATTGTCATCAGCAGTGGCGGACTTTGCGAATGAGTCTGTGTGAGAAGAAGAAAGTCAGTCCCCTCCCCCCTCCCCCCCCCCCCCCGCGGGGGTCACCGATAGGAAGCTCCGAGCAAAGCCCCGCACTAGTGAACTTAAATGGCTCTGGGAGTCTCATTTGAAAATCCCCTCGCACTCTGTAAATCACACAGCTGGGAGAGGTACTCGGATCTGGCACTCTGTAAATCACAGCCCCCCTCCCCACCTAGCGCCCCACCCCGACCCCCACCACGCTAAGAGGTTAAGCAGAACAGACGGGACTCCCGTGATCTTGGTGTTTGGGTCACTATATAGTTATGTGGTTCTCAACCCCTTTTTTGAATTAACACATAAATTACCCCCTGTTTTATATTATGCAGATTAAGGCCACAGACCCGCCCCCCCCCCCCCCCCCCCCCCCATTTGATACAATCTTTATCTCTGGGACCCAAATCCACACTGGACAGTCATGTCCTCATTGTTAATTTAACTCATTCTACAAAATGTCTTCTAAATCCTAACAGTTTTTTGAAAAAACTTATGTTGCTATGTCAGTGTTTTCAAACTTTTTAATGTCAAGGACCCCAAAATGTATATGTATTCGGCCGCGGACCCCCATCTCAAGATATTTTGTTCCAGGGACCCCCAGAAGCAAAGATTTGAGTTACAAATGTTTACTTTAAAAATATATATATAAAAAAATGTGCACACATTTTCTCGAATTTTCCAAAAATAGCAGATCTACAAGCTCGTAGCGCGGCACTCGGTGCCGCGCTATGAGCTTGAAGATCTGCTATTTTTGAATAGCCAAAGTGTAAAATAATGCTTTTTAGCTCTCTCTTTAGCAACTCCGAGAGTGTACAAATGTACACTCTCGGAGTTGCAAGACCCGTAAGTGTCCATTTAGTTCATAACTAACTATCAATCATTTAGCTGGGGACCCCGTGGAACCCCCTCGAAGGACCACTCGGGGGTCCCCGGACCCCACGTTGAGAAACAGTGACTTAATTAGATTCCCTGGAAAGATGGAAGCACCCCTCAAAAAGCAGCAGCCTCGTTTGCTTAGCAGAAGACCAAGCAGAACCCTGTCAACCTGTGCGTGTATAGAAGCTTATTTTAGTTGTTACTTGTGCTTGGTGATGAATTACTGGAGCTGGAGGAACGCGATGGAGAAATACTTGGTCGTCACCCTATTGCTTCATTTATAGTCCGGCGTACGATAGCCGACGTACAAAATGCCAAAACGTCACATCTGCGACGCTTTGTTGTGAGTAAGTAAATAGGCTATATTTTGGCACGCGTCAACGCCGCAAGGTGGTATAAATCGGGCTAACACACTTTACGAGAGAGAACTGCCTCTCTGGCTCTGGTAGCGGTACACATGTGATGTAGCAATCTGCATAATTCGCCAATAGCCTTCAGCTATTACAGTAAGAGAGTCAATTGCACAATACCACCAGTAGATCATAATTAACTGCTAATTTAATTTACCAGTGTGTGCAAATGCTCTTAACATGTGCAGGGATTCTGTGCAGTACTGGAACTATGCTGAGCTTTCAGATACCAGCTGTGCAGACTTCTACTGTCATAGTAACCACAACTAACTAACTAACTAACTGTCTGTTTGTGTGTCCGTCTGTCTGTCCGTCCGTCCGTCGGTCCGTCCTCTGAGAGTTATGAGAGTGCTTGAAATAAAAACATCTCTGAACCACTGATCGATTGATCAATTGACCTAGCCATCTATCTATCTAATTCCAGTCAGGAAGTGTATTTAATACAAAATAAAATAAAATAAACATTCAGAAAAGAACATATATATATATATATATATATATATATATATATATATAGCGACATATATAGCGACGCCCAGCCAGGGTTCATGTGGTTAAAATTGAATTCAGAATGAGGGACGGGTTCTATTTATATTACCACGAACAGCTGTTTCAAGTGAGGCTTTTGGAAGTGAGCAAATTGAAAGTGAGTTGATCCCCAGCCTGATCACATGCAGCACGGCTATATCCTCCTAGAAGGCTGCTGATGGGGGAAGACAACACATCACTGGTGGCCTGTGTGTGTGTGTGTGTGTGTGTGTGTGTGTTTGTGTGTGTGTGCGCGTGTGTGTGTTTGTGTGTGTGTGTGTGTGTGCGCGTGTGTGTGTTTGTGTGTGTGTGCGCGTGTGTGTGTTTGTGTGTGCGTTCGTGTGTGTGTGGCACTCGCATGTTTGCTTGCGAATTGAAGGTGCCGCTTGGGAGGCCAGAGCAAAAAAAGTCTACTTTGCTTTGCAAAACAAAGACATTGCTTGCCAGAGTACGTGCGTGCGTGCGTGTGTGTGTGCGTGTGTATTATATTAGCGTTCACCCCCTGAGGAGATATCCGTCCCACCAAATTGTTTGTGTCAGCCGGGGGACTCTTCACACGGAACTGTTGTGTTTTCTTTTTTTTCTTTTTTTTTTAAAGCAGATCAATGTTAAAGTCCTATAGCATGGCCTGGCGTGGAGTGTGTGTGTTTGTGTGTGCGCACGCGTGTGTGCGTGCGTGCGCGTGTGACCATGAATTTAAATGACATTGACTTTCCTCACGTTGCTGTTCCCCTGAGCTGGCAAGCCAGACCCCATGCAGTGGTGAAGATGCATATACCATTGAGAGCTCTGCCCATACCCCATAGGGTTGCACCGCTATCTGGTTACCAGCAGGCAGCATTCTGATTTACACTCTATAGTTGCCGCGTCGGACGGTGTCGTCGTGCGGCAGGAAAATAGCCGATCTACAAGCTCACGACGCGTCGCAGCGCGACGCGTCGTGAGCTTGTAGATCTGCTATTTCCTGGTGCACGACGCTACGAGCGGCGAAGTGTTAAATCAGGCATTACTTACGGAGATACTGAGCCTCTGGAGGCGCATGACTCTGGGGGTCACGGGTTCACGTCCCAGGAGGGCCACAGCTGCAGCACCGCTGGCCCCGATCACGACCCCCAGCTTCCCACAGACGCGCACACGCACACATGCGCGCGCACACACGCGCTCGCCTCGCTCGTCTCGAGTGCCAAGGACCGACATGCGAGACACACTGTTCCTGCAGGATTATTAGACTGCGTGCGTGGAGATTTGATGGTTGATTTGCTGTGTTGTGCCTTCCGTAACGTGGTTACCACCAGGTAGTTGCCTGCGTAATGTGTAATAACTGGAAGTGCAAGCAGGCGAAACACAGAATATACTGTGTAATTATCTCTCTTTCTCTGCTCTCCACTCTCGCTCTCTGTCTTTAGGCCGAATATAACTCTCTGTCTTTCCTTTGTAGTGTACATACTGTACATAGCTATAGTAGATGATAGCTAGAGATAGCTTTTTGTGTTTTCTCTTTGACAGATATGTACTGTATTGTGGTAATGTCTATACTGTAACCTCAATCAATAGATAGATCAGTGGTTCTAAACCTGTGGGTCGGGACCCTCAGGGGGTCCCGACATGATTTGGGGGGGGGGGGGGGTTTGTGCCAGGGACCCCCAGAGGAGAAGATTTGTGTTTCATCAACAAATTCCTAAAATAGTAGATGTAAAGGCTAGCAGTGCTGCGCGAAGTGACACGCTGTGAGTCTGTATACATGCTGGGTTTTTTTATCCCTCGATTTTGTAACCCTTTTTTTTCACCCGGTGCCAATTTTCTAAGTGATCCTGGGCACTACACTCCCCCTACCAGCCTAGGGAGCCCAAGGCCGAGGTCATGCCTCCTTCAATGCATGAGAGCCAACTGACCTTCTTGTCACCTGACAGGGGAGAGTTTCCCTGGTTGGACGTAGTACGTCCACTTCCCTTCCCCTCCATCAGGCGCCCCGGCTGACCAGGGGGAGGCAGTATAGTGACCAGGATTACTACATACATGCTGTTTTTGAATAGCCAACATATACAGTAAATTGATAAAGTGGTTAAAAGTATTGTGACGCTGTATTAACTACTTTTTCTTGGGACCCCCTCAAGGACCCCTGGGGGTTCCTCGGACAGACAGCTTTATCTCCATTGGTAATTATGTTTGCTTCTCTCATAAGATGTCCCAACACTGAACGCATGTTGATTGACACGTTTTAAGGAACCGAGCTCCACCTGGGCTCTGAAGCACCAACACGACCTCTGACCCCTTCACGGATGACTCACTGCTTGCTCTGCTGGCGGCAGCGGCTCCGTATGGGTCCTCACTCGAGGAGGATGACTCACTGTTTTGCCAAACAGCAATTTCCTGACCCTCCATGACACGTTACTCCCATCTTCTCTGGAATCACAGGGACACGTTTTAACCCATTCAATCCGGGAACGCATCTTTGGCATTTTAGATGTCTTTGGCTATTCAAAAATAGCAGATATACAAGCTCATAGCGTATGGCACCGAGTGCCACGCTATGAGCTCGTAGATCTGCGAAAAAAAAAAAAAAAATCTTGACAATTTGTGCAAATCTTTGAATATATATTTTTTTACATTTTTAACTAAAATCTTTGCTTCTTGGGGGTCCCTGAAAAAACATATTTTGAAATTGGGGTCCGCGGCCAAATACATATCATTGTGGGTGGTCCTTGACATGAAAAAGTTTGAGAACCACTGATATAGCAACAAACTGTTACGATTTAGAAAACATTTTTAGATATGTATTCACATTTTTTTTTGTTCCAGGGACCCCCAGAAGCAAAGATTTGACTTACAAATGTTCACTTTAAAAAATATATAAATTCAAAGATTTGCACAAATGTTCAAGAATTTTCGAAAATAGCAGATCTACAAGCTCATAGCGCGGCACCGAGTGCCGCGCTATGAGCTTGTAGATCTGCTATTTTTGAATAGCCAAAGAAATGTAAAATTGACACACATATGCGCGTTTCCTGGTCTGAATGGGTTAAGTGGAGATAATGAATTTAGTGGAGGGAGAGGGAAGAAGAAAAACATTTGTATTGGATTTATGGTGTTTTAATGTTATGACTTTGTAAGTCCCTCAGGGTTCTGTAATCTCTCTCCACAAATTAATAACTTCAGTTATCAGTTCATCACTATATATTATATAGCACTTTGCCTCACGGTTTCTGTCGTCGCATTAGATGAGAACTGTAAATTTGCCAATGTTTCATGCAGCCAAATAAGAGAGAGAGAGAGAGAGAGAGAGAGAGAGAGAGAGAGAGAGAGAGAGAGAGAGAGAGAGAGAGAGAGAGAGAGAGAGAGAGAGAGAGAGAGAGAGAGAGAGAGAGAGAGAGAGAGAGAGAGAGAGAGAGAGAGAGAGAGAGAGAGAGAGAGAGAGAGAGAGAGAGAGAGAGAGAGAGAGAGAGAGAGAGAGAGAGAGAGAGAGAGAGAGAGAGAGCACTTGTGGAGCTGAGGATTTGAAATGTGACTTTTCTTTTACCGTTCTCTGGAGAGATTTGTACCAGCTTTTGTCATATTAAAAAAAAATGACCAAAAACCGGCAATTACCGACCCTAATGCGATCTCTGCTCTATGTATGTATATTAAAATACGATTTATTTTAATTAATTTTATTTTAATGACCATTTTATTTGAGCAGAGTGAGAATTAGTGCTCAAAAAGCTTTCATAACGGCCTTAAACATGGGCGCATAGGGGCAGTTAGCGAGGCAGTCTGGTAGCAAAGTGATATCTTTATTGCACCCCTGAAAGTCATAAGAATGTAAGCCATAACTTTGCTTTTCCTTTCACTGCAACACTTCTACATGATCATAAATAATGAGGGGGGGGGACTCCCCCCTCCCCCCCCGCTCTCCCCCTACTCATCTCTAGCAAATGAATGGTCCCCTTAATGGAATGCGGAGCAATTCCAACATCCAAGCCCATTATTCTGACACACCATGACCTTTACACAAGAGGATGCAAAGTAGCTTTCGAACGAGGGATCCCCCCCGTTCCACCCCCCCCCCCCTCCCCCCCGCCCATTGAGTTCAATGGACGGGTGGCGCCATCTTGAGAGGTTTTCCGCTATTCTATTACTTTCGATGGTGTGACGTCACGTTCTCTTTCTAAATACCAAGAGCTCAAAAACGAGGTGCAGCGTTATAGGAGGAATCCAGTTCCTCATCGCGGAATCAGAATCCGAATCATCTTTATAGTCACATCACAGATTTTCAGGTGTAGAGCAGGGGTCTTCAACAGGGGGTCTGGGGACCCCTAGGGGGTCCTCAGAGCTACTATAGGCGGTCCGCCAAATCTTTGTGTGATAGGATTTTTTTTTTTACCATAACCACTTGAACCCTAGCATCCCATTTCTGAGGAGAACTTTAGCCAAAAAATAGCCGATCTACAAGCTCACAACGCCTCGCAGCGCGAGGCGTTGTGAGCTTGTAGATCGGCTATTTTTGGGCAAAGAGGTGTTTGGTGTAGAGGGAAAAAAGAGCAGACCAAGTCAACACAAATCTGAAACACAATTTTTATACTATAGAGGGGGTCCCTGCTTCATCTCTCTCTCTCAGCTAGGGGGTCCTTGGCCTGAAAACGTTGAAGACCCCTGGTGTAGAGAAGTAGATGAAATTAGTTTTTATGCAAGCTCCATTTTTTGTTGTTTTCAGGACGAGAAAAAGTAAAATAAGGAGGGAGGGGGGGCAGGGAGAGCCAGGAGAGTAAGAAAGAAAAACTGAGGATAGGCAAACAATATATACAGTATATATCTATATATCTACACGTTGCATCATTCAGCTGGTACAAATACAGTATGTAAAGCCTGATTTATAATTAGTCATAATGACTGTGTCCCGTACCGTACCGGAAATAACAGATCTATAAGCTGGTGACAGGGAATATCACTGCCTCATTATGTTGATCAAATAACCCATTAAGACCTGAAGCCGATTCTATAAATGTCTTCTAAATCCCAACAGTATTCTGAAAAAAAAACATATGTTTCTATATCAGTGGTTCTCAAACTTTTTCATGTCAAGGACCCCCAAAATGATATGTATTTGGCCGCGGACCCCCATCTCAAAATATTTTGTTCCAGGGACCCCCAGAAGCAAAGATTTTTTTTCAGAAATAGCAGATCTACAAGCTCATAGCGCGGCACTCGGTGCCGTGCTATGAGCTTGTATATCTGCTATTTTTGAATAGCCAAAGTGTAAAATAATGCTTTTTTAGCTCAAATCTAAAAAGTGACACAGATGCGTTCCAGGTTTTAATGGGATAAAAGGCAAAGTAAGTAACTTTATGTCCTCGGTGAACTGCGATTGAACCGCATCAGTATGCAGAGACCATCTCGCCTTGTACTATGAGATGCAAACTCAAAATTTAGGCCAATCGTTGTTAGTTAGCAGCAGCGCGTATGAATAATTCATTGTCTATGTACTTTATAGCATGCAACCAAGGTTAGCACCAAATAACAACAAAAAGTCTGAAACCTCTGAATATATTTTCACTTCTATCGTATACAAAATTGATTTTCGTATTGTGTTTCTTGCTGTTACAATAGTTTTTCTGACTTATTTATTTTATTGTTTAGCCTAAACTGAGGGATCTATATGGTCCTTTATAGTATTCAGCAAGTTCCATGACCCCAATGTTAGAGTAATACCTAAACAACACGTGGACTAGACTTCGTCTCTTGCAGGCGGAAACCTTGTATGTACAAAACTGTTCCTTTTCTAGTACTATTTAAAAATAATTTAAAAAGGGAGTGAGCTTGTAGATCTGCTATTTTCACTACTTCTGTCCGATGCCCTTGTATGATGAAGTAGGGCATTCATTTACGGGGAAAAAACATCAAAAGTTGAAATATGGACAGTGGTGTAAAGCAACTAAGTACATTTACTCAAGTACTGTACTTATGTACAATTTCAAGGTACTTTTACTTTACTGGAGTATTTCCAATTGTCTATACTTTTACTTCTACTCCACTACATCTCAGAGGCAAATATTGTACTTTTACTCCACTACAATTATTTGAAAACTTTAGTTACTAGTTACTTTGCAGATATAAATGATTACATTAACCACTGTATCCTTATTGTATACCTAGGCTATTTGAAAAAATAGCCGATCTACAAGCTCGCAACGTGTCGCATCGCGACGCGTTGTGAGCTTGTAGATCTGCTATTTTCAAACATTTTAGTACTTTTACTTTTGGTACATTTTGATCCCAATACTTTTGTACTTTTACTCAAGTAACATTTTGAATTCCGGACTTCTACTTGTAACAGAGTATTTCTACAACGCAGCATTGATACTTTTACTTAAGTAAGAAATGTGAGTACTTTTTTCCACCACTGACTATGGAGTTACGAGGCTTCTGACTTTCTCTATTCTTTGACATCTTTCTAGGAGATCCAAGCTGGAACAAATCAAATCAGTTGAGACAAATCAAATGGAATCAGTGCTTCACATTACAGGGTATGTAAGCAATAATAATATCTGCAGAGGCTACGGCTGCATGCTGAAACAGAGTGCACGGATAGATGCTGTGCATGTGTGTGTGTGTGTGTGAGTGAGTGCGTAGGAGGGGAGGTAGAAATAGAGAACTGTGTGTGTGTGTGTGTGTGTGTGTGTGTGTGTGCGTGCGTGCGTGCACGTGTGTGTGTGCGTAGGCGGGGAGGTAGAATTAGAGAACAGCGTGTGCGTGCGTGCGAGCGAGCGAGAGAGAGAGGTGTGAGAGAGAGAGAGAGAGAGATTTGGCGAGCAGTATTTGTGCTATTTGTGTAAGGGAGAGCGAATGCTTGTGGTGGTGGTGTGCTTATGTGTGTGTGTGTAAGTGTGTGTGTGCGCGTGCACACGTGCATGCGTGCTTCCGTGCGTGAGTGCGTGTGTGGGTAGGTCTCTGGAAGAGTCCTCTGTGAGTGTGCACATTATATTGTAAAAGAAAATATGGACCAATATGTGGAGTAAGTCACCCTTAACGTCACCCATGGGTTTGTGGAGTCCGGAACGCCAACCCCCCCATTCATATTCTGCATATAGGATTTTACTAGTAGCCACAATGTGGTAACACATACCACAAGTTATTATGACATGGTGAAACCATATCTCCTTTATAAGCCACAAACAAGTCCATATGAGATCAACATATAGCTTTAAGAAAACACTTGTTTTATTTTGCGATGTGTAACACAGTGCCATCTGTTACCAGAGAGATTGGTGTGCGTGTGTGTGTGTGTGTGTGTGTGTGTGTGTGTGTGTGTGTGTGTGTGTGTGTGTGTCTGCTTGTCCGATGCTAATCACAAAAAAAACATTCAATCAGTGCTTCTTGTGCACACTGCCAGTAATCTGTTTGACATTATCTTAAAATGGAAGTCAATCCATCTTGGAATCATGGGGGTTTATATATGTTCAATAATAACAGAAAAGCTTTCTGTGGACTTTCTTACAAATGCACACGTAGCCTTTCTCGCTAAGGATCTGAAAATGTGTGCAAATCTTTGAATATATTTTTTTTAAAGCGAACACTTGTAAAGTATTTTGTTCCAGGGACCTCCCAGAAGCAAAGATTTGAGTTACAAATGTTCGCTAAAAAAATATATATATTCAAAGATTTTCAAAAATGTTCACAATTTTTCAAAAATAGCCAAAGAAATCTAATGCGTTCCCGGATAGAATGGGTTACAGACCTCTGGCCTTCCATAAGAAACACTGTAAATCAGAGAAAACTGAGCAATCTTGTTGCCAAACCCTGTGGATCTGGAAAGAAGACACACAGCTTCATTATAAAAGACCACAGTATTATCAAACAGTTGACCACTTACACATTGTACGTATACTTCATGAGCCCAAGGGGTCCACATTAAGGTCCTCTCCTTTCCCCCCCCTCCAAGCCAAATCTCTTCGCCAAAAAACTAGCCGATCTACAAGCTCACAACGACAATGTAGATCTGCTATTTTCGCTAAATGTTCACGTATTTCAACCGAATCGCTCGCCTATTATGACCATGAATAAGGGATAGTGGGATTCATGTGATTAAGTGGTTTGTCATAGACCTCTGCAATAGCTTGTGTCATGCCATTTCCAGTGGAAAAATGTCATAGATAATGACAAGCAAATACTGTGTGACTCCTGTGTGATGCATTATCACTGGGATGTGATGCTAAAAATATTAAGCAGCAGTGGTTCATGAAGAGGCACTGGCTTACGGTGGAAAGATCTTGCCATCGGGAAAATTCTAATAAAAATTGTATTATAGGAACATCAAGGCCATTCCTGTTTTCTCTCTTCATTTAAGGTTGAACGTACTGTAATTACTTTGCCTTCTTCCTCTCTTAAATCGACATTTTGAGGCAATTGGACTATTTCTTGTTCCCAATTTATTCTGCAGTTGGAAGGTTCATCAGGGCGCGCTGCTTCATTCGTATCTCTGTTTGCACTTTGATGTCTTTATAATGAGTGGAAGTTGTGGTTTGCTCTTAACCAAAAGCAGACACGGCACCCATTAGGCTGCTCTATATCTCTTGTAGCACTCTCTCTCTCTCTCTCTCTCTCTCTCTCTCTCTCTCTCTCTCTCTCTCTCTCTCTCTCTCTCTCTCTTTGTTGGACATAGACAAGACATCTATCGATAAATCCCACAAATCTCTGTGTGTGTGTGTGTGTCTGTCCACATATCTCGAGAACCGGCCAACTAATTGCCTTGGCATGTTTATTGCTGAGGGCCCATGGGGGGTAAAGTGTTGAGTGCATAGTGCAGTGTCGGTCCGATCGGAACCGACGTGCGGCAATGTTGTAAAATGGTAAATGGTGCATTTATATAGCGCCGTCATCCAAGGCGCTTTACAATGTACTTCACATTCACCCATTCACACACACATTCACACACACACCGACGGCGGAGGAAACCATGCAAGGCACCAACCTGCTCATCGGGAGCAATTAGGGGTTCAGTGTCTTGCTCAAGGACGCTTTGACACTAACTCTGGGGGGAGCCCGGGATTGAACTGGGAACCTCCCAAGCGGCCGCTCTGAGCCACTGCCGCCCCAGTCATTGTTGCCGCGGGACGTAGCTTTGAGGCATCTGTTCACCGCCTGATTATGCCCAAATATGGAGATGCCTGACGTTATATTGACGTCACTGAAAATATGGTTCCAGACCGGCCTCCAAAGGACTTTGATGAACGGGTACTGCACTACTAGATATGACCAAACTATGGAGATGAATGACTTTTACTGCCTATAAACCAAGCCCCTAGAACCGCGGTAGAACAGTGAAGCTGGTGGTCAAATGTGGTATTGCAAGACTTCTGCATTCAAAACTTTAGCTACTGCTCACGCTTTTACCGTTTGAAACCCTATAACTCGGTGCTCATGTCTTCCGCATTTGAGCACAAATTTTGTAACCTCTTCTTCCGCATTTGAGCACCACAATTTGGTGCTCAAATGCGGAAGAGTTTACAACATTTTGCACCACGACAACAAGACACTGTCATACGACAAAGTATAAATCAGGTTTTAGCTGTCCAACATCTGGAATATTTTTGACATGTATAATGTTAACTGCTACCCTTGGTTAAATTCGCTGATACGATACTGTCTAAGTGGAAGTGCGTTAACTCATGCAACCTGAAATGTAACATTTGGTTGCGCATCAATGCCAAATGAAGTCTTTAAAAGAGTGAAAGAGTTCGACTCTGAATCAATGATCAAGCTTTTCTTTCCAGGCAAACCATAGAACTAGTCTGATTCTGTTGTCTCCGCAGATGAAACAAACTAATTAGACACCACAGCAAGTGGAGCAAAGACTGTGAGATGTTCTAAGAACTCAAAACAGATGGAGCTCGTGTTGATTTCACACTTTAATAATGATCTGCACCTTTCACATGTTTGTGTCTCGTTCACACGATAACATAAGTGATTTCAGTATTCCAAAACATGCCAATTCTGAACTTTAATTTTCTCATGAGAGCCGTATAGTAAATCAATCTGCACTTTTGTTGAAACTTCCAACAGTTTCACATGTACAGTATACAATGTTATTGTTGAAGAGAATATCCTAGATCTGAAGTTTAGAATTAACCCATTAAGACTTGGAATGCATTTTTTGATTTGAGCTAAAAAAGCATTATTTTACACTTAAATATTTACATTTTACACTATTCAAAAATAGCAGATGTACAAGCTCGTAGCCCGGCACCGAGTGCCGCGCTACGAGCTTGTAGATCTGCTATTATTTTTTTATTGTGAAAATGTGTGCAAATCTTTAAATATATATTGTTTTAAAGCTAAAACGTTTTATTTTTTTGATGATGGGGGTCCTTGGCCAAATACATATACATTTTGGGGTCCTTGACATGAAAAGGTTTGAGAACCACTGACCTAGTAACATAAGTTTTTTTCAAAAAACAGTTTTTAGAAGACATTCTAAAAACAGACATTTTGTAGAATCTGCCTCAGGTCTTAATGGGTTAATAAAAGCACGATAATTGAAATGGGTTAAAAATTATAATAACATTACAGTGGACAAGAGAACCAGAACAACCAAGAGAAGATGCTGCACCAGCCAAAGTGCATGCACATATGACAACATATTTATGGAATTTCAGAAACATGCTACAAATTGACAAAACACAATGAGTTAACCCATTCAATCTTGGAATGCATTTGTGTCATTGTAGATTTCAGCTATATACTGTAGCTGGGAAAGGCTAGTATTTTGCACACCTACAAAGGCAACAGGTGTGTAGGAGAAGACCAAACGAGGGCCCCAACGTACTGAAAGAAAAAACTCCCGCACACTGTCTTCAAATGCAATTAAAAAGTTTTAATGGGAATTACAACGTTTTGGGTCTGTTAGACCTTCATCAGGTTATCTTTTAGGAGGATAATCCGATGAAGGTAAAAGATAAAACCTGATGAAGGTCTAACAGACTTTTTAATTGCATTTGAAGACAGTGTGCGGGAGTTTTTCCTTTCAGCTATATATATATAGCACCATACGTTTTTCAAAAAACTATTATGATTTAGAATGCACTTTTAGAATCGGCCTCAGGTCTAAATACATGCAGCAACCCCGACACACTATACGCTACATTTAGAAAAGCGCTGCAGGTTCAGAAAACACAAGTAAATATAGAAATGCTGCAAAAACACTCAACACAACTGAAGTGAACAACACGGCAGAAATGAGTCAGAAATACTCAATAGTAGCACTACTCAACATGAGTCCGGGGGGGGCGTGTGCGGGCAGACACAGCAGCTTCCCCGTTCACTTCCATTATATGGGAGAAAAGGGGCAGAGCTGAAGTGAAGTGTGTCCAACGTGTGTGAAGCGCGGGGCTCAACAATGGTAAACTTTGACCGTGCAACCAAACTATAGGAAAGAGGTGCCGTCTTTGACCCCCACTTGGCAGCCAATAGGCTCTATGCACAGCAGCCATATTGGGAATGATTTGGGCCCCTTCCTTACTTAATTCACAGGTGTTACCAATTATACTAATTAAGGCTCTGTTCCATTTAGTGTGGCATAGTGGTTGTCTTATTTTCAAGGACCCCCATAACTCTGAGAGTGTACAAATGGAACCAAATGGACCCGTAAGGGTCCTTTTGGTTCCATTTGTACACTCTCAGAGTTACACACCCACCATAAGGGGCCATTTGGGAACCAAAATGAAGTGTTTCTAGTGAGCCAACATGCACGATATCAGCACCCTGACCAGATTGGAACAGAGCCTTCATTAGTATCATTGGTAACACCTGTGAATGAAGTAAGAAGAGGCCCAATTTCTTTCCAATATGGCTGCTGTGCATAGAGCCTATTCACTTGTAGTTTTCTTTCAGTGAGCTCCAAGGTAAGTCAAACAAAGTACACGCCGGAAAATCAGCACTCCTGCCCGCACTGACAACATGTCTGAAGTCTGAAGGCTAAAGGCTTGCATTGACGCGTATGAAGCACAGGACTCCCTCTTTCCCAGGTCTTTCGCCCAGGGACCCGCCCCTAATATGCCTATATCCCTAACCTTAACCCTAACCTTAACCCATTTAGACCTGAGGCCAGTTTTTTGAAAAAAATATTTTGATTTAGTTTTTTTTATTTAAATATTATTCAAAGATTTGCACACATTTTCAAGATAAAAAAAAATAGCACATCTACAAGCTTATAGCGCGGCGCTATGAGCTTGTATATCTGCTATTTTTGAATAGTCAAAGAAACCTAAAATGACACAGATGTGTTCCAGGTCTACCTCACACAAACAATGCCTAAAGCCCAGGCCCTTACTCTCCACGTTGTGTAACGGCCCTTTGGCCACTCCCACATTCCTTCCCACCTCAGCTCATTCTCAGCCAATCGTGTGTTGATTGTGGATTGTGTGCACCTGTGTCTTGTTAGTCCACATGTCTTTAACCACTGTAACCCTCTAAAACCATAGATATATATATAGACACTAGATGACTCACCCGCACTGCTGGCCAATGGAGTACGACGTTGCCACATGGCGGCCATCTTGCGACAGTCAGCTCGCTCATTCATAACATCATGTCTATGGTACATGTACTATTGAAATAACCATAGTGTGCTCAATGTTCATCTGATTTTCAAACGGTTTGGTGTGTTTAAACACCAAAGATGTAGTTATGATACTGCATACTTAATGTTATTTTCATATAAAATCCATGATTATAATTATAAGTATGCGGTATCATAACTACATCTTTGGTGTTTACAACACACCAAACCGTTTGATGAAAATTGAGCACGCTATGGTTATTTCAATAGTACATGCACCATAGACATAATGTTATGAATGACTGTCGCAAGATGGCCGCGGTTGAGCTAAGCTTGCGACGCCCCCTTGAGCCATCTAGCCTTTCTTATATATATATATATATATATATATATATATATATATATATATATATATGTCTAAAACTATGTGGTACGCTCTTTTTTTCACTCTAAACAAAACCCTTACACCAAATCTAACCAAAAATAGCCAATCTACAAGCTCACAACGCGTTGCAACTTGCAAAGCGACACATTGTGAGCGTTCCCCCATGCTGGGGTTCAAGTGGTTAAAAGCCCTGTCCTAGTCTATTAGTCAGTTTGTCAGATCATCTGTTACTGTGAACCTGTGTGAGCCGGTTGTAGTTTGCCTGTTTCAATAAGCCTGTTTTTTGTTACCCTGTGAAGAAGCCTGCGCTCTGTTCTTTCAGTTGTCTCCTGTCTGTGTCTGTTCCTGTTGCCTTGTTTTGCCTGCCTGTGTATGCCTGTGTTCTGTCTTGCTTGTCGTTATAGAGTTGGATTTCCCCCTCGAACTTCCATTTGCTCTTTGCTGTCTAGGTCCAACTTTGCAATCTATAGATTTCCAGTTTGTAAAGATGTCCTGATACACACAGTACTGTACAGACATGACAAATAAAGGGGAACCCGACAAAAGTGTCTTGGTAAGGTGTGTAGGGCCACGAGCTGCCACAACAGTTTCAACTCTCTGGTCTGGAACATTACTGGAGGATGGAATACCATTCTGACAAAACATATTCTCTCTTTTGGTGTTTTGATGACATTGGTGGAGACTGCTGTCTAACAATCTCCCAGGGACGTGCACAGATAGACTCTAGGTGGTGCTAGAGCACCTGCCCTTTGCCCTCTTGACCAGAAGTGCCCTTTTGAAGGGCACTTCTGTTTACAGCAGGGGTCTTCAACAGGGGGTCCGGGACCCCTAGGGGGTCCGCCAATTCTTTATGTGATATGATTTTTCTTTTTACCATAACCACTCAAAACCTAGCATCCCTTTTCTAAGGAGAACTTTAGCCAAAACTAGCAGATCTACAAGCCCACAACGCCTCGCGCTGCGAGGCGTTGTGGGCTTGTAGATCGGCTATTTTTGGCAAAGAGGTATAGGTGTAGAGGGAAAAAAGAGCAGACCAAGTCAACAAAAAAAAGTATAATTTACTTGAGCACCTGCCCCTCAAAATGTCTGTGCACGCCACTGCAATCTCCCATAGGTGTTCAACTGGGTGGAGCTCTAGTGACTGAAGGCCATAGATTCACATCATTTTCATACTCATCAAACCATTTATTGACCCCTCGTGCCCTGTGGAGGGTGGGTGTTTAGAGTCTCTAATATAATCAGGATAAAAATGTTTCATCATAGGATAAAGGTGATCATTCAGAACAACCCCAGTTCAACTTTACCCAATCAAATGTAGTGGGCGGGATTTACTGTATATGCGCTCCCTTCCCACTGAAAACAAACCGAACCACGGAAAGATATTCACATTTTAACTTGCTCTTTCATCATAGAAACAAGTGGGCTTATAACCAAAAACGATCCATGTTCTCTGGGAGAAGTGGTGTTAGTGTTCCGTGTAGAAACATTGTTAGTGGGAATGAAAACATAAGCGCACCACCGGAAGTGGAGCGCTGAGGGCAGACCAAAACCCCGGTTTCCTTGCGCACGGGTGCTCCATTCAGCTCGTCCCAGAGCCAAGTGAAAGAGTAAAAAACAGCAGAGGGCGCTGTTTTTCCTTTTTATTTGGCGATGGGTTCCCAGATTGGGCCTATATAGGCTCAGGTTGAACCCTCAGGGTAGAGAGTCACAGCAGGAAACCCACAGCTGTGTGAGCACTTCTGATGCATTATAAGTAAGTTTGTTTTTCTGTCTGTTAGACTTTATGTTCTTGGTTTATTTGTTTGATAGACATTCATGCTGGTCTGTTTATGCTCTTTGTTTGTTTACGCTACTGTTTCTGTCTTTCTCTCCTATTTAGTTAAATAATCATCACCACCGCCATGTCGTCATCATCATCATCATCATATGTGTACAGTACACAGACTGGCAATACAACCACTTTTCAAATCTTCATCCTGGTCTGGTCCTAATGCTCCAATGGGGTGTATACATTGTTTAGCCATGCAGTGAACTCTCTACCAAAGACAATTTTACAACTGCCATTAGATTGAAATGAAGATCATATTAGTCACCGTTCCTATACTGAAACACTAGCCAGTTGTTCAGTCTTTGAGACTGAGAAGCTCATGCCATCCGTGCCCCTATAATGAACTCTTTCACAACTTCAATCTTTTTCTCTTGCCAGCTCGATCCAAAATTGAGGTAAACTGGGCCTGCTCAGCCTTTTTGTTAGGGGGTGTAGCTGTACACATATTCATACTGAACTATTTTACAGGGTGTTCAGTGTGATGTATCTACCGTTCCGAGTGCAAAATAGACTTGTTTTGCATGCGGAACACATTTCAAATCAAGTTCCCACATGGACCGGAAAGACCGGAGACTACTATTCACGCGACAATGGCATTTGTTATTGCATTGTCCCGATCTGAATTGCCAGCGAAAGGCTGTTCAATTGTCAAAGGGAGCTGTTTGCGCCTTGCTGGGATTTTTCCTAGTAGCAGTATTTTTCACATTTACGTGGTGCCATTACAAATAACACGTTTGAAAACCTGCGGCTTACAGTACATAGACCATATTCGCACAGCGGCCATTTTGCAATTCATTTATACCCTGATGGAGTGGCATTTCTTACCCCCAGAGTATGAAGTAAGAACAAAATGGCCACCGTGCAAAAATGATCAATTGTTTTACAAAGTTCGTGCCTATATGTGGGTGTGTGAACTGGACAAGTTCTGTTTGTGGCTGTTGGACAGTTATAAAGTGGTAGATGGGGATTATTTTTGAAGTATTCACAGCAGGAAAAATAAATATCAAACCATTAGGCTATTGCCACCACACAAATAGTGTGCCAGGACCCGGGTTAAAGAAACGATATACCCGCTGTAATTCATTTTCTGCGTTCCATTGTGCAACTTTCGGTCAAATATTGTGGCTTTAGGGGAGTTCTGGACCATATGGCTCACATTTACTTGGCAACGGAACAGCGTGAGAGAATTCAGCACAGTACTCAATGTGCTATTGTAATATGTTTAAGTCGTATAGAGCACGTTTTATTGTTTTACTTTGACACGCAATGACAGCATTACAGCGGTAGGCTACGCTCGGGGTCAACAAAACACGCCGAATAAAGAGCGTGTGTTGTCATGAGGAATGTTAAACCTGAGCACTCGGCGAGGTGATGATGATGATGAAATTCTTGCTCTCCTAGCCGGAACTTTTGCAGCGTGTCCTTGTGGGAGATTCCCCATTGTCTATAGTAATAAACATGACTAATCGGCCTCACAAACTTGGCCAGGTCCCTTGGCACGTACTCTTTTGAAGGCTTTGCCGCGAGCCCCGCTTATAGGTGCTGCTCATCCCAATGAATTTTTGGTACACAAACATCGGATTATCTCAATGCAACTATCCGGTCGCATTAATTATTCACCGGTGAGCCCCCCCCTCCTCCTCCTCCTCCTCCTCCTCCCACTCCTCCTATGCGGCGCATACAAATCTTTGCAGGAGTGACCTATATTGCATTTGGGAGAGCGAGAAAGGGAGAATAAAATCCATCAGCACAACATCGCAGGAATTTGAATGACTCCAATGATTCCAGTGTGACCTCTTCTTCCACCTTGACAGTTCCCTCACCCCACCCCATTATCATCTATAGTGACCCAGATTGCACAGAACTCCTTTTAGGAGTTTAACCCTTTAAGGCCGGGGAAGGGAACGCATGTGTGTCATTTTTAGATTTCGTTGGGCTATTCAAAAATAGCAGATATACAAGCTCATAGCGCGGCACCGATTGCCGCGCTATGAGCTTGTAGATCTGCTATTTTTGAAAAATCGTGAACAATTTTGTGCAAATCTTTGAATATATATATATATATTTAAAGCGAGCATTTCTAGCTAAAATGTTATTGCTTCTGGGGGATTCTACAAATGTCTTCTAAATCAGTTTAAAACGGTTTTCTGAAACACTTATGTTGCTATAATATTAATGTCAGTGTCAAGGAGCCCCACAGCGATATGTATTTGGCTGCGGACCCCCATCTCAAAAAAAAAATTTGTTCCAGGGACCCCCAGAAGCAAAGATTTGATTAAAAAACAATTGCTTTATAGATATATATTAAAAGATTTGCAACAATAAAAACACAATTTAAAAAAAAAAGCTAATAACTTAACTTAACTTTTGGCTATTTTTGGATAGCCAAAAGTATAAAATATGGATAAAGTGGTTACACAGATGCGTCCCCCGGTCTTAAAGGGTTAAGAACTAAATGAAAGAGAACCCCCCCCCCCCTCCCTTTGCCTTCATCAGCAGTTACTCTGTGGTCTTGTGTGCTCGCTGGATAGGACTGAACTCTTCCCCTTTACCTCTCCCTTTGAAACAGGCTTTCCGCTCTCTCATCACTACAGTGTCCCGGCGTTTCTCTCCATTACTCGCTACAGTACAAAGTCGGTTTCGGGGAACAATGTCGGCTCCTGATGCCTTCAATGCCCGAAACACTGGAAACGCAGAGTTTTTGGTGGGTAGAGGACATGAGGGGTGTGTGTGTGTGTGTGTGCTGGTGGGAGGGGGAGGGGTGGGGGGACTAGGTTTTTGCAAAGAAGCGTGTGAGATCAGTACTAAATCCATTGTAATCTCCTTTTAACCCATTAAGACCTGGAACTGTGTCATTTTTAGATTTGAGCTAAACAGCATTATTTTACGCTTTGGGCTATTCAAAAATAGCAGATATACAAGCTCATAGCGCGGCACCGAGTGCCGCGCTACGAGCTTGTAGATCTGCTATTTTTGAAAAATCGTGAAAATGTGTGCAAATCCTTGAATATATATATTTTTAAAGCGAACATTTTTAACTCAAAATCTTTGCTTCTGGGGGTCCCTGGAGCAAAATTTGTTGATGGGGGTCCGTGGCCAAATACATATAATTTGGGGGTCCTTGACATGAAAAAGATTGAGCACCACTGATATAGAAAACATAAGTTTTTCAGAAAACTGTTGAGATTTAGGAGACATGTAGAATCGGCTTCAGGCCTCAATGGGCTAAGCTACCAGACCTGCTCCACGGAGGCTTGGTGGTGCAGGGTAGTAGATGGGTCTCTGGTTATGACTGGGGTCCTTTCATCCAGGCAAAAGGAGATTACATCTGAGGAAGGCTAGCTCCGCTTTCCCCCCGCGCTGCTGTGTTCTCCACGGAGTTCAAACAATGTCTTATATTCCAGTCACATTCATGCGCATCAAGGAGAAAGATGCATCAGAGGAGGAGCGAACACTTACATAATTCCGGGGCAGAGATATATATATTTTCTAATGTGCGCACTGCGCAGGTTGAATAATGTTATTGCCAACTTCTTGAGAGCTGCTCGGAAGAAAAATATTTAGTGCTTCGCAGTTAAATAGGGCTATTTATGGGCAAACCTAACACATAAAAACAGCATTCATGTGTTATTGGCATTGCCTATCTCGTCAAAGTGCCACAGTGGTGTGTTTGTGAAGAAGGAAAAGGCGGTTTGTTGCAAAGCAGTGCACCTCGGCCTTACACTTAACCAAAAAAAAAGAAAAGGGGAAAAGTATTTACTATCTCAAACAAGATGCAGAATGAATGTACATGAACTCAGCCTCTACACAGGGACACGGCGACCAATGCAACATGAACACACACACACACAAGGCTGTACGCACTGTACAGCCTTCAGAGAGACGGAATTAACCCATTCAAACCGGGAACGCTGCTGTGTAACCACTTTATCCATATTTTATACTATTCAAAAAATAGCAGATATACAAGCTCATAGCGCGGCACCGAGTGCCGCGCTATGAGCTTGTATATCTGCTATTTTTCTTTAATCTTGAAAATGTATGCAAATATTTGAATATATTTATTTAATTTTTTTAAGGGAAAATGTTTGACTCAAATCTTTGCTTTTGGAACAAAAGGTGTCGGCAGCCAAATACATATAGGCCTTACATTTTGGGGGTCCTTGCATGAAAAGGTTTGAGCATCACTGATATAGCAACAATAGTTGTTTTCAGAAAACTGTTAGGATTTGAGTGTAGGATTGGTCTCAGGTCTTAATGGGTTAAAGTAATTGAAGCGAACACAGAAGCAGAGGCACACCTGGTACAGAGGGACATCATTCAGGTCAAGGGGACATGACAGGTGATGGATCATACATCAAGCTACATACAGCGTCCGTGTCTTTTCACACACACACACACACACACACACACACACACACACACACACACACACACACACACACACACACATACACACGCACGCACACGCACACACACCTTATTCTAAAGCCTGATTTGTACTCAGTTGCGAGCCGGTGCTGTGCATCGGAAATAGCCGATCTACAAGCTCACAGCGCGTCACATTGCGACCCGTTGCAATTATAGATCTGTTATTTTCGGTGCGCAACACGCCATGCAAACCAAGTATAAATTGGCCATATCCCCTCGCCTAATACATACATCTAATCAATGCACCATCACCCATACATATACTTTTTTCTTTAAAGATTTATTTTGGGGCTTTTATGCCTTCTATAATAGATAGCAGGACAGACTGACAGGAAATGGGGAGAGAGATGGGGAGTGACACGCAGCAAAAGCCGTCTGGATCGGGACTCGAACCCGCGACATGCTGACAGTAGCCTAGGTAGGATTGTAGCCACACCCATACATACTAAACATTATATACGTTGTTGAAGTCGGGGATTGTTGTTGGGGAGTAGTACAGAGGGGTCTGGCGCGGGGTTAGATTTATGGCACACGAGCCTTGCACAAAGCCACATGGAGTACAGAGGGGAGCAGCTCCCTGGGGAATATCCTAGGCCCTGCGATATTGATGGGAAGGTTTTATTAACCCTTTAAGGCCGGGAAGGGAACGCATGTGTATCATTTTAAGATTTCTTTGGGCTATTCAAAAATAGCAGATATACAAGCTCATAGTGCGGCACCGAGTGCCGCGCTATGAGCTTGTAGATCTGCTATTTTTTAGAAAAATCTTGAACATTTGTGCAAATCATTTTTAACTCAAATCTTTGCTTCTGGGAGTCCCTGGAACAAAATATTTTTAGATGGGAGGGGGTCCGCGGACAAATACATATTATTTTGGGGGTCCTTGACATGGAAAAAGTTTGAAAACCATTGAAAGTATAGCAACATAAGTAAAAAAAAAAAAAAAAAAAACTTTAGGAAAAAAAACCTGTTAGGATTTAGAAGACATTTGTAAAATCCCCAGAAGCAAAGATTTGAGTTAAAAACTTTTGCTTTAAAAAAGTATATATATTCAAACTAAATATTTGCACACATTTTCACGATAAAACAAAAAAAATTGCAGATCTACAAGCTCGTAGCGCGGCACTCGGTGCCGCGCTATGAGCTTGTATATCTGCTATTTTCGGAATAGCCAAAGAAATCTTAAAATGACACACAGATGTGTTCCCGGTCTTCAAGGGTTAATATGAATAATGATCGAGAGCTGTCAGAGATGATGGATGATGCTGGAGGTATAAGCGGTCAGTGGGGGCTTTTCTCTCGCCTGCACCGTTCATCTGTCTCCGGGAACAGCTGCCGTGCGTCTTGCCAAAGGGGCTTCGGGCGAGGCCGGCCGGCCGCTGAGGAGGAGGGGGAGGGTGGGAGGGTGGGTGGAGGGTGTCTTGTCTGATCTGAGCATTGCATGTCTTGGTATGTCTTCTTCACAGGGATATAGCGGCCCCTCTGCAACATCAGCACAGGCTGTGGGGAGGGGGTGGTGGAGGAGTGGGGGATGATGAAAGAGTGAAGCCAAACTCGGTTGATGGAAAAAGGGATCATCTTATTCCCGTCACTGGGATGATGCAGCGTTGGACTGACTGCTGGGGACGGGCCTGTACTGTACTCACAGGTTTAACCCCTTTCAACCTGGAGTCCCTGTTTTGTTTTGCGTCACCTATACATGTCATTAACCCATTAAGACCTGAGGCCGATTCTAAAAATGTTTTCTTAATCCTAACAATTTTTTTTTTTTTTTTAAATCAAAACATTTTTTTTTCATGATTTAAAAAAAAAAATAGCAGATCTACAAGCTCATAGTGTGGCACTCGGTGCCATTGCAGGTGTTTTTCTCTCACATTTCTAAAGCCTTTTCAACTGCAATGAAAAAAAGAAATCTTTGCCTGCGGGTGTCGCTGTTGAGGGATTTTGCCTGTCAATCATCACCTCTGCCCCCCCCCCCCCCAAAAAAAAGGAAAGGGGAGGGGAGGGGCGAGGAGGAGAGTGGGCGGGATTAATGGCCTGTGACTTCACACTCCAAGGGCCAATCTCAGATTACTTTTCAGCCTAATTATTCAGAAAACCCCAGACCACAGAAAATCCACTGAATGGTCAAAGTTCAGTTTTTTTGGGGGTGTAATTGAGGTCATAAAACCCCCCAAAAAACTGAAAATAAAAAACGTGAAAATGAATGTCATAGAACCTTTAACCTTGAACAGCTAACTTGATGCTCCCCCTGCAGCACCGCGTTATTATGATTCCCACACCGCGTCGTGGCAAACCCGCTGAGCGGGCGCTGTGATTGGTCAGTAGTCGCTGTGATTGACAGTTCTCGTTTTTGCTACTATGCCTATACCTAACCTCAACCCTAACCCTAACCTCAGTAAAACTATGCCTAAACCTAACCCTAACCCTAACCTCAGTAAGACTATGCCTAAACCTAACCCTAACCCTAACCTCAGTAAAACTATGCCTAAACCTAACCCTAACCCTAACCTCAGTAAGACTATGCCTAAACCTAACCCTAACCCTAACCTCAGTAAAACTATGCCTAAACCTAACCCTAACCCTAACCTCAGTAAGACTATGCCTAAACCTAACCCTAACCTCAGTAAAACTATGCCTAAACCTAACCCTAACCCTAACCTCAGTAAGACTATGCCTAAACCTAACCCTAACCTCAGTAAGACTATGCCTAAACCTAACCCTAACCTCAGTAAAACTATGCCTAAACCTAACCCTAACCCTAACCCTAACCTCAGTAAGACTATGCCTAACCCTAACCCTAACCTCAGTAAGACTATGCCTAAACCTAACCCTAACCTCAGTAAAAGTATGCCTGCCGGGGAGCCAATCAGACACGTAAGGCGGGTCTAAATCCAGGACGCGGCGTGGGATTCATAATAACGCTGCAGCACCTGTGTGCGTGTGTGTGTGTCCGCGTGCGTGCACGTACGTGCAATCGTGCATGTGTGCATGCGTGCGTATATACGGGTTTGCAACTTCGCGCACAAGACATTTAACACTGGTTGTAGTTGTAGTTGAACGGTAGTTTGCGAGATTGCCCATGAAGACACACACACACACACACACACACAGACACACACACAGACACACACACACACACACACACACACACACACACACACACACAAACACACACACACACACACACACACACACACACACACACACACACACACACACACACACACACAGGGGCGAAAACAATAATCTCCGCTACCTTCGGCCTGGCGGAGACAATACACTTTAAAGCCATGTACCAATCCACTCATAGCAAGCGTGTTATTGAAACCCAGCATTTGTCGTAAGCCAACCACTGTAGGTAGACGCAACACCTAGTTAGAAAATAAGAGATAAGATAAACCTTTGTTGATCCCTGTGGGGAGATTTAGAGTAGGTGTTGTAACAGCAACAGCTATACGCGTGAAACAGAGGATAAGTACAGGTACGAGTAAAGAGATGACAATAAGATCAAATAAATAGACTTCTAACAAGTGTCTGACATAGGCTCTTGGTCTGAGTTAATATATACATTTATAATCTATCAACAAATTTAAGTATAAATGTGCGATCTATCACCTGTGAATATATGTAATATGTTAAAATCTGAGATCATAGGTAGGCCCCTACTGGGTTTCATTTCACCAATACCAAAACTTGTTATCGTTGCTGTAGAGCAGAAACCTTGTATCACCATTTTTTGTAAATTAATGCCTTACTTCATAATACAACAGCCTTGCACAAACGTAGCGAAAATAGCAGCTCTAAAAGCTCACGACGCGACGCATCACGACGCATTGTGAGCTTGTAGATCAGCTATTTTCATTGTTTTAAAATGTTTAAGGTTTTGAACGTGCAAGGTTTCCACCCGACAGCAACCTCATGTTATATATTGCGGTGGACAGAACACACACACACACACACACACACACACACATTTAGAAGTCTTAGGTCATAGTAGCAAGCAATTAGTGGTGACGGTTTTGTTGATATGAAATCTAAACTCTAGTGGACCCTGGGCCTTACACGCAGTTTGGAAAATCCTACTGAATCTCTCTGATCATAGGGCAGAAGAGTGGCCTGGTGGTTAGATGACCGCGCAAAAGTACAGTCTGAGCTCACGATTTGCATACATGTGTATATAAACAGTCCTATGTCCCTGTCCGTGTCCTCTTGAGCAAGACCCCTTGCAAGACGTTCCCTTGCTCCCTCGTTTTCAACCACTTCAACCCTATCTATATACAGTACATTGTTGACCAGGGTCCCCCAGGGGTCTATACTTGGTATACCCCCCCCCCACACACACACACACACACACACACACACACACACACACCAAATCTTGTCACCGAAAATAGCCGATACACAAGCTCCCAACGTGTTGCAACGTTATGCCGAATGTTTGCCTATTATGACAACGTCCAGAATAGGGACGCCACGGTTTGCGTGGTTGAGTTGCTCTTGATAAGAGCAGCAGTTTTAGCCCATTAAGACCGGGAACGCATCTGTGTAACCACTTAAACCACTATTTTCTACTTTGTCTATTAAAAAATAGCAGATATACAAGCTCAAAGCGCGGCACCGAGTGCCGCGCTATGAGCTTGTAGATCTGCTATTTTTTTTTAATGGTGAAAATTTGTGCAAATCTTTGAATGTATATATATTTGTTTTTAAACAAATATTTGTAACTCAAATCTTTGCTTCAGGGGATTCAACAAAATGTCTTCTAAATCCTAACAGTTTTTTTTTTGAAAAAAAGCTTATGTTGCTAGTAGTTCTCAAACTTTTTCATGTCAAGGACCACCCAAAATTATTATGTATTTGTCCGCGGACCCCCATCTCAAAATATTTTGTTCCAGGGACGCCCAGAAGCAAAGATTTGAGTTAAAAATGTATTAATAAATGCTTGTGATCTACAAGCTCATATATGAGCTTGTATATCTGCTATTTTTTGAATAGCCAAAGAAATCTATGAAATGACACAGATGCGTTCCCGGTCTTAATGGGCTAAATCCTTGACAAAAATAAAAATAGATAGCAGATTAAAGCGGCATGTTCCTTACAGCACAGAGGCCATGCTGGTTTAACTCACAATTATTCTGTTCTGTCCAATTAGTCTTGCAATCACGCAGTTGTGATTGTAACAGCCATAGCGTGGCTTACAGTACAAAGCGATTCTGGTCACAACACATTGATTGCATCTACCCCGGACGGTCGTAATCTCAGATCCCTATTGTGCAAAAACGGCTTCTTTTTTCAACTCGGCTGAACATAATTGTCCTGAAAGCCGGTGTACCAGTACCAGTCATTAGACAATGGTAACTTAAGGGGGATGCATCCTAACCAGATCCACATGGAAATAACTGGGACCACGTTTTGATAAAGACTCATTGTCTGCCAGGGAGCCGCACAGCGCTGAGGACAGGGCCGGATTACCCATAGGCCGTAGGGGGCGAGTGCCAATGGGGGCACAAAAAAAAAAAAAACCTTAACCTTAACATAACCCTAACCCTAAAACCGAAATAAAATAACCAAAAACCGAAAAGAAACTAACAAAATCCGTCAATTTTTCGCGCGAGTGCACGATTTTGGCGGCGCGCGGGGGCACTTCAACTTGAGGTCGCCCTGGGGCACCACATAGTGCTAATCCGGCCCTGGCTGAGGAAATCAAATGCTACAAAAGTAAGAGTTAAAAAATAAAATAAATACCTATAATGACATGCCCAAAATAGGGACAATAGGTTGAAAATTTCATTTTCAATTTTCAAACTTTTAAAAATGTTTTCAAACTTCTTTTCCCGAAAATATGCACAAGCTCACAAGTGGTCAAGTTTACTAAATCTATGTTTACCATGATATACTTATAATATAATGCATTGATTACATTATTACTGTTTATTAAAGTAGCCTCAAGCCATACTTATCAGACTAATCAATTCAGTCGATTATAAAAAATACATTAGAATTATAATCTATAATCCCTATGAAAATAATCAATAGTGTTGCAGCCCTAAATTATCATATTTTTTCAACCGTGAGAGTGCATTCCTGATGTTTCTCCACAGTGTATTCGATTATTGGTTCTCAAAGTGGGGTCCGAGGACCCCCAGGGGTACTTGAGTGGGTTCCAGGGGGTCCCCAGCTAAATGATGGATAGGAACCAAATGGACCCTTATGGGTCTGTAACTCTGAGAGTGAACAAATGGAACCAAATGGACCCGTTGGGGTCCATTTGGTTCCATTTACGCTCTCAGAGTTCAATTAACATTGATTTTACATTATGAATTGGGGTCCCAGAGATAGAAATGCCATTAAATGGGGGTCCGTAGCCTAATGCATGTCAAACTGGGGGTCCTTAAAATTAAAATGGTTGAGAATCACTGCTAGAGCCGTAAAAATCTTCTCTTATGGGGAGTCCCTGGCCTATTTTTTCAAGTGGGGGTCCGTGGGCTAATAAGTGTCCGTTTGGGGGTCCTTGACATGAAAAAGTTTGAGAACCACTGTATTAGATAAGATGTCACGATGCCACCCAAGCTTTGTCGGCTGTATTAGCACAGAGAGGATGATGACAGCTATGATGGATGGCACGACGGGAGCCCAGAGGCAGTGAGAACGGAGGTTAGGGTCTGAGCCATCGCTTTACACACGTTTCCGTTTCTTTTTAACCCATTAAGACCTGGAACTGTGTCCTTTTTAGATTTGAGCTAAAAAGCATTATTTTACACTTTCAAAAATAGCAGATCTACAAGCTCATAGTGCGGCACCGAGTGCCGCGCTACGAGCTTGTAGATCTGCCATTTTTGAAAAATCGTGAAAATGTGTGCAAATCTTTGAATATATATATATATTTTTAAAGCGAACATTTTTAACTCAAATCTTTGCTTCTGGGGGTCGCTGGAACAAAATATTTTGTGGCCAAATATATATAATTTTGGGGGTCCTTGACATGAAAAAGATTGAGCACCACTGATATAGAAACATACCTTTTTCAGAATGCTGTTGAGATTTAGGAGACATGTAGAATCGGCTTCAGATCTCAATGAGTTAAAGACAGAGGGGGTACTTAATCCCTATACTGCTTTGTACATCAAATATTGTACATTTAAAACGTTCAAAAAACATTGTACAAAACGTTCAAACATTTTCAATTTCAACGCCGTCATACAACAGATGAAGTTGCGATCGACTCAAGTTCAAGAGCGGAGGCCTGGCTTATGATCGGGGCTTTTACCCTGAGAAACCCTTCTCATCAGACCAGTTACAGATGTAACTAAATTATTTACAAGATAATTTTTACATCATCTGCCGCGATGCCAGTTCTTATAGTCTGTGGTTAAACCATGACACGTTGTCTTTAGATGTAAGAGGTTATCAGGTTTCAAACTATTTTCAAAGACTTTTCAAAGTCTTCCAGTGTATGCTAGATGTGAGAGGGTGTCAGACTTTAATCTTTTGAAAGCATTTTCAAAATCATTTCAAAGTCTTCTAGTGGACAGTATAAATGTGAGAGGGTTTGAGACCTTTTTTGACTTTTAGAAGTATTTTCTAAATCTTTTCAAAGTCTTCTATTATATGGAAGGTATAGTATAGCAGCATGGCTGATGAAACGCTGTGGAAACGGTTAAGAGTGGGCAGAGCGGGTCAGGTAACCACAGGGCTGATGAAGGCAGCGGGAACAGGTGTGTCGATGGAGAAGAAGGTAATGAGAGAGAGAGAGAGAGAGAGAGAGAGAGAGAGAGAGAGAGAGAGAGAGAGAGAGAGAGAGAGAGAGAGAGAGAGAGAGAGAGAGAGAGAGAGAGAGAGAGAGAGAGAGAGAGAGAGAGAGAGAGAGAGAGAGACAGAGACAGAGACAGACAGAGAGACAGACAGAGAGACAGACAGAGAGACAGACAGACAGACAGACAGTTTTTGAACACAAGTTACCATTTATAACCATTAAAATCAAAACATTTCAAAAACACGCCATACAACATGCATGCTCACAGACAAACTCAGGGAAACTCAATTGTCTTCCTCTGTGACTCCTGCATATCCTCTCTCCCCGCATCCTTTAAACCTCCTCTTTGGCCTTCCTCTTCTCCTCTTACCTGGCAGCTACATTTTCAGCATCCTTCTCCCAATGTACCTCCCATCTCTCCTTTTCAATTCATGTCAAAAGCACCTTAACCTCGCCTCTCTTGCTTTATCCACAAAACCTTCTAACCTGGGCTGATCCTCTGATTTAGTCATTTCTGATGTCCTTCCTTTTCACTCCTAACAGCATTCTGCCACCTCCAGCTGTGCCACCTGTCTTTTCATCAGTGCCACCATTACCTACCGTCTCATACATGTTCGCTCTCACTGGTGACCTTCTGTGACTTTTATCACCTTAACATGTTGCACATCCTTCCCATCCCATCAGCTTCTTTGTCACCCGGTGCAGATTATTTTCTCCCTTCTTTTTTCTCATTTTCTTTACCTAGCCTTTGCCACGTGAGCTTGTAGATCGGCTAAATAAATACATAAATAAATAAATGGTCGACTGATACCAATACCCATATTGTAACATCAGTTTCCAGAAGGGTTTACTTTACACCTGTTATACGGTAACTGTGTTTCTGGTGCAAATGCAGACTTCTAGATCAGTGGTTCTCAAACTTTGTTGTCTCAGGTCACCCCTGTAAATTATTTTTAGGACGGCTCAAGCGAAGCGAGCCGTCCTCTATGGAGAGAGATCAAAGGCAAGTGAGGTATGTGGGAGTTAACCTCTCGAGCTATATAAAGAGAGGAGGTGGCTTAGGCGAAAAAGGGGCGTAACGGGGCGTGATTTGGTCAGGGACTCTCTGTTTGTGGGAAAAAGGGGGCGGTCTTGGTAAAAAAGGGTCTGGAACGTGTCGTCATTGCTTCGTTGCCACCGATTGGTTGCTGCAACTTGGCTTCATGCAGGGCGACGCCCCCTCTTTGCTCCAAACACCGATTGGTTGCTGGCTTCATGCAGGGAGACGCCCCCTCTCACGCCCCCTCTCAGGTCTGAACATGCCCCCTCTCACAACTGAACATGTTTGCACCGCCGCCATTGTTCCAACACCAGTGTCCGCCCACGCAGCCTAAAGCCCCGCCCTCCCCTCTACACACTGAGTTAGTTCTTCATGCAGTATCACTCTGCAGAGAGGCATCAGAATTTTGTATTAAATTATAGAATGCACCAAAACATTAATAAGTGTCGACTTGAATCTATTTAAGCCACAATAAAGCCCCGCTTTTATTTTTGATATTTTTTTGGGGTTTATTTCGCATAGTTTTAGATGATTTTCCGTGCACATTTCTTCATTTAAGCATCGCGAGCTGCGAACGGCCTTTTTGCATGTAGTTGAAGCGCAAGGGGGGGAGAGAGTCGCAGATAGACAGCTGGAGAGTTGAATAACCTCTTCAAATAACCATATTTATTTACCAAAGTAGCCTATGTAGGCGACCTACATGTTTATGTTTTAGCTTAGACACGGGTAGCCTACAATAGTTGGTAGATGATTGGTTTCTTTTAGGAGCGCTTTGTGATGCACCGTGCAGTTAAATCCGCGGTGTCAATAAATTCCACTGCCCGCTCTTTGATGAGTCCTCCATCCTCCATGAATCGAATACAAACTGCAACTAGTTCCCGTTTGGAAAGCGGAAAATCTTTATACGCGAGTAGGCCTATTGCAAAATATTGTCCAATGTCCACTGAGTTCAGCCTTTATTTTACCAAGCAGGACTGATGCTGCAGCCTGAAGCAGCTTGTCCTGAAAGTGGTTTAGGCGGTCGATCGCGGTGGCTACCGTTCGTTTAGGCGTCCTCGCGTCGATGAGTTTGCTCTGGACAAACTTTTTTTTTTACGCTGGTGCCATTGCTGCCTCTCTGCTGTCTCAACAATCAAAAATGAAGAGAACGAGGCCAGGACATGTGTGTGCTGTTTATATTGTGCGCTTATGTCATGACGTAGAAAACCGGTTCTGTGAATGAGGGACACAGACAGACACATTTCACACTCGAGTGTGAAATGGGATTCTGAGAATACACATTGGCTCAATTGCTCAAAAGACCCAACATCCTCCAGACACGCAGGACGTAGAGAGAATGGATGTGTATTACGTTATTTGTCAGCCTTAAGTATAGGGGCGATATTCATAGTAAATACACAAAAAGCTGTCTGGCGGAAGGAAGGCACAGTGGCCCTCATTTATCAACGCGGTGCAGCCCGAATAATGAACGTACGGCGATATCACCGCACCTTTTGGCATTTATCAATATATCCTGACGAGGCCTTCATCCTACTTTACGCTGAGATCTCACGTCTGGTCGAGACCAGTTGTTGACGTTGCCTGCGCCCGTTTATTCCATTCTAGACCTGCGGAGCAGACGGTCTGACAGGCATCTGGACACATATATCCACTCCAAAATGTATATCTACACTAATAAATAATCCCTGTGAAAATATAACATTTTATAAAGTAATTTAAACAAACTGCTTTAACAGTCACTCGGTTAAGCTTGCAGATCTGCATGGCTGCGTTGGCTATTTGAAAATAGCAGATCTACAAGCTCACAACAGGTCCCATTGCGACGCCTTGTGAGCTTGTGGATCTGCTATTTTCAGCGCAGCAGCGATTCTGCGAGATCATTTTCGGGAGCCCCGACATTCTTTTCATGGACACGTGAGGTCTACAAACTTACAGTAGCTTGTCCTATGTTATGGAGTTATGTCATAGAGAGTTATGTAGGCTACACAACCTGGCTGGGTTAAGGATATAAACCCGACGCTCCAATATTAACGTGGCGGCACGGAATCACTGCATTCCGCCCGAGTCTCAAAATGCACAATTTGTGAGCGCCATCATGTTCACACATTACAACAACAATAAGGCTCAAACCCATTCAGGGACATTAATCACTTATACAAAATGTTTTGCATCAATGAAGTCAATAACATGCTATTCAATCTGTCGCATCATACACATGGACATAGTAAATGCATCTGTATGTTTACACATTGAAATGTGTAAACATAGTGGAGCACAATAGCATAAGTGTAATGTCACCTTAAACATGTAGGCTAGCTTTGTTGTTTTATAGCAATAGTATATAAATGCATTTTCTGTCATCAAACCTATGTATTCCTTTTTACGTTACTGTATGTGTTGTTTAGCATAGGACAACCACAACATTCAGGTCAGCTGTTTGTAACATCGCATCCGGGGTACTACAGCCAACGTCATTGTCAAGACAAATAGAGTGTGTGTGAATGGCCCCTGCTGGACGGGCTGCTTTCCCAGTTAGCAGTACTTCATAACGTCATTATATCACACAGGTTTATAGACCTTTAGTTATGAATTGCATTGCAAACTGACGTGATTCAAATATAAATGAAATGGCATGGTGGAAAGAAGTGATCGAATGTTTTACTTAAGTAAAAGTATCAATACTGCAATGTACAAGTACTGCATGATGAGAAAGGATTCGGAGATAATAATGTGCTTCAGTAAAACTATTAGTATTTAAATGGGCTTACAGTACCCAAAGTACAAAAATGTTTGCAAATAGCAGATGTGGAGCTGACAACGCAACTTAAACTACGACAAACTAAGCGTTATTCTCTGCCAGCCCTTGAAATACCCGTACACACAATTAGCTTTGGTGCCATGAGGTCAGCTTGTACATGGGCAGTTTAAAACATATTTTTTATAGGCTAGGCTACATGTTACCACTTGAAAATGGGCCATTGTGCATAATGACTACTTTTACATTTGATACTTTACGTACATTATGAAGCCAATACTTTTGTACTTGTGAAACTCTAGTAGGCTACATGTGGAATTCCGGACCATTTGTAACAGAATATTTTAATATTGTTAGCCTTCAGTGCTATCATGCACAGTTCTAAACTAATTCGTCTCATCGTCCGACAACAGCACAGTCAAATGCAAAAATCACACATTGCAAAAAGCACACATTTCTTTGATGATGATGTTGGTTTGGTAATTGTTGTCGGCCAACCGAGCGCGTCCTCCTCTCGGAATGGGTCGCTCCGCTCTGCTCAGCTCTTTGATGAACAGCTGGCTCTCCCGCACGTCCTCCACGTTGCTTGTCCGACTCGGAACCGAACTCCCTCTCGTCTCGTGGGGGTTGGTTTGGCAGAGATGATTACGTTTCGCCTCTCCCACGACGCTCGTCGACAAGAGACCCACGACGTCGAGCTAGCCTAGCACTCCTCACGTGAACAACACCAATCTCCGTACTTTCCTCGTCGCACGGGCTGACTGTTAAATAACTGTACCGATATCTGAGCTCAACCTAACTCAAGCTATTCCCTTCGGTCCAGGGACGAATACACGTAGTAGATTTGGCGTAAAACACTCAAACTACAACACAACAACTACACATAAAAACACGCAAAACCGATACTGACTTTTGGTAATTTATTACACACACACACACACACACACACACACACACACACACACACACACACACACACACACACACACACACACACACACACACACACACGGTTACTAAACTACTAATACTTGGTACAGTATCTGATAGCCTCAGCCAGCCCAAGAGAAACTACACACATTAGCTCTCCTTAAAGTGGGTGCTAAAGATAAGCATTGTAAGATGCTGTTGCAGTAGAAGTAGCTTATTTAACTGTAAACAGAAAACACACAAATGGAAAATACTATTAAAACTACGCAAACAACATGTATAATAAAATAACACACAAAATGACCATTTTCCATGCACAATTGTTTACCAGCTCGCATTCAAAGTGCAGTCGTTCTCATATGCTGGGATGAAATGCTCTTTCAGATGTAAACAACTTTACTGCGCATGTGCAAGACCACTCGTGGAATTCCTTTGCAATAACACACAAGTTTCACATAAACACGGATGTTTGTCGCATCACAAAATTAAGTCATTCTTCCCATGACATCTTAATTTCCACAGGAATCAAAACCACAAAGAACATTTGCAAATTGGAGTAAATACGGTTAAATGTGTGGTAAAAGTGGAATCGAAAATAACAGTGCGTCCTCCGTGCGCTAGCCTAACTTGGTTAATAATGCGCTTGTATGAGGTTACCAAACACACTGTTTTTAGCCAAACACAGTACTGTCCGCTATTAATTACTTACTTATCGACGCAAGTCACGTTATTATGCTTTTTCATGGCCTTGTAAAGACGATCACTTCCGCATTTTCTTCTTCGGTGGTATAAACTATGACACGGTTGCCAGATTTTCGAGAGAGTAATAAGCAACCAGGTCAATGAAAACAAGCCCAAAGATGTAAGTCAGTGGCTATATGAGCACTATAAACCTATATGCATCGGCTTTTTGAAAATAGACGATTTGGAAATAGCCGATCTACAAGCTCACAACAAAATAATAAAAACAAATAAAAAGCAACTAGCAATATTTGCAAGCAACTTCACAGAGAACGAGGTCGCTTATAATTACTATACATGGCAACACTAGTTACAAACAAAACATGTGTCATGAAATAGCAGATCTACAAGCTCACAACGCGTCGCCGCCTTGTGAGCTTGTAGATCTGCTATTTTGTATTTTGATTGAATACTGTATTTACAAAAGTATTTGTAGCTATGATTCCCTGCTTTCATATGACATGAAATAACAAAAATGAAAAAAGCCTAGATGACTTATCTGTTGTCGTGGTGGGTTAGATAGATAGATAGATAGATAGATAGATCCATCAATAGATAGATACACACATGCATTTTTTTTTTAAAATCTCAATAGCACAATACCTCCCTACAAACCACATCCCATCTTCACTTTTAAAGACCCACCCACACAACAGCATTACTTCAATTCACGTCTACACAAAGTAGCTTCAATGATGTACATGTTAATGCTTAATACCTTTTCATGCCACCTCATGCATTGTTTTTCTCCTCTGAATGTACATAGCCATGGCAGGATATGGCCTTCGACATAAGGTCTTACAGTGGCCTTCATGTAACATCACTGGTAATTAGAGTCCGACCGATAGGGATTTTTGTGACCGATACCGATAACCGATTTTAGAGAGGTTTGGATTATATCGGTCACCGATAACCGATATGCAACCGATATTGTGAATTAGCTGGAATGAAAATAGGCCTTTTCTGTTTTTGTTTTTTTACATTTACTCAAGTACTGTACTTAGGAAAATTTTAAGTAAAATTTTGAGGTATTTTTTTTACTATTATTATTATTATTAGTAGTAGTAGTAGGCTAGTAGTAGTAGTAGTAGTAGTAGTAGTAGTAGTAGTAGTAGTAGTAGTAGTAGTAGTAGTAGTAGTAAAGTATTGGAAAGTATTTCCAATTTTCAACACTTTTACTTCTACTCCATCTCAGAGGCAAATATTATACTTTTACTCCACTACAAGTATTTGAAAACTTTAGTTACTAGTTACTTTGTAGATTAAGCTCTAGAATATTATAAACAACACACACATTAACCACTTCAGCCCTACACATATCTGCCATTTGAAAATAGCAGATTTACAAGCTTGTAGATCTGCTATTTTCCAAAGATTTTTATACATTTGAAATCTTGTTGAACAGGACATCGTGACAGTCGACCGTCGTGTATCCATGGCTATTACTCCCTCTAACATTTCCCATGTTTTTAGCAGTGGTGGAAAAAGTACTCAAATTCTTTACTTAAGTAAAAGTACCAATACTGCAATATAGAAATACTCTTGTTACAAGTAAAAGTCCAGAATTCAAAATTTACTTGAGTAAAACTACAAAAGTATTGGCATCAAAATGTACTTAAAGTACCAAAAGTAAAAGTACTAAATATTTGAAAATAGCAGATCGAGCTTGTAGATCGGCTAGGTATAAAATAGGGTTAAAGTGGTTAATGTATGTTTCATTATATCATAATTTATATCTGAAAAGTAACTAGTAACTAAAGTTTTCAAATAAATGTAGTGGAGTAAAAGTACAATAGTTGCCTCTGAGATGTAGTGGAGTAGTAGTAAAAGTATTGGAAATTGGAAATACTCAAGTAAAGTACCGATACCTCAAAATTGTACTTAAGTACAGTACTTGAGTAAATGTACTTAGTTACTTTCCACCACAGTTTTTTAGTGTATTGAAATAATGTCATGCATATTTGTCCAGTGCATAGCCTACTGCAGGCCTTGTTGACTAGATTTAGGAGAGATTTTTAAGCTCTTGCTCCTGAAATGATCGATTATTTTTAAGGGGAAACGCCATCATTTAACATGCAAGTCAATGGGTGAGAAGGAGATTGCCAGGCACAAATGGTAGTGTAGGTAATTAATGTATTTGTGCAAGATGACCCTGCTACTGTATATAAAATGTGTATATTACTCGTTCATCATGGTTCATGTTCAAATAGCTCAATCCAAAATATAATGCTGTAGGCCTAAGTGTTAAGGTTGTTACACACCGGGGCGATTTTTTCGTGCGAATAATGCGTTTTTTTTTAAAACCTTATAAAGTCAATGGCTCCGTACATGGAGCGAAAAAGCGAAAAAGCGAAGCGAAAAAGCGTCTTTTAATTATTCGGAACGAGTCCGAATTTTGCGTATATTCGCTATTTTCGCCGGTGTGTAAGGACCTTAAGGCTGTATTTACGCACCTGCTTAATTGTAATTAATGCTTCAACATAATTATGACCGGTATTTTTTATCAGATGTCTGATAAATTTGATTCATTCCGGACATTGGGACCAGCAGGTTACAATCCTATATCGCAACCCCTGGTATAATAATAATAATAATAATAACTTGGATTTATATAGCGCCTTTCAGAAACCCAAGGACGCTTTACAGTACACACAATAAACACATTAATTGCCAAAAGCTTGAGTAAATAAGTGTCTCTTCAGTGCGGACTTGAAGGAGTCCAGTGTTTGCATCTGGCGGATCTCCAATGGGAGAGAGTTCCAGAGGTTAGGGGCTGCCACGCTGAAAGCTCTATCGCCAAGGGTCCGCTTGTTGCTACGAGGGGTGGTGAGAAGCTCCAAGTCGGAAGACCTCAGGTCCCGCTCTGGGGTGTGATCGTCCAGGAGGTCCGAGAGGTACCCTGGGGCTAGGGCATGGCGGGCTTTATAGGTGAGGAGGAGTAGTTTGTAATTGATGCGAAACTTGACCGGAAGCCAGTGGAGGTGTTTGAGGGTGGGGGTGATGTGCTGCCAGCGTTTGGTGCGGGTGAGCACTCTGGCAGCTGAGTTTTGCACATACTGCAATCTGTCCAGGGTTTTATTGGGGAGCCCGAACAGGACACCATTACAGTAATCCAGGCGGGAGGAGATGAAAGAGTGGATGAGGGTCTCAGCAGTAGAGTCTGAGAGTGACGGCCGGAGTCTGGAAATGTTTTTGAGGTGGAAGAAGGCGGATTTGGTGACGGATTTGATGTGGGATTGATAGGAGAGGGTAGAGTCCAAGATAACACCCAGGTTGCGAACCTCAGGGGATGGAGAGATGGAGCCGTCATCCACATGGAGGAGGAAATCGCCAATCCTCTGAAGCTGTGCCTTGGGACCCATTACCATGAGCTCTGTTTTTTTGCTGTTGAGTTTGAGTAGGTTGGTGGTCATCCAGGTCTTTATTTCATGGAGGCAGTTGACGATGGATTGTGGAGGTAGCAGAGTGGTTGGTGTGGTGCTGAGATACAACTGGGTGTCGTCAGCATAGCAGTGGAAATGTAGACCATGGTGGCGGATGATCTGACCGAGCGGGAGCATGTAAATGGTGAAAAGGATGGGACCAAGTACAGAACCCTGTGGCACACCATGGTTAACTGGGACTGGGTGGGAGTTGGATCCGTTTATGGAGACAAACTGTTGCCTGTCGGTGAGATATGAGTGGAACCAGGAGAGAACGGATCCGGTGAGTCTGAGGTGGGTGGAGAGGCGGTCGAGGAGGATGGAGTGGGAGATGGTGTCGAAGGCTGCAGAGAGATCCAGAAGAACCAGGATGCTGATGTGGCCTAGATCAGCTGCCCTGAGGAGATCATTCGTGATCTTGATCAAGGCGGTCTCTGTGCTATGGTGGGCTCTGTAGCCAGACTGAAGAGGTTCGAAAAGTTCATGGTTGGACATGTGCTGATGGAGCTGTTCAGCTACTGCTCTTTCCAGGGTCTTGCTGAGGAAAGGAAGGTTGGAGATTGGCCTGTAGTTAGCATAGTCATCAGGGTCCAAACCAGGCTTCTTCAGTATTGGGGTAACAGAGGCGATTTTGAAACTGGTGGGTACAATGCCTGATTTCAGAGAGGAGTTGATGATGTCTGTTATGATGGGGCAGAGGGTGGGTAGACAGGCCTTCACCAATGTCGTGGGCATGGGGTCCAGGGAGCAGGTGGAGGCCTTGGCCTTGGTGACCAATTCAGTGGTCAAGGTGGCGTCCACTGGAGCGAAGAAGGCAAAAGGGGGACATGCAGTCGAGGGAGCAACGTCCTGCAACTGAGGTGCCTGCAGAGGGATGGAAGATGTCTGCAGCTGCTGATGGATGGTATCCACCTTCTCCTGGAAATAATCCAAGAATCCGGAGCAGAGATTGGGGGCACCAGAGGGGGGGGAGGGGAGGGGGCTAAGTAGCTTGTTGATGGTGGAGAATAGTTTTCTGGGGTGGTTTTGCTGAGACCCAATAAGTGTGGAATAATACTGGGTCATGGTCTGAGAGAGAGCTTCCTTGTAGGCCGAGACATGATCTTTGAAAGCCAGATGGTGGACAGTGAGGCCAGTTTTTTTATATAGCCTCTCCAGCCGTCGACCAGCAACCTTCATGGCTCGGAGCTCAGTGGTGAACCAGGGGGCAGGACGGTTGAATGAAACAGTCCGGGTTTTGATGGGGGCAAGATGGTCCAGGCTGTGGGATAAGGCAGTGTTGTAGCGGGCTACCAGGTCATCAACCATGGGGTCAGGGGAAACCCTAGCCATGTGGGCAGCTATCAAGGTCGATAGGACTGGAGCACTCACTGTCTTGGTGTTCCTGAAGGTGATGGAACGCTTAGGACGCTGCCTGGGCAGGGAGGCAGGAACACCAAAGAAAATGGCATGGTGGTCGGATACCGCTAGGTCCAGGCACTGCAGTGTGGTGGGGGGCTTGCCAGTGGAACACACCAAGTCCAACGTATGACCTCTGTCGTGGGTGGGGCCACGCACATGTTGGGTGAAATCAAAACAGTCCAACAGTGACAGAAATTCGATGGCAAACGTGCAACTGCTGGAGTCCACGTGCACATTCAGGTCCCCCAGCAGATAGGTAGATGGAGACGTGGCACAGACAGGTGTGAGCAGCTCAGACAGCTCAGACAGGAAGGCAGACCGGGCTGCGCTGGTGTTTTTAGGTGGGCGGTACACTAACACGAACTGAAATAGTGAAAATCCAGCTAGTGTGAACACAACACACTCAAATGAGGTAGCAGTGGTTACTGTCACCTCTTTGATGAGGATGTCAGCTCGATGTATCACAGCCAGCCCACCACCACCCCCCTTTAAACGGGGCTTCTGTATGTACACATAGCCAGGAGGTGTCGCTTTATTTAGTGCCATGAAGTCCTGTGGTGTCTGCCATGTCTCAACCAAACAACAGATGTCAATGTGTCTTTCTTTGATGATGTCATGAATAAGCCCAGGTTTATTGTTGAGGGAGTGAACATTCAATAGCATGAATGAAGCTGCTGACATAGACTGGGTGGGAGGTGCTAAACTGTCAACACAAAGCAGTGGGCGGAGATAGCGGGCGCGCACATGGGCTTTGTTGTGATGACGTAATGCACCAGAGCGTGACACGGAGGTTATGGAGGGAATGGGTGAGTCAGAGTAAATAAACTCACGTCGGGAGCCCCTGTGAATATACCGAGGGCGACGCAAGAGTCCAAGAGATTTAATGACCCCGATGGAGTTTGGAATGGAGTAGCTGACCAGGTCGAGAAGTTTCACGGAGGAGTACTTCCATATCCCCATCTCCAGCAGCGGAGGCTAACGGTGGCTAACGCTACCGCTGGATGGACGACGCTAACGGTGACTAACGCTACCGCTGGATGGATGATAGTCCAGGAATTCAACTTTTCCAGTAACACAGCAGATCCGTAATCCAAACAATCCAAGCGCAGGGGCAGACGGGGTGTCCCACAACCGAAGAATCACGGAGTAGTAGGCAAACCAGGGATCACTATTTACCAGGCTGGGAAGCCTGACAGCTGTCAGATGGAACAGCTGTTCGGTGACACACAACGGCAACAGCAGATCAACCTGTAGGTAAGTCCCCAAACCGTTCAATCTTCGTATTGTAGGAACAATCCCCGTGAAGTGTTATGGTTGTAGTGACCAGTTATTAGAAAAAGCACTGAAAAGGCACTTTAAACTCGACTTTTGTCTCGGATTGAAAAGCGGCGACAAAACGCCAGCGTCCTCTCAAACCGGAAACGGTTTTATACCACATTGCTTAGCAGAGTTCAATGATGCAAATGCATGTCAAGTTGATCAACAGATTGTATTATTCCCCAATGCAATAACAGTACTGAAATGAAGGCTATAAGGGCAATAATGGGAGCCCTTTTTTTTTAAGTAACTTCAAAGTTACTTTTCACAGTAACGCATTACTTTTTGGTGTAAGTAACTTGTAAAGTAACTGAGTTACTTTTAAATGAAGTAACTAGTAATGGCATTGGTAACTGGTCACTGGTTTTCAGTAACTAGCACAACACTAGCACAACACTACAACGGTGTCTAACCGAGAGTTATACTTCTCCAGTACAACTGTGTCTAACCGAGAGTTATACTTCTCCAGTACAACGGTGTCTAACCGAGAGTCCATGCAGATCACAGTTGACAAATATTATATATTATCAGAGCTATTATTAATGTTATCGGTTTTATCGGGATGACGTCATAATTCCTGATATCGAACCGATAATTATCGGGCCGATACTTATCGTGCACTAATAATTTTATCGCGAATTATTTTTATATTTTTCTCTGTTGTTGGTGACAACTCTAGTGCGTCCCATGGACGCCACGACGGTGTCATGAATGCGTCCTTTCACAATATTGTGCGTCAGCGACGCAGGACGCAGGCCTATGAGCATCTCTGCTCAGTGCGGCTGCAGAGTTCATGTGCAACATCTTGCATGCATGGCTGTGGCTTTACAGTTTTCCTTCGCCGTGTCTGTAGGTCACCCCCAGGGACCCCCAAGGGTCTCAAGGGACCCCTAAGGGGGGGGGGGGGGAACGCGGACCTCCTTTTTTTTTTTTTTTTTTCATCCCATGCTTTTGGACCCCCAAAACTATTTTATTTTTTTTGGGGGGGGGGGGGGGGGGGGGGGGCTGCGCCGTCCATCATGACATCTATGTCATTCTTTCTTGTTTCATCCAAGGCACCCCTGAATAATATATAAGATACAGTATGTGTCACAAGGAAAACTTGAGAGAATAGTAGACAGACAGACAGACAGACAGACAGACAGACAGACAGACAGACAGACAGACAGACAGACAGACAGACAGACAGACAGACAGACAGACAGACAGACAGACAGACAGACAGAGAGAGAGAGAGAGATGACAGACAGACAGACAGACGAAGAGAGAGAGAGAGAGAGAATGACAGAGACAGACAGACAGACAGAGAGAGAGAGAATGACAGAGACAGACAGACATACAGACAGACAGACGAAGAGAGAGCGAGAGCGAGAGATAAAGAGAGAGAGAGAGAGAGAGAGAGAATGACAGAGACAGACAGACAGACAGAGGAACAGACAGAGGAAAACTGTAATAAAACAAACAAAACACTAAAACAGAATGCTATGCAGTACATACACACTTGCATATCAGCGGCAGTGTCTTTGTTTCAAGGTTTTTCAAGGAGGCGGGGGAAAGGAGAGACAGACAGAGAGAGAGACAGACAGGCAGAGAGGAGAGACAGACAGAGACAGACTGTGACAAGGGGTTTTGATTTGACATCAAGGAAAACTGCACAAGATACTGAATGCTATACGGTGTACACTTTGCATACCAGCAACACCCTTCAGGGTGACATGCAAAAACAAACGGCAGTGTCAATGTTTCTCTGTTTTTCAAGGTCTTATCAACAAAAATTATGATAAAAGCTGCACTTATGTAACCACAACACCCACCTGTGCTATTTTCCCCACTGAGGCTCGGCCCACGGGTATATCTACTTTGTTTGTTTTTGAAGGTGAGGTCATGTCAACATTTTTTCCCCTCTTTTTTTTACTGTCCACACTGTACACACACACACACACACACACACACACACACACACACACACACACACACACACACACACACACACACACACACACACACACACACACACACACACACACACACACACACACACACACACACACAATCACAGCTTGTGTTTAGATTTGGGATCATATACTAAAAAGTGCAGAACATAAGGATGTTTCTCACATACAGTATGTTTTCTTTGGGCTTGGTAAGGTACACTACTGAACCCAGTGTTGGATTTGTAAAATAGAAAAAAAAAAAAAAGAAAAAAAAACAGAGGGGGCATTTTCGACTTTACCAACCACTAATACGGTCGACAGACAGGATTTTGTCCTGATGAAGGTCTAACGACCGAAACGTCGAATAAGGAGCAATATATATTTTTTGCAAGTTCCAGACAGTGTGCGGGTCCTTTTCTTTGATGTAATTATCAGAGATCCCCTTCTGAATTATGCACGTTTTGTCCTACCTGTAACCTTTGAGGTGTGCATCGGCCTTCTTCTAAAAAAATATATAAATTTATATAGTTTTATATCATATTATATTATTTATATATATTTTATTCAGTTTGATTGATTGATTGAATACTTTATTTAGAAGGTTGCAGAGAAAAAGCACACAGAATTTACAATACAAGGTCAACTAAAATGGATCGCTCATGAAAGCTGCAATAGCTTGTTTCAAATGAGTTCCTCATGCACTCAATTCATGGAGACAATAAATGAGAGACAGATATACACTACTATGCAAAACATCATATAAACAGTTTAAATGTAAGAAAAACAAAAAAAATATATACAGTAGACAGTAGACAGTAGACGCTAGACGGTCTGACCAGAAGCTGAGATAAACCATATCTCCGCCTTCGATAAAAAATGAATGACCAGCAAATCCAACCCTGACTGACCTTCTCCAAAGTCAGCATCACATTGACATCTAGGAGTGGACCAGACAGACTCACCCCGTCTCACCCCTGAAAGCATATCTAAGATCCTCTTCTTGACTATGGGACTCACATTGGTGCAAAATGAGGCAGAAACTGATTTAGACCTGCGTCTGGTATAGCCTACATGTTGCGGATGTTTTATTATGCAACCAAACCTTGTCTCGCAATGGTTTTATTTATTTCTCACACTGACTTACGATTGGGACGTGTTAAACCAACTCATATACTTATTTTTTCGTATACTTGAACACTTTTTTCTCGCTCTAGGCTAGGTATATACTATATACCTAGTTTTTTCTTTGGGTTTTCTCAGTTGTTGGGTGTCACGGAGAGGCCAGATATTTAAAGTAGAGCGAGCCGGGTTCTGAAACAGCGTTCTATAGGGAGATGTCTGTGTAATTCCACCCGGCAGATGAATAAGATCTCTGTGTCTGCCGCGCCGTCAATCCCATCGCTTTGAAGTGTGCCAACTTCACAAGAAAAACTCAAACCCAAAAAAAGAGATACGATGGAAGTGTGTGTCTGTGTGTGCGTTTGCGTGGCTGCGAGTGCGTGTGTGTGTGTGTGTGTGTGTGCGTTTGCGTGTGCTTGTGCGTGTGTGAGTGTGTGTGTGTGTGTGTGTGTGTGTGTGTGTGTGTGTGTGTGTGTGTGTGTGTGCGTGTGTGCACGCACGTGTGTGGGGGATTGACTGCTCCCGAAAACTTTGCAGGCAAACTTTATGAGAATTAAAGCCCTGCTGGGTGATCCGCGGCCTTAAGTGATATAAACAAGGAGCGTTATGGGGCCGTTGTGTGTTAAAACAAGCCAAGCTGAAAAGCCGACCCCCACCCTCAGGGGGTGGAGGGCGGGGGTGGGGTGTTAATGTGATGGGGGGGGGGGGTTGAGGAATGGGTGACATCTGATCTGACACAGCAGAGTTATTGCTGCTGATTTGCAGTGGTAGGTATTCAGATGCTGTATATCTTTACAACGTTTCCGTGCCCCCCCAAAGGACCCCCAAATAGCCATAGCCCCTGGCTGCAGCCCCCCCTGTTGTGAAATGGCTAAGGAAAGATATACATGCAGTATAATATGGACTATGCGGTCGACCACGCGCTGACACTTTGGCACCTTAATCCCATGTGCAACGCACTACGACGTCTTCAGTTTTTTTCCTCGCACCTTAGCTAACGTCCATAGCGTATCATGTACAGCATTGGTTCTCAAAGTGGGGTCCGGGGACCCCCAGGGGTCCTTGAGAGGGTTCCACGGGGGTCCCCAGCTAAATGTGTTAACATAGTATCACAGTGATTTATACCTTTTTTACTTTGGCTATTCAAAAATAGCAGATCTACAAGCTCATAGCGCGGCACCGAGTGCCGCGCTATGAGCTTGTATATCTGAAAAAATCGTGAAAATTTGTATATTTGAAAAATCGTGAAAATTTGTGCAAACCTTTGAAAATATATATTTTTTTAAGCGAACAATTGTAACTCAAATCTTTGCGTCGGGGGGGTCCCTGGAACAAATGATTTGAGATGGGGGGCCCGCGGCCAAATACATATCATTTTGCTATATGCTCGCGCTCCTTTATGTCTTACCTCAGGTACTATGTGTAAATATGTAGATCATTCGTTTGTTTTTCATTGATGGATCTCTCTTCCCCCTTAAGCCCCCTCCCCACCCCCCCCCCCCCGTCCCCGTCCCCCCGTCCGTCCGTCAATCCGTCCGTCCGTCTTCTTCTTCCCTTTCTTTTTATGCAAATAACAAAAACGATGGAGCTTGCGCAAAAACGAATTTCATCCACTCTTTTACACCTGTAAACCTGTGATGTGACAATAACGTTGATTCTGATTCTGATTCTAATGAAAAGATCTCATCTACACGCTTACAACGCATCACGCCGTGAAATAGGGAAAGACAGGTTGATAGTGGTTAAACTGGCACAATAATCTTATGAATTGAATATGAATTATTTGAGCTAAAAAGCCTTATTTTACACTTTGGGCTATTCAAAAATAGCAGATATACAAGCTCATAGCGCGGCACCGAGTGCCGCGCTACGAGCTTGTAGATCTGCTATTTTTGAAATTTGTGAAAATGTGTGCAAATCTTTGAATATATATATTTTTAAAGCGAACATTTTTAACTCAAATCTTTGCCTCTGGGGGTCCCTAGAACAAAATATTTTGATGGGGGTCCGCGGCCAAATACATATTATTTTGGGGGTCCTTGACATGAAAAAGTTTGAGAACCACTGATATAGAAACAGACGTTTTTCAGAATACTGTTGAGATTTAGGAGACATGTAGGACAGGTTGATAATGGTTAAACTGGCACAATAATCTTATGAATTGAATATGAATTATGGATTTTATTTGTATTCATTTTTTTCCTCTCTTGTGGCCCCCTGTTGAACGACTGTTCAGATACATGTTTAAGGCCAGCGGTCCTGCCAAGTGGAGGGCTGCCAAGTGCCAGCGCGCGGGGCATCTGAGGTCAAGTGAATCACTTGGCTAAAATTGAAGAGGTGGGTTCGGGCATAAAAACACATCATTGATGAATGCCTCGTCCTGCATCAGCAGCCTTATTGAACTGGATGGGCCACGTCCCGGCTGGCTGGCTGCCTGTGGAACTCATACAGTGGTGGTTGAATGTTTTACTTAAATAAAAGTATCAATACTACAGTGCAGAAATGCTCTGATACAAGTATTGGTATCTGGTATTCAGAATTTACCTGTGTAAAAGTGCAAGGGTATTGGCATCAAAATGTACTTAAAGTACCAAAAGTAGAAAGTACTCATTATGCAGAATGTCCCATTTCACGAGTTTTCAAATGTATAAAAAACTTTTGAAAATAGCAGATCTACAAGCTCACAATGCGACGCATTGCGACATATTGTGAGATTTGTAGATTGGCTATTTTCAAATGGACGAAATATATATAGGGCTGAAGTGGATGATGTATGTTTTGTAATAATAATCACAATCTACAAAGCCTAACTAGTAACTAAAGTTGTCCAATAATTGTAGTGGAGTAAAAGTACTACATGCTTCTGAGATGTAATGGAGTAGAAGTAAATGTAAGTATTGCAAATTGGAAATACTCCAGTAAAGTAAGAAAATACCCCAATACCTCATTGTACTTCAGTACAGTATTTGAGTACATGTACTTAGTCACTCTCCACCACTGAACTCATACTGTGTATGCACAAATGAACAAAACATATTTTTTTGGCATGTGGCACAGCCTGCAATGTCTAATTAGTGTGGTTGCCCCTAGGGCGACCCTATTCTTTATTTATTCCTAGTTGACTAGTTATTCTACTTCGTCGCCCAAAAATAAAAATGATTGGGTTTCTCTCTTCGTCACCTGTTGCAATTATGTAGTGTGTGTGCAATTATGTCCTGGTCTGGACCGTTTGCATGCACACTGAGACAAATTACTACACACCATTGGTTGACGTGGCACTTAAACCAGTGGTTCTCAAACTCTTTCATGTCAAGGACCCCCAAATTGAGACTTATTAGCCCGCGGACCCCCATTTGAAAAGATATGCTAGGGACCCCCAAAAGAGAAGATTTTTTTATGGCTCTAGCAGTGATTCTCAACCATTTTAATTTAGAGGACCCCCAGTTTGACATGCATTAGGGCTACAGACCCCTATTTAATGGCATTTCTATGTCTTGGACCCCAATTCATATAGAAAAATCGATATTGTTACAGACCCATAAGGGTCCATTTGGTTCCTAATCTATCATTTAGCTGGGGACCCCCTGGAACTCCCTCAAGTACCCCTGGGGGTCCCCGGACCCCACTTTGAGATCCAATGACTTAAACTACTGACTTCTGATGCTCAAATATTAACCAAAAAGTGCACAAGATAAAAACAAAAAAATGGTTTCTCTGGTAACAGCACTAAGGCCCTTTTCGTTGTATATTGAATAGCAAAAATAGGAAATATGGAAATGTTTTGCTGTTTCTGGAAATAAACAGTGTGAATAATAATTTTAGGAAAATAGAAGAAACATTTTAGAAATAATTGAAGATGTAGATTGCAGATGTTTGCAAATATCGTCTATAATGACATGGCCACAATCTATGGTTGAAAGTGCTTAAATGCCTGCAGAGCTGATGTGAACGGTAAGGAGGTGCGTGTGAGCGGTCTTATTACATCTCTCTGTAGCCACGGGGCGGATAGAAGTGGAGGCAGGAGTGGACTAAGACCTTTCCATTATTATTTAAATGAATGTTAAGGTGACATATCCAGTCAATGAAATGGGGGAGAACAAGAGATCAGCGCTGGAGGCAGGGGAGACGAAGAAACCTTTGCAAATTGCTGTAACTCCTTCATAATTGAACACTTGCATTTTTAGAATGGCCGTGTGTCCTTCAAATGACATTCATTTCATGGGCCTTAAAGGGGGCGGCTCGCCAAGATGCAAAGCAGTTTTAATATCTTCTCGTGCACAGCTTGAGCATTATTAATCCGTTAAGACCTGGAACGCGTCTGTGTCATTCTTTGATTTGAGCTGAAAAAAGCATTATGAAAAAAGCATTATGCTTAATATATAAGCATGATATATTATATACACTTTGGCTATTCAAAATCACGAAAATGTGTGCAAATCTATGAATATATATTATTTTAAAGCGAACATTTTTAACTGAAATCTTTGCTTCTGGGGGGTCCCTGGAACAAAATATTTTGAGATGGGGGTCGGCGGCCAAAAGCATATCATTTTGGGGGTCCTTGACACGAAAAAGTTTGAAAACCACTGATATAGAAACTGTTTTTTTTCTGTTTTTCAGAAAACCGATTTAGAAGACATTTTGCAGAATCGGAAACTCAGGCCTCACTGGGTTAACCGCCTTGCCTTCCGGAGGTGTCGTGCCACAACACATCTCTGATGAGGTGAGGCGTCTACCTGATAAATCCAGTGAAGTGCCTATAGTTATTTCCATCTACTCCCCAATGCTTCCAACATCAACGCCTAGTTTCTGCATTGCTGCAGCCCCCTAAATACCACCAGGGATATGGTTACATCACATCCTGCGGAATGGTAAACAGTTGCAGGATGTCATTTTGTTGAAGCTACCCCGAGTTTTTGTTTTGTCCTCGGAGAAATGTCAGCGGAGAGCGCGCTGAATCTCTGTTAATTATAACTCGGTGGTGTAAATGAAAAAGTAAATAGCATAGCAACTCAACGCCTTGCTGAGGCGCGCAAAGAAACAAACAAATTAAACCAATTATTGTTTCCATGATAAGATGTTTTCACGCAATATTGTACGAGTGTTCAGAGAGAGCAAGCGACAATAGGTTGACTGAGGAGTGCTACTTTACGAATGGTATCAACTAGAAATGTGCGTTCATTAGAGCATTGGTTCTCAAAGTGGGGTCCGAGGACCCCCAGGGGTACTTGAGGGGGTTCCAGGGGGTCCCCAGCTAAATGATGGACAGGGACCAAATGGACCCTTATGGGTCTGTAACTCTGAGAGTGTACAAATGGAACCAAATGGACCCTAACGGGTCCATTTGGTTCCATTTGTACTGTACACTCTCAGAGTTAAACATTTTTACAATATGAATTGGGGTCCCAGAGACATACATGCCATTAAATGGGGGTCCGTAGCCAAATGCATGTCAAACTGGGGGTCCTTGAAATTAAAATGGTTGAAAATCACTGCTAGAGAGCCGTAAAAATCTTCTCTTATGGGGGTCTGTGGCAGTTCATTGGCTTATCTTCTCAAATGGGGGTCCGTGGGCTAATAAGTGTCTATTTGGGGGTCCTTGGCACAAAAAAGTTTGAGAACCACTGCATTAGAGCACAAATCTCCACCAGGAGGCATGGCCTACCTCCCTCCGTCTGTCTGGGGCATGTGATGACATTGTTTTGGGCTATGGAGAATAGGCTCTATGCACAGACAGCAGCCATATTTTGAAGACATTCACAGGTGTTACCAATGATACTAAATGAAGGCTCTGTTCCATTCTGGTCAAACAGAGTCAGGATGCTGATATTATGCATGTCGACTCGCTCACTGGAAACACACTAAAAAGTGGGACTAACATGTGGGTCCAGGGACCCTCATGATTCCTTAAGGGGTTTCCAAATGGCCCCTTACGGGTGTGTAACTCTGAGCAGAGCCGCTTTAGACTCCACAGGGGCCCTACGCAGGATACGGGACACATGCACGAGATTTTTTTTCGGGTTTCGCTGATGTGAACGCAGTAATGCACGTTATTTTCTGCTGAAGGGAGGGGGCGGAGAGGGGGCCTCTTTGATCGGCGGGTAGGCGGGGCCCCACGCAACCTGCGTAGTGTGCGTGTAGGGAGAAGCGGCCCCGACTCTGAGAGTGTACAAATGTAACCAAATGGACCCTTACGGGTCCATTTGGTTACATTTTTACACTCTCAGCGTTATGGGGGTCGTGGAAATTGTTCCATTCCGTCTAGCCTTCATTAGTATCATTGGAAACACCTGTAAAACAATTAAAGTTGCCGAATTTTCGCCAAATGCTCGCCTATTTTTGACAATGTTTCGGCTATAAAGACATGCCCTGAATAGGGACGCTACTGTTCATTCAGTCGAGAGACTTGGGAGGCACTCCCATGGACCACGAAGGCCTACAGGCGCTCTCTAACTACCTGAATAAATGCCCCACAGGAACTAGACCTCAGACCGACTTAATATCAAGACTTTCTGAATGGAACCTTAAAAACTAAAGTTCAAAAACGAAAAGGTTTTCCTTTTTCAAGACTATCTACACTAGCCTATATCAAGAATGGCAAGGAACAACTATGGGAGCTTGAATTCAGCAGTGAGTTGGAACACGCAGGCGCCAAGCCCATTTATTAAATACTTCAACATTTTTGCAAAGCAGTGTGCCTTGGTATTTTTTGGGTTATAGTATGACTTATTGATCACAAAGCAAAGCACACATCTAACCCCTCTCTCTATTTCTGTACGAGTCATATTTAAATGTGTTTTGTGAGGCACTGGCTTCATGATATCACAACCAAAATATTGATGATGAATGAATTATGAACCAAAACATAACTTTCCGGGGAAAGAATACGTTCCACGCAATGCAGCACCAAAGTGGAGTTCAGATGTATGTATGTGTGCGTATGCGCTAGAGGCCTCTTTAATAGTTTAGAAAACATCATTTTGACTGAACAAAGGAGATTATGTTGAATACAGACTCCTCATTGAACAAGGGCCCGTTAACTCAAGCAAAGTCACATGAAAAGTTGTGTGAAGTTTGTGTGAACAAATCACGAAAACTCACCCCAAAACGCAATTGCAAGGAATATAAAAAACAACTTCTTCAAAAAGTGACATACAAATACAGTACATCATGAATTGATATTATTGTTGGTTTAGCTACAGTATATTCTGAGCAGTTTTTCTGAGCTCATTGTTATGAGCTTTGGAACACAAAAAGGGCTAGACTTACACACAGACACAAAACCACTAGCCATCTCTCACCAGGCATTCCCGTCAATGCCTTTTTCTTCAAAAGCAGCGTGGCATTTACAGTACAGTGGCATCACAATACACTGCAACACAGCATGAACATCTATTAATCTTTGATATTTTGTTCTTTGAAAGGCACAGGGGACTGTTTTGCCTGGAATTGTGCCTTGTTATTGTGGTCTTTGAAACTGTGGGCTGAAATGCATTCGTTGGAGAAAAAAATGAAACAAAGCAAAACAAACTATGAAATGGCAGTATGACTCAATATCCCGAATGATAAAGTCATACTGTGTAACATTTTCAATTAAGCAAAAAAAAAAAAAATCCACAATAACCATTCCACCTAAATGTGTTTTTTTACAACCAGAAAGTTGCAGTACTCCCTACCACCCAGGATAATGTGGCCAGTAGGAGGGAAAGGACCAAACTCCTGACCATCATGGACAATCCCTCTCACCCACTGTGGCATAGCAGAGAAGCACCAATAGCAACAAATTATTACAGCTACATTGCACAAAAGCAGATATAAGAGACTCTACAACTGGCTCAATCAGGGTGATCATAGTCAGGCTGGGGAATCCACTGGACGTGTCCTACTGTAGATAATGTTTCAGATGTCTATTTTATCTGATTATTTTGTCAGGTAATTTGTTATTCTGTACACTTATTGTCTTCGCCAGACCGGACGGCCGGAGGTCATAGACTATATTTTCTTCCCCGTCCGTCCGTGTGTCTGTGTTTGTGTGTGTGTGACTGTGAGCAGCCAATCTCAGGTACGCATTGAACCGATCGGTGTGAAACTTTGCACGCACGCACACTCCCACTAGGCCTAGAAGAACCCTTCTGCCCCAAATTGTCCAAATCTGCTATGACAGGCGGCTTCACGTGATTAATAAAAGCTTGTAGATCTGCTATATTATGCTCGTAGAAAGTAGAAAAATCAGGTTACACTGGTATTTCACCCTCAATTAATCATGCTCCGCAGCTTTAAGCTCAGCTCATCCTCCTGCCGCGATCTTATCCGGTCCTCAAGCGACCCTGTCAGCCACGTCGCCGGCTGCTGCTACCTCACAGACGGAACACTCTGACTGACAGCGAAGGTGTTATTGATGTGGGGGGGGGCGGGGGGGGGGGGGGGACAGCTTTCTCAGCCCTGAGCGCTGCCATTGATTGAGAGTGCTGAGATGCAGACGGCATGAACACTTCACTGCAGGGCGGCAGGCTGACAAGTCCCGCTGGTCAGCCCGGTTAGAGGACGTGCCGCGACGCCACAAGCAGCCACTTCCCGTTCAAGGCCAAGGTTGGGACCCGGTGTACTTGACCTTTTTTTCGAAGAGCGGAATTGAGAAGTTTCAGTTTAGCTTCAGTTTAACCATAATGAATCCTAGCGTCCCTATTCTGGAGACGGGGGGGACTTTCGGGAGAACGCGGTGCGTTCGTGACTTGTTGTGAGCGTGTAGATCTGCTGTAGAGATTTTGGCGTAGAGCGGGGGTATTAAACGCCAAGGACCCCTGAGCTGAGAGGAAGATGAAGCAGGGGCCCCCCACTACATATTGTATGAAATGGTGTTGCAGATTAAACTTTTTCCTAGGTTTCATAGATAGACTTGTTTGACAGCGCCGTCTGTCAAGCGTTGTGTTGGCTTCATGTTAATGTGTATGTTCAGACATTTAACCACTTAAACTGTCAATACTTGACAGTCTAAGTGGTAAACCTGACCTTTCACTCTGTCTGTTCTTTTTTCTCTCTACACCAAACAAACCTCTTTGCCAAAAATAGCGGCGAGGCATTGTGAGCTTGTAGCTCTGCTATTGCTAAAGTTCTCCCCAGAATAGGGATGCTATAGGGTTCAAGTGGTTGCAAAAAAAAAAAGATCCTATCTCACAAAGATTTGGCGTCCCCCCTGTAGTAACTCTGAGGACCCCCTAGTGGTCCCGGACCCCCTGTTGAAGACCCCTGGTGGTGTTGAGGGAAACAAGGAGGGGGCCTAGTTACCACTGTGAAACATCACTTATCTGTCCACAAAGCAATGTTAAAATGGAAGACACGTTTCCTCCATAGAGGTATAATATAACTAGAGGGCGGATTGCCCCGCCCCCAGCTATCATTTCAATGAATGTGCTCACTGGCGTTTTGAAGCACCCGGAAGCCTGCAGGAAGTAGAATTATTGAGTCGTTTTTGGACACACCGTAGATTTATGAGCATGCGAAGTAGTGTCCTTTTTGCGTTCTACGGCAGCCCGTGTGTCAAGGATTGAACGCGAGATATTTATGAAATTCACTGGAGATGCCTATGTATATGTAAATGCATATGTATTTATGTATAATATGTTTACATATTTATATCTATATATATAAATATATATCAGTATGTTTTGCTCGCGCATGTATTTCTCCCCGCCTGCAGTTCCAGCTTTGGCCACTGGGGTGGCGGCTTCAAGATTTCTCAGCGGTTCTGGGGGCTTGGTTTCCTCTCCTCATACAACCCCACTTGGATCAAATCCCATCTTCCTCTCAACTCTCAGTATTTTTTCTATTTTATATTCAAAAACAAGCTGTGCATACACAATTACACACACACAGGCAAACAGTCACATTCACCAGGACATTTGCACGCAGAGAGAGAGAGAGAGAGAGAGAGAGAGAGAGAGAGAGAGAGAGAGAGAGAGAGAGAGGCGGGGGGTATGATTCATTTGGCTGAAAGGAAGGTGTGCGCTTTTCGAAGCAAATTGCATCTAAAGGAAAAACCTTGTACTGAACTGCACCGTGTCCTTTGCAGGTTTTGTTCATCACGTATCAAGCCTGATTTATTTACTTGGTGTTTAACGGTGTTGAACAGCAAAACATTACGTTTGAAATTGTTTTGGAAAACCTTTAAAAATAGGGACACCAGGTGGAGAGTGGTTATGTATGGTATAGCCTATGGCTTCCCAGTATCTATCTGCAAAGACAGCATGATTAGCTTCTAGTCTCTTATCTCACCTCGGTGTCTCTCGTTGTCTTTAGCACTTTGTCTCTCTGTCTATGCACCTGTTCTGGATGGATGCCTGTGCCTGAACGCCATTTTGTTTCCTTGTTTAAGTCCTGTTTACATTGAGTGTAATACCGGCTTTGACCTGATGCACCCCGCCAGCTACCAGTTCCGAGTGTCGAGTGTCGAGTTAACATCCGTGGCTGCATGAGGGTCGGCACTTTATTTTATGTTTTTTGGAACATACAGAGAAGTATGGGCTTTGCGCGCAGAAGTCCAGTAACCATTAGGAGGGTAGAGACCAAGACTATCATAGATACGAAAGCAAAAGTCAGACTCGCCTATGATACACTTGATCCATGGTCGGCTACTCTTGGTCCACAGCACACGCCACACGGCCCACAGGTTTGCGAATCGCTGCTCTTTAACATCTTTCTTCTTCTGACTGTCACCCTCACTTTCTCTCTCTGTCTTTCATCTTCTCATTTTTACCCCATGCAGCTCAGGTCCATGATGACACAGGTTCTGGTGCACACCGCGTTGGCCCGGGCCCGGTGCGGGACTCAAACAGGGCTAATGCAATATTTTCCAGTGCAGTCAATTCTACACTTAGTGCCCACTCACTCAATTATCCTGTGGGTGGGTGGCCTATTCTCTCTGCACACACCCAGGTCTGTATTAGCAAGGCTGCCAGCTCCATCTCACACCTATGTGCAGGCGGACATGTTCTGCATACATAACAGCCAGTTTCTATTTCCGTGAGGTGTTTATATGCGCCATCGTCAGATCTTTTATTCCTTGGCATTGAGGCCCACAATTAGTTGCCAGGTTTGAAATCTCTCACCTCCTAATTTCACAACTGCTTCTGGCAATAACGGGGGGGGGAAAAAAAAGAATAACTCCAAAAAAGAAACGTTACAAGGTGTTCCATTTTAACCTAACCCTCAAATGAGTGATGGGGTCGTTTTCACGGAACCAGAAACAGACTCCATATGATGTAGATTTAACATGCTTGAGCTCTCAGCGGGGGCTTCTGGCAAAGGTAAATGAAATGGTTCTGGCATTGGTTTTACACGTTGTAAATGTGTTATGTGCATTGTAAATGTGGCACACGTAAATGGATACATTTCTCACATAGAGTACTGTACATATACAGAATAAAAAAAAGGCTTGTATTCAAATTAGCACAACTGCGGGATGTCGAAGAAAGAAATGGTTTGCACGGCGTTTCGCTTCCTCCTGTTCTCGGTACTAAATGGGCCGAAAGAGCGAAAAACAAACTTTGTTTTTGGACAGAGGATAATGTTTCCGAAGATTTGTATGCCATTTAAACCCTATATAGTTGACCGGGGTCCCCCAGGGCTCTATACTAGGTCCCCTCCTTTTTTCCCTCATCATCAAATCTCGTCACCGAAAATAGGCGATCTACAAGCTCACAACCCGTTGCAAGTGGTTTTCTTACCTTTTCTATGATGTTATGATATCCTAGGATGAATGGTACAGTAGAAAAAAAATCAATCTCGAGATTTCAATCTCATCCAGCGAGACTTCCGGTGGGGCGCATTCAAGACAATCACATTGCATAGTGTTCTGTCTCTTTGACCGTCAGATCTCACAAAAAAAAAACTATCAAAATATGCTAGCACAAGGCCTATTGGCGCACGTTTTTAGCTGTGGCGGACCGGGGATGGAGTTATGAAATGTTTCTATATACTGTACCATCCTAGGATATCATAACCAAGGGGCAAGGCTTGGATATTTACGATGAGGCCAACACGGAAGCTTATGAATGGCCAGAGTGGCGCTGTTTTACCCTGCGCCGACCTGAAGTGTCAGAAATAATTTATTTTAGCGCAAGTGAATGGGTTTTTGACAAACTTTAGACTAGATTTTCTTACTTTTATAAAAATTGTCATAAATTCTATATGCTTCCAGTCGCTAGTTTAAAGTCTCCTTTCAATCATCATGATATGCGTTTTGCTAAATTATGGTCCCATTTATTCTAAAATTGATGATAAAGTAGGCTATGCTCCAGGAGGGGCGGGATGATTTGATTGACAACCTACACAATCAATAGCATTCATTCCCTGCCCCCGCTCTTGATTGACAAGCTACCCAACCAATAGCATTTTTGGGGGTGTTTTCCGGTTCGCTGGTCACGTGTCTGGTCTCAACCAATAGTGTTTGAGTTCCGGCGTGGCCAACTGTATATATTAACGATGGAGGAATGCATGTTCCTGAACTATCGGCTTCATTTTCGTTCTGTAGAAAGCAGGGGAGTGGCTTTGTCCATTCTTTTTTACAGTCTATGATCATAACATCCTAGAAAAGGTAAGAAAACCGTGGTCCAAAATCCCCTTTAACGTTGTATGACGATGTGATACGTTGTGATCTGCTATTTTCACTATTTTCGGTGGTTAAAAGCACTATAGGAGAGAGATGTGACAAAGGCATATATATGAATAAAATAAAAAGGTATACATATTATTATTATTATTATTATTGATTTGCCACCCTTCCTACAGTACGTCAGAAGGGGAATAACATTTTATAATCCTCCCCATCTCCACCCACCAGGTAGAGAATATTTTTTCCCTCATCCGCCCCGCCCTCCCCCTCACCTGCTAGTGGGAGCAGGAGATTACTTTATCTCGGAACGACCAGGGAGGAGTAGTGTTCATGCTAGCGTGAAGCCTTGAGCTGCAGTTATAGGTCCGAGATATGTAAAAAAAATGAACCTCATGATAAGACGAGACAGCGTCCAGTCGGATTACAAATCGCCAACAATATCCAGCGCCATCTCATCAGGCTGTCTTTGTATCGATTGATACCGGACTAGAAGCCCATAATGCCTTTGATAAAAGCCCTCCATTTTACTCTCCCTCTTTCTGCTCGCTCGGTAAGAATATGAGACGCCCGCTTTACGCGTTTCAATCAGATAGCACGACAGGGCCATTGGCGCGCTCTGTCTCCCCAGTGAGCGAGGAGGGCCCGAGTCGATGCTCTTGATTGACTACTCGTTAGTACCTTAATACCAGCCAATGCTATGGAACTCCATTTCATGGGGATTAACCCATTAAGACCTGGAACTGTGTCATTTTTAGATTTTAGCTAAAAAGCATTATTTTACACTTTGGCTATTCAAAAATAGCAGATATACAAGCTCATAGCGCGGCACCGAGTGCCGTGCTACGAGCTTGTAGATCTGCTATTTTTGAAAATTCGTGACAATGTGTGCAAATCTTTGAATATATACATTTTTAAAGCAAACATTTTAACTAAAATCTTTGCTTCTGGGGGTCTCTGGAACAAAATATTTTGATGGGGGTCTGCGGCCAAATACATATAATTTTGGGGGTCCTTGACATGAAAAAGATTGAGCGCCACTGATATAGAAACATACGTTTTTCAGAAAACTGTTGAGATTTAGGAGACGTGTAGAATCGGCTTCAGGTCTCAATGGGTTAATTGTTGCTTAAGATTTCAGCCCAGAGCACACAGGGGCTCACGAGGAGGGAATATTCCAAGCAGCTTGCGTTAAATCCCCCGTCTTTTCAGTGAAAGCATTGACTTAATTCAATTTGGAGGGGGGAAAAAAAGTGATAAAAGGTGCCAGGCATGATAAAAAACCTGGATAGAATTCAAGTCATTGCAAAGAACGGCAGACATTAGAGGCTATAGCTGACTGCCGCACATTGTTCACTGTCACTTTTAATTAAAAAAATATATATGATAGGCAACTCTTTATCGACATTTCAGATAATACGGTGATAGGTCATGTTGAATTCACTTTGAAAGGGAAATATAAAACTGGTTTCGTAAATCTTAGGATCCCTACAATGTCGCCGTACCTGCAAATAATCAGTGGTGTAAAGTAACTAAGTACATTTACTCAAGTACTGTACTTAAGTACAATTTTGAGGTACTTTTACTTTACGGGAGTATTTCCAATTGTCTATACTTTTACTTCTACTCCACTACATCTCAGAGGCAAATATTGTAGTTTTACTCCACTACAATTATTTGAAAACTTTAGTTACTTAGCAGATATAAATTAATATATTGTGAAACATAAATTAACCACTTTAGTCCTATTTCATACCTAGGCTATTTGAAAATAGCCAATCTACAAGCTCACAACGCGTTGCATCGCGACGCGTTGTGAGCTTGTAGATCTGCTATTTTCAAACATTTTAGTACTTTTAATTTTTGGTACTTATGTGCATTTTGATGCCAATACTTTTGTACTTATACTCAAGTAACATTTTGAACACAGGCCTTTTACTTGTAACAGAGTATTTCAACACTGTGGTATTGCTTCTTTTACTAAAATATCTGAGTAGCCTACTTTTTCCACCACTGCAAATAATCACCAAGCACCTATCACGACGGGATAGCAATAATAGACAAGTAGGTATTATATAACTTTCAGCTATACTTCCTCATCACAATTCTTCTCATGTGAAGGCATATGAAATATTAAAAAAAAATATTGTTTGCAAAAACAATGTTTCAGGAAGTTCAACTTCACTCGCATTGCATGGACGCGCGCCACTGCCAGCTTTTCAGCTGGGGGGCAGATTTACATTTTATTTTGTTTTGTTTATTTATTTCCCTTGAGTGTCTGGGAACCAAAAAAAAAGGAAAACTAAAATACGTCTGATCTCTGATGCGTCTAGCTCCGATTTCACACTTCGTCGTTTGACGGTGTTATCCACCCAAAAATATCCAATCTACAAGCTCACAGCGCGCCGCGTCCGCGCCGCCTCGTGGGCTTGTAGATACGCTATTTTTTTCGGCGCGTGACGACCGCCATGCGACGAAGTATAAATTGAGGCTTGGAGTCTGCAGAAAAGCAGCGTGTTCGGGAGACAGCCTCCCCGTGGGTTTTCTGACAGAGGGCCTTTGTAGTTCACTCAGGATGTGCAATAGATTACTGCCAGTCGCATCATCCCCCGCAATACAGGGATACTAAGGGCATGCATTGTAAAATTAAGAACCAGCCGTCAAAGAGGATACAGGTCATGGAAATGTCACGTCATGATGATGACAACTGAGAAGAATGCTTATATTCCCCTCTCAGACAAAGAAATCAAATACAATATAACAGTATCTAGCAATCCTATAAGGACCATATGATGCTGGTGCGTGACACTGACTACAAAGCACAAATCAGGCTTTATAGAAGCCGTTGGGGTCAGTCGGTGGTGGAAAAAAGCACTCAATGTTTTAACTTAAGTAAAAGTATCGATACTGCAATGTAGAAACACTGCAATGTAGAAACACTACAAGTAAAAGTCCGGTAATCAATTTGAAATTTGAAAATAGCAGATCTACAAGCTCACAACGCATCACATTGCGACGTGTTGTGAGCTTGTAGATCTGTTGTTTTAAAATAGCCAAAGTGGCAAAATGTATGTTTTGTAATAATAATTCAAAACTACAAAGTAACTAGTAAATAAAGTGTTCAAATCATTGTAGTGGAGTAAAAAGTACAATATTTGCCTCTGAGATGTAATGGAGTGGAAGTAAAAGTATTGAAAATTGGAAATATACTCAAGTAAAGTAAAGGTACCTCAAAAAAGTACAGTACTTCAATAAATGTAATAAGTTACTTTGCAGCACTGTCTAAAAGCAACGATGAACAAAATGTTTGGTCTGTATGCTTGCAATGATGTACAATGTTTATCCTTCTATTTGTCTGTTGGCGGGGGAGTCACGCAGTAAATAAATTGCGGAAGGGACGCGCTGACTGCTAAGCTCCTGCACGTTCGTAAACACACACACACACACACACACACACACACACACACACACACACACATGCAATCTATAATGTACTGTCAGATAGATTTTTATTGATTATGTTTCTATGGAATTAAATGTGGTTCTTTTTGTTCCCGGGCTGGAGGCCGTGATGGTTGTTTCAGCCCACTCATTCAGTCAATTCCCACCAGTACAAAGGATGTTTTATTCCTGTTGTTGTTTGAAAGTGTACAACATCATCCATTTATCCCCCCCCCCCCCCCCCCCCCCCCCGTTTCATTACTTGATTGCTTCCAATCTGCTGTGCAGATATCTATCAACACCACCAACGCAAACCGGTCCCAATTAATGACCACGGAAAATACATTAATTAACACCCAAAGTGAATGCATTTGATTAGCCTTTGATGACAGAGTTTTTTTTTTTTCTTTCTCCCCCTCCTCCCAGGCACTGCAGAAGGGCAGGCATGCAATCACTCATTGATCATTGGTTGAAAGGCATTGATGGTGCATGTGTAAATAGGACAACCCCATACATGCACTATTGGTTCTGTGACAACAACCTGAGTTAATTGGGCCAGGGTCACTAGGGTCCGTTTGTCAACTGAACTTCTCGGTGCAAGCAGTCTGAGGGCGAGGGGGATGCTGCTCTCTGCAGTTATACGTACTGGTGTAGGTCCTGGCTACGATCCTGGCCCGCGGACCCCCATTTGAAAAGATTTGCCAGGGACCCCCATAAGAGCTCTAGCAGTGATTCTTAACCATTTTAATTTCAAGGACCCCCAGTTTGACATGCATTAGCTGGGCTACGGACCCCCATTTAATGGCATTTCTATCTCTGGGACCCCAATTTATATTGTAAAATCAATGTTAATTTAACTCTGAGAGTGTACAAATGGAACCAAATGGACCTGTACACTCTCAGAGTTACAGACTCATAAGGGTCCATTTGGTTCCTAACTATCCATCATTTAGCTGGGGACCCCCTGGAACTCCCTCAAGTACCCATGGGGGTCCCCGGACCCCACTTTGAGAACCAATGCCCTAGGGGGTCCTCAGAGTCACCACAGGGGGGGCCGCCAAATCTTTGTGTGATAGGATATTTGTTTTTACATTAACCACTTGAACCCTAGCACCCCCTATTCTATATACTTCAGCCAAAAAATAGCAGATCTTCGGCAAAGAGGTTTGGTGCAGAGAGGAAAAATAGCAGACCAAGTACAGAGTGAAAGTTCTACTTTCTAGTTGACTAAATATTATGGTTTAAGTGGTTAAATGTCTGAACATACACATTAACACGAATCCAACATGACAGTGCTGTCAAACAAGTCTATGAAGCTATCTATGAAATATATGAAAAAGTTTAATATGCAACACAATTTTATACAATATGAAGTGGGGGTCCATGCTTCAGCTCTGTCTCAGCTAGGGGGTCCTTGGCCTGAAAAACGTCGAAGACCCCTTGTCTTATGTTATCTTATGTTACAGTTATGATCGATATTCGATAATTATGATATCGAATTAATCGTATGTAATTTGTCATAATATGACAAATTACATCATATTATTATAAAGGTCGTCTTACTATAGGTTATAGACCTATACTGGGCGACTTACTTCAAGCATTGTAGAGACTGCCAGCAATCCTATAAAATGTAAAATGAATTGCATTATTACCTGAGCTGGAAAGAGCTTGTGTCGGCAAGTTGCAGTAAAATGTAAATCATTTACATTTGCAAGTTCTCATGATTCAAAGCCAAAGGCTTTAGATTCCAGATTGTGTAATATTGTGACGCACCTGTTATTTGCTGTGTTGGTTGCATCCCTTTTTGCAAGAACAAGACAGTAACGTGACGGAAAGATGTTATCTAGCCCACAAATTGAGATGTCTGAATGTAATCCAGACATTCTGATAATCAGAGGGGTTCGCTTGGATGGAAATAAAAAAAGATATATAACCGAGGCTTGAAGCTTGGCACATGAAGACATGGTCCTCGGAGGAACGGCGATAATGTCTTTTTCTGCCTTCCAAGCCCCATAACGGATCCTATGAATATGTGATGGCAGTAAAAGAGACAAAAAAAATTTAAGCGGAGGACCTCAAAGGCCAAAACACGGCCCGAACACCGAATTTTATGTTCGTCGTGACGCCACTAATCTGCTCTTCTTATTTGTTTGAAAATATATATATATATATCTTTTATGTGGATTGATTGAGACATCTTTTTTACTCTGGAGACTTAAAAGATCAGTTACTGCCCTGGGGGGAGGGGGAGGGGGAGGGGGAGCGGGGGTGCGTCCCACGCGTAATGCAGCAGGAATCTCAAACCTTTCATTTCTCTCCGTTGCAGAATAGACACCCCAGTCATTCCAGAATCAATTAGAGCTGGTGCCTTGCCTCCATCCATCCCATGTGTTAAAGGGATTAGGCGGTCACTTGCTCAGCTGCACTCGTTGCCCGCTCTAGTCTGCACCCCCGGCTGCACATGGCGACCAAACAGGCTTATTTTGCACACACACACACTAGACGACGGCGGAGGCAAATACAACAGATGGTAAATAGAGATGGCTAAATCGAGCCCCGCCACGAAGAGGACATCCGTGGAATTATGATGTTTTTCTTTCTCCTTACAGAGAGAAGCCGCGACGCGCGTCCCACTCAACACCCACTAAAATGATCTTCTTTTTTATTTTAACCCATTAAAACCGGGAAAGCATCGAGTGTCATTTTAGATTTTAGCTAGATATGTGTGACCCCGCACGGCAAACTGCTAGTCAATGCGTTTTAGTTTTTTTCATGTCATATGAAAGCAACATAGGTATTTCATAAAAGTCTTAGGATGTACAACATTTGCTCTCAAAAATCTTGGAAGTGATTGAAACATGAAGGGGGGGTCCCTGGCACAAAACATTTTCAGATGGCGGGTCCACACGGCCAAATACATATCATTTTGGGGGGTCCTTGGCACGAAAAAGTTTGAGATCTACTGATTTAGAAGGCATTTGTAGAATCGGACTCAGGTCTTAATCGGTTAAAGACATGATGAATTCCTTGTGGAGTAAAAAAAAAAAAAGGCTCAAACTTCATGGAATTATACAGAGCCGTGACACTTGACAATGTATTCTCCCTCTTATACGTCGGTGCGCCGCGCCCGCGGAAATAACCGATTTACAAGCTCAAGCTTTGCGACCGTGTAAATCGGCCGTTTCCTTATACGACAAAAGTCTAAATCGGGGGCTTCATCGTGTCTTCCAAGACGGTACGGGGTTAGAAGTTCAGTGCTACCCAGGAGATATGGAGCCCCTCTCTTCCAAGAGAAAATAAAAAAAACAAAAACGATGGCTGTGAAGTTGTGCCAGTGGGCAACTGAGCTGAGCTGCCCACTATACTGTCCTGCCAGAGAGAGAGGAGCCGGGAGCATGGCAGACAATAAAGACACCCTGCTGCCGCTCGATAATACATGAGGACAGTGGAGGTGACAGCGCTGTCCAGATCACCCCCCAGCCCAGCATAATACACAGTGTCACACACACACACAGGCACACGCGCGCGCTCGCACACACACGCACACACACACACGCACACACACACATACATACACACATACTGTACACACACACACACACACACTCACACACACACACACGCACACGCACACGCACACACACACGCCTCTTAATTGAAACACAGAAGGCTTCTTCTTCTCTTCGTGACGGGGCAGGCAAGGGTCTTTATCACATTAAGACCTGCTGAGGCCAATTCTACGAAATGCCTTCTGAATCAGTAGTTCTCACACTTTTTCACGATTTTTCAAACACGTTAAAAAATAGCAGATGTACAGCGCGTCACTTCGTGCCGCGCTGCAAGCTTGTATATCTGATATTTTTTAACATATTCCATGCCAGAGGTTAAACTCATAATGTACTCACCAGTGCCAACGTTTTATTGTTGTTTTTTAGTTTTTTTCACGTCGCCATAGACTTTGTTAAAATCCTTAAGATGCACCGTTTGTTTTGTTCGCGGACATCTCCCTGCTTCTACCAGTGAAAACCATGTGTCAAACGGTGCGTCCATGTTGTAGTTAGAACGGTTTATGTTAAACAGTGATCAGCGAGGAGAAAAACTACAAAGAGAAAATGGAGTTTCAGTTTCGTCATTAGAACGGAGGCCGACGGGATCGGCAAAACCGGATCCCAAATAATTCAGTTTCCGGTGGTGTTACAATGAAATGTGCCGTGTCGAAAATTGAAAAAAGTGCAATGTGAACTTTTTTTTTCGAAAAAAAGGAAAAAGCACCAGTTGGCGTAGATCTACGCGACTGGCACGTGGCGGCTTTAGATAGGTTCGTGTAGATCTACGCGACTGGCACTCAATGTGTATGCCAACGCTAAAATCCAAAATGACCCAGATGCTTTCCCGGTTTTAATGGGTTATTCAGTTTATACTGTATTTGATATTATTAATAGAGCTGATGAAAGGCGGTTGTAATTATTTTGTACTGTACAGTGCAGGTGCTGTACTTTACAGCGCTGAAAACTGTAATATTGTAATATTACATATATAGTGGCTCTCACATTAGTGCCAGCAGTCTCATTTTAAGAGATTTCTTTACAGTGATAATATTAAAACGTATTACATTCTCCACTTACGCCTGGGGCACCAAAACGTTGAAATGAACCGAATGAACTGATACCAGCGAGCGTGAGTTGAGGTTGTGACTCCCTGTCCAGAGCCATTCAGATAGACAGTTGGGTCAATGAGGGGTCAGATAAAAACAGGTCCAGGTTCACGTGGTTCATGTACCGTATCACACATCAACACCCATTATGAGGATGCAATGTTTGGATCTATACAGTAATGTTTGGATCTATAACAGTAGTGTTTAGAACTATACAGTAGTGTTTGGGGACTATTGATTGCCCAAAGGCAAAAGCTACTTCCGCATTCTTCATGTTCTTGTTTCTCATTATGCATATTCTTGATTGAATATTGAATATTATATGCATGTTCTTCATTTACATGATCTGCCATTGCTGTAAAAATAATTATGACATAACTCCTTTTATATTAATGGCCTTTTCCTGACGATTACAGCACACCCACTGATGCATAAGGTTAGCCAATTGAGGCCCATTCTGTGTAGGTCTGTATCCAGTGGTGGAACGTAACTAAGTACATGTACTCAAGTACTGTACTTAGGTAAAATTTTGAGGTATTTGTACTTTACTTGAGTATTTCCAATTTCCAGTACTTGTACTTCTACTCCACTGCATCTCAGAGGCAAATATTGTACATTTACTCCACTACAATTATTTGAAAACTTTAGTTACTAGCAGCTACTTTGTAGATTTTTATTATTATTACAAAGCATACTTTAATCACTTCAGCCCTATATACATTTCGGCCATTGGAAACTAGCCGATCTATAAGCTCACAATGTGTCGCGATGCAACGCATTGTGAGCTTGTAGATCAGCTATTTTCAAAATATTTGTATACATTTAAAAACTTGGGAAATGGGACATTCTGCATAATGAGAACTTTTTACTTTTGATACTTTAAGTACATTTTGATACCAATACCTTTGTACTTTTACTCAAGTCATTTTTTTATTCCAGACTTTTACTTGTAACAGAGTACATACATTGCAGTATTCTATTACTATACTGTCTAGTATTCTCTATATATCAAAACATGTAAGAGTCATAAAAGAAGACGGGTGTCTGGTGTCTCAGCCAGTTAATCACTTTGTAAGCCTCACTGTGTTGTATTTATTGCAAACGGTGAAACTAGCCAAGCTCAGTACTAGGCGCATTGATATTTTTGAAAAGTTTGACATTTTGAGGAATCTTCTGAAAGGTTTTGGAAGGTTTTCAGTTAATGACGTGCCCAAAATAGGGATGCGACTTAATGTGGTTAATCCAAGTGTATTCAGCAAATATGACTCCCGGCATTGGCTTGCATGTCTCTCCTCTCTCTGCCCTGTCTCTCTACACACTCTCAGAGAATAAAGCACAAAAAATGCTATAACACAGTGGTTCTCAACCAGTGGTCCGGGGACCACCAGTGGTCCTTGAGGGGGTTCCAGGTGTTCCAAGCTAAATGATGCAGAGTTGGTAACCAAATGGACCCTTATAGATCTTTAACTCTTGAGAGCATAAAATGTAACCAGTGGTCCGGGGACCACCTGTGGTCCTTGAGGGGGTTCCAGGTGGTCCCCAGCTAAGTGATGCAGAGTTGCTCTTGAGTTGCTGTTGAGAGCGTAAAATGAAACCAAATGGACATTTCACGCTCTCAAGAGTTAAATTTTTGTTAAACATCTGCATTACTTAATTAAAGAATTGCTATTTTGATCAACGTTTGCCTGTTATCTCTCCTATTGGTACCAACATCAATACAGCATGGAATTGTGGACAAAATCGCATCCAACGATGACAAAATATTCATCAAATGGTGGTTTGATGAAGACTAAATCTCATCAAATGGTGGTTCCGTGGCTCAAATGCCAAATAAATAATGGACCTTGATATGAAAAGGGTTGAAAACCACTGCTATAAAACGTGACTTGGATGGACAGTTGACGATGACAGTGGTGTTTATTCTAGGCGAGAGAGTCTGCAGTGCTTTGACCACGCTAAACGGTCCAGGGGTCCCTTTGAGCTATTGACGTGAACACTGTCACCCCAATATGGATGGATTTTTCCATCCAGGCTGGTATCGACTGTTTTCCATTTGTACTGGGTGGTTCCGGCGACAAAATGGATGTGTTCAATAAAAACCAGCGTGGGTCCATCCCCGCCACAGGCACCCTGGGGAAAACCCCCCTTCACCACACAATACAGTATACCAACAGAATTAAAAACTATGCAGGGCACAAGGACAAACACAAACAGCACTTCCACATCGATATCTGCTGCATGTCCACGCTAATGATACCATTGTGTTTGAACAGAATGCTAAAGTGAGTGAGACCCAGTGGTGGAAAGTAACTGAGTACATTTACTCAGGTACTGTACTTAAGTACAATTTTGAGGTATATTTTACTTTACTGGAGTATTTCCAATTTTCAAAAATGTTCCTTTTACTCCACTACATCTCAGAGACAAATATGGTACTTTTACTCCACTATAATTATTTGAAAACTTTAGATACTATACAGTAGTTACTTTATAGATTTTGATTATTATTACGAAACCACTTCAGACCTATACATATACTTTGGCAATTTGAAAATAGACGATCTACGACCTCACAACGTGTCGCTTTGCGACGCATTGTGAGCTTAATAAGAGAAAAAAGTTACTTTAAGTATACCTATATTAAACTTCAATATACATTTCATTTTGATTATACAATGAACAAGCAAACAAGGAAATATAAAATACACTTAACTTTATTTAACCGCTTAAGCCCTATTCAAAAAGTTTAAAATATATACTTTTTGAAAACCCTAGATTATTTTTGCGATATAAAGGTACAGAGTGCAGACAGTATGCCAAAAATAGGGACGCCAAGTTGAAAGTGAACAATCAGGATACAGTTAGTGCCGATACTGATGTCCAAAAAAGTCAAATAATTGCCGATATATTGGCCAGACTCTAATTAGAAGCAACAGAACGGAGGCCCCTCTCAATAAAAGGCTTGTTAGTTGTTCAGTGCTGATTGCTGGAGGCATGGCAGAACTGATACTGCTCTCTGAGTAGTCAATTAAGTGGCAGCAGTTTAGAGCCAGCCAGCCACCACCTTGCTGGGAGGTGACACGCTTAGCTATCTCTATGCCAACTGCACTCTGCAGCCGATCAGCAAGGAGGCAAAACCCATCTGTTTCTTAATGCCGGTCTGAATTTCAATATCAGAGCGCTAAAAACTAATGATGTTCAATAATGTTCAATTAAAGGGAATTAAGCTATATTATGGCCCTAAAATGCACATGTTTCGAAGGTTATATGCTCACCGAAAGCAGCACAGAGTTTATGGTTATGTGGCTGGATTTATGTATGTTTGCTTGCGCTGGCACCAGCCATAAGTCTTAGTTTTACAACGTGGCATGTGTGCGTTTGTTGACCTTTTTCGTTGTGTGTGTGTGTGTGTGTGTGTGTGTGTGTGTGTGTGTGTGTGTGTGTGTGTGTGTGTGTGCACTTGTGTGTGTGTGTGTGGATGTAACCACCTGGCTGGGTTTGAATCCCGGGTCCCCCATAGAGGGACACCAAACACTCGGCCACTCGGCCAAAGGGCAAATAAAGACCCCCTTGGCCAAAGGAGATATTAGGATTCCCCTGGCCTCATGCAGGGCTATACTCTGCCACATGGGGCATGGCTATTTGAGTAGATGATTTAATAAGGTATTCATTCAGATGTCCTCTTTTAGGGTAAATTCCGTGCCCTGTCACCACCAGCCTGTTAGCCGGCCTGCTTGCATCTAAATACATCTCCGTTAGTGCATCAACCAGGGCAAGCTGCTCACTCATTACCTTCATCCGGAGACGGTTAGGAGATTAACACATTAAGACCCCCAGACAAGCAAAGATTTGAGTTACAAATGATGTTGGCTTTAGTGCATGTTTATTTCGAATAATGGTAATAAAAACAGATTTTTTTTTTTGACTTTCAAAATCACAAAGTAAAACAATTAAAATGACAATCAGATTAAAATATAGCAAGAAATGAAACAAGAGGGAAAAAATAGAGAAAGTAATGTAAACATATCCGAAAAGGATGCAGGCTTTAAATATATTAAATATATTTTCAAAGATTTGCACAAATTGTCCACGTTTTTTCAAAGAATATCAGATCTACAGCTACGAGCTTGTATATCTGCTATTTTTTTTAATAGCCAAAATAAATCTTAAAAATGACGTTTCCCGGTCTTAATGGATTAAGTGGCTGTTTTGGCTGGAGGTAAAGTCTTAAATAAACCCTCAAAAGAAGCCGGCCACCTGCCAGCCATTGTCACCTCTCTGGGGCAACCTTAGAGAGAGGGCCATTCAAATACCAGGGCGGGCCAATGAGCTGCCGCCTGCCGCCGACTTGACTCCACACGGCGAATCCAAACGATACGGATCAGAGGGATCACGCACCCTGTAATGTTAGACCCACGGAAAAGCAAAGCAAACGGGAAGTGGCGGTGGGTACAGTATCTGATTATCTACCTGCTGCTCGCTTGCTTCACGCTGAGCAACAGCACCTCCTTAACCCTTTAAGACCGCGGGAAAGCAGCTGTCATTTTCGTCGTTTGTCATTGTCTTATACTTTGGCTATATTCAAAAATAGCAGATCTACGAGCTCATAGCGCGGCACCGAGTGCCGCGCTATGAGCTCGTAGATCTGCTGTTTTTTTTTAAATCATGAACATTTGTGCAAATCTTTGAGTATATATGTTTTTTTAAAGGGAACATTGTGTAACTCAAATCTTTGCTTCTGGGGGATTCTACAAAATGTCTTCTAAATGCTAACAGTTTTTTTGAAAAACCTTATGTTGCTACAGTATAGTCAGTGGTTCTTAAACTGTTTCATGTCAATGTATTTCATGTATTTGGCCGCGGACCCCCATATCAATATGTTTTGTTCCAGGGACCCCCTAGAAGCAAAGATTTGAGTAAAAGAAATGTGCTTATGAAAATATATATAGGCTATATATTCAAAGATTTGCAAAAAAAAAATCTAAAATAGCAGATCTACAAGCTCATAGCGCGGCACTCGGTGCCGCGCTATGAGCTTGTATATCTGCTATTTTTGAATAGCCAAAAAGTATAAAATAATGGTTAAAGTGTGGTTACACAGATGCGTTCCCGGTCTTAACAGGTTAATCTACTTATATCCATGGGGAAACGTCTTAAGCTGCACGAGGGGAGCAAATTAAAGCTCCTCTCTCCAACGTTCCCCCCCCTGTGCGAGTGCACGGTGCCCCCATCTGTATCCTTGGAGGGTCTTCAATCGGGACTTGTAAACACAACCTGGCGGGCTGGAAAGCTTCTTTTTTTTTGGCGATATCCCTCTGTGTGTGTGTGTGTGTGTGTGTGTGGCGCTTCACTTTGTGTGGTGGATGTGACCTTATGAGTGAGAGCTGGTGCGTTTCATATCCCACCACCTGTGATTGACTGAGTGTGTCACGGTGAGAGGAACTGACATCTCCCGCGCCACGCTGTGTTGATTTTGACAGCAGCAAAATTTTGATTTCCTTTTTAGTCACAGTCTTTTGAATACAATTCCCGGGAAAATTTAGTTTTTGTCATATTTCAGTCGTCTGAAGTGTTTTAGTTTTTTTTTCGTCAGCTAGATATCATAAGATTATCTAAATCTGCAGTTGATTTAGTCGACTAAAATGTGTTTTGGCAGTCCTTGATGGCGTCGTAATGGCTGATTTTACACTTGGTTGCGTGCTGCAAATAATATTTTCAGAGTGCATTTTTGGAGTGCAACACCTACACAAACAACCAAACATAAAATGAATTGTCTTTTTGTTCTACTGGAATTAAACTGATGTCTGAGTATTAGAGTTAAAATGTGGTAAAAATTGCATATAATAATATTATCGTCTTAACATTTTTCATGGCCTCACATGTATTGTAATACAAACGCGTGTCCATGTGTGTACATAATCGTCTCTGTCGGGTGGAAACCTCACATGTTTTCAGGATTCAAATTCAAAAATAGCAAAAGTGGCAGATCGGCAAGCTCTCGATTTTTTGATGCTTGTGTGCAGTGGTGGAAAAAGTACTCAAATTCTTTACTTAAGTAAAAGTACCAATACTGCAATATAGAAATATAAAAGTCCAGAATTCTAAATTTACTTGAGGAAAAGTACAAAAGTATTGGCATCAGAATGTACTTAAAGTACCAAAAGTAAAAGTACTAAAGCTTCACGACGCGTTGTGAGCTTGTAGATCTGCTATTTTCAAACAGCCTAGGTATAATAGGGCTAAAGTGGATAATGTATGTTTCATAATATCATAATTTATATCTGAAAAGTAACTAGTAACTAAAGTTTTCAAATAATTGAGAGGAGTAAAAGTACAATATTTGCCGCTGAGATGTAGTGGAGTAGAAGTAAAAGTATTGGAAATTGGAAATACTCAAGTAAAGAACAAAATACCTCAAAATGTTACTTACATGTAAATGTACTTAGTTACTTTCCACCACTGCTTGTGTGTGATCAAGTAGGGCGTTAATTTACGAAAAGAAAAAAAAACACAAAAAGTTCAAATATGGAGATACGGGCGGTTTCTGCCCAACAGCGACAATATTTTACCTTTGTGATCGTTGTTCCGGCCCCCTGTCGCGTGCGTCCTTGTTGGCCGTGTTCTGTCCCTTATTGTCAGAGATGCAACACACCTATAAATCACACCTGCATGCAGCATCTCTCTTGCCCTGGCCAGACCACTCAACCACTACTGTATGTTGTTTGTATACTTTGTGTTTCACATATACAGTACATCATAGGCTACAGTGCATGCACTCCAGGGTTGGATTTCCTGGGGCAGATGGGGGTAGGGTAGGGTAGGGTAGGGTAGGGTGGGGTGGGGTGGGGTGGGTGGCTGGGTGGGTGCATAACTCTACTTTTGATGCCTCTGGTCGTTCATTTGTATAGCCGGTGGGGATATGTTTTATTCCTGCTTATGGTCAGACTTAATTAAGTACATGCTTTTCCTTTTGGAAAATGTACTGTATAGACTGTCTGATATGTTTAATATTCATGCTTGATACAATCTCAATTAATAATGAATAATAATTCAAAATGTATATTAACCTCATTATTTTGGTCATATATATATATCTCTGCTGTCCGGCAGAAACCAGCTAACTCCAAAAACAAATTCAGCAAATGAAACAAAAAGTGGAGTTAGGAGGTTTTGTTCATCATTGATAAGAACAGCTGAATGGACCTCCAAGCTCACAATGAGGTTGGAGGTCAAAAGGGGGTGGAGCCTGGAGTCAGCTAAACCAGTTAACTCCGGTCGATTTAGCTGGTTTAGCAGAAAGTTTGAGGATCCAATGGAGTTAGCTGGTTTTGTCAGAAGCGCTTTTTAATACTTTTCATTGGTTCAATATTTTTTTTACCAACACACAGACGTAAAGGGTGTTCAATGGCCATGATTTATGGAAAAAAATGCAAAAGCCTCAAAATTGAGTTTTTTTTATTGCGGCAATTACACACCTTCATGTTTTTGACTTGTAGATCAGGTATTTTCTCATATTTTCTCCCTTATTTGAGCCAGGTTGCGTCAACATAGGCTACCGTACAGTACACGCATTCGTGTCAGCATGGTGTCTAATACAGTATGAACTTGCTTGCGCGGCAGACTGCGCATGCACACAAGACAAGTGTTTCGATTTGTACATTTGATCTCGGTAAAATGCACGTTAATGGCCTTACATGTCATTAACCCATTAAGACCAGGGACGCATCTGTGTCATTTTAACATTTCTTTGGCTATTCAAAAATAGCAGATATACAAGCTCATAGCGCGGCACCGAGTGCCGCGCTATGAGCTTGTAGATCTGCTATTTTTTTTAAATCATGAAAATGTGTGCAAATAATAGTTTTTTTATTTTTTTATTTGCAGACATTTGTAACTCAAATCTTTGCTTCTGGAGGTCCCTGGAACTAAATATTTACAAATGCTCTATTTAAAAAATACATATTCCATGATTTGCACAAATGTTCACGATTTTTCAAAAATAGCATATCTATAAGCTCACAAGAGTGCCGCGCTATGATGAGCTTGTATATTATCTGCTGTTTTCGAATAGCCAAAGAAATCTAACAATGACACACCGGATGCGTTCCCGGTCTTAAAGGGTTAAAAGGCTTGGCTGCCCCATGTCAGTATTCCAAGTGGATGCAATCCTTGTGGATGCTGTTTACCGCACGCTCAGTCAACAGATTCGTGCCCCCCGGCTGACACATCAAGTTGTCGGAAACAGCTGTGTCACCTCAATCTGATTTGCCCCCTACTTTTGCAATGCCGACTATAGGCCAGCCCGGTTGAGCGGCTCATATCGGATAATGGAGCCCCAAGCAGCTCTCACTGCTGTTACTGTCAATACGCTGTCAAATGTATATCGAAGACTTCTTGCTGCACGTTATAGGGGGAGAGGGTGTGTGTGTTGACTTGATAATGATCCCATGCTGACATGGGGAAACACTGCGCAGAGGCACTATGAGAGATTAATTTGCACTGCGGTGGTGGTGGTGGTGGACCACCATGGGGTCAAATGGTGGTGGACATGCGGAGGATCCTCCCTCTGCACTCTTTAATCCAGGGGTCTTCAACAGGGGGTCCGGGACCCCTAGGGGGTCCTCCTCAGAGCTACTATAGGGGGTCCGGCGTTGAGAGCTTGTAGATCGGCTATTTTTGGCAAAGAGGCTATAGGTGTAGAGGGAAAAAATAGCAGACTAAGTAAAACAAAAACGTTAATCTGAAACACAATTTTATACAATACAGAGTAGGGGGTGCCTGCTCCATCTCTCTCTTAGCTAAGGGGTCCTTGGCCTGAAAACGTTGAAGACCCCTGCTTTAATCCATTTAGACCGGGAAAGCATCTGTGTCTTTTTAGATTTTAACCACTTTGTCTTTAAAGGTAGGGTAAGTGATTTACTTCTGTTAGAATAAGTGTTAAATAGCTCTATATTCTGATAGTACTCATTGCTATAGAGTGTTTGTTCAGTAAAAGGAGTCTCCCATGTCTCTCCAGCTCTTTATTAAACAGAAAAAGCATTTTCAGTGCTCTCTCCTGATTGGCTTAAATTATGTCACCTGAAAATGTACTATATTCTGTTTACTAAAGAGCTAACCACCTGTGACCGAACAAACACTCTGTAGCAATGGTTACTATCAGAATAAAGTACTTTAACCTTTTTAACAGAAAATAATAATAATTACCAAAAAATATCACTTACCCTACCTTTAACCATTATTTTGTATATCTGCTGTATATCTGCTATTTTTGAATAGCCAAGGTATACCTTGACTATTCTTTGAATCTTTGAATATATATTTTTAAAGCAACATTTTTTAACTCAAATCTTTGCTTCTGGGGGTCCCTGGAACAACGTATTTTGAGATGGGGGCCAAATACATATCATTTTGGGCGGTCCTTGACATGAAAAAGTTTGAGAACCACTGATATAGCAACACGATATAATAACAAAACTGTTTAGAAGACATTTGTAGAATCAGCCTCAGGACTTAATGGGTTAAGCTCTCTGTATTTGTATTTCATTTTCACAACCTAGTTTAATATGTGCGGGTGGGTGGGTTACATAACATTGGGGCGCAAAGATGCGAGAAGTAGGCTGGCATGCAAGTTTCAAGTGCATACATTATACAGTAGCTGTGGCTTTTGAGGGCATTCAAAAACAAATGCAAACTACAAACGTTCCTTGTTGTCTCTTAAACACCTGCTCCCCCAAAGACCTTTGTTTCTTGTTTGGTTAATGTCTTTTTGAAAGCTCTTCTGCTCTGCATGTTTCCAAAGCATTTATACAGTGTTCTGCAATTACATCCCTGCCATAGCACTCGCTGGATGATCCAGGTTTAATGAATACATGGGATCTCATCGAGTAGCATATTCATAGATCCTGGCATAATAAAGGAGGGCTAAAGATTGAGATACGTGCAGATATTGTTTTGGGATGGAGGAAATTACTTAAAGGGATAGTTCACCCAAAACAAATTTTTTCTATCGAGTAGTCACCCCATGGAGACTTGAATTCATGGATATATATATATTTTTTTGTCACATTCCTAAGCCGATAATTTGATGACCAGCGGACCAGTAGGCAGCGGTTCCGGTAGGAGACACAAAGAGTCTCCATTGGGTACATACACACATGAGCGTACGCTGACGGCAAACGCTACGCTACGCTAGCCCCGTCCACTCTCATGTTAAGTTAAAAACCGGAAGTTCCGGTCCGGTTTTTCCTATAACATGGGAGTGGACGGGACTTCCGACTTCCGGGCGTCAAGTTGACGCTCATGTGTGTATGTACCCTTTGTGTCTCCTACCGGAACCCCAGCCGGTCATCAAGTTATTGGCGTAGTAATGCGACAAAAACTAAAAATATCCATGTTTTCAAGTCTCCATGGGATCATTTTAGGGGTGAACTATCCCTTTAAAATGTACGTTTATTGAACTAAGAGGAATATTTTTAAGGATTTAAACAACACCAGGGGACACGGTGAAGAAGGGGCCTTTAAGGACACCATCAAACTGTGTTAAATCAGGATACGGTACCGTCGAGAGTCACAGCGTCTCTGCTGCTCTGCTAAAAAACAATAGAACGTATTCAGTCATTCCGCCGGTGTTTCTCAAATGACCACAAGCAAGGACACACTCGCCCAGGATCCGAGAAAAACATTCTAAAGTGAATATTAAGTCTAATAATTGGATTTGCCTCCTAAGCCTTTCTCCACTAGAGTTCTGACAATAGGCCATGTACAGCAATGGAGGCATCTATGTATCTCCGGGCCCTCAATGGGATTAAAAAGAAGCAGAAATGAATTACATTCCAAATTATATGTGCCATATAATCTCATTCAGGGAAGAGACTGTGACCTCGCATTTATATAAAGACCACCCTGAGTGCTTACTTCAAAAAATCAAGTGATTTGTACTAAAATGTAATCTGACAATTTCCATAAGGATACAGCTACTGTACGCAAAGCATATCCTCCCCTTGACACAAATGAACGAGGAGCTTATCAGAAGTGTGTTTTCTCTTCCTGTAGAGTGAAGCTCTCCAGGATTCTTGGACGAGTGAACAGCGGGGCGCTCCCATAACGCTGCGAGAGATGATAAAGTGCAGGGAGAAAAAAAATGAAACCTAAAGATAGTCCAGTGTGGGGGTGGAGCGTTGTTACTTCGCAACGGCTGGAAAAAAAAAAAACGACAGGGGATATTAGCCACATGGCATCATTACGGAGTTAAAGACATATTAATATACGTTTTTTTTTGCATACTAATATTAATTACAACAGATGCCACGAGTATTAGGTTCCCGCCATCACTGCAGTCAGTGCCTATATACACGCCTTCAGAAGAGGTTAACCCATTCAGACCTGAGGCCGATTGTACAACAGTTTTTGGAAGAAAAAACATATGTTGCTATATCAGTGGTTCTTTAACTTTTTTTTATATCAAGGACCCTCCAAAATGATTTGAGATGGACCCCCATCTCAAAATATTTTGTTCCAGGGACCCCCAGAAGCAAAGATTTGAGTTAAAAGTTAGCTTTAAAAAAATATATATATTCAAAGATTTGCACACATTTTCAAGATTTTCAAAAATATCAGATCTACAAGCTCATAGCGCGGCACTCGGTGCCGCGCTATGAGCTTGTATATCTGATATTTTTGAATAGCCAAAGGAATCTAAAATGACACAGATGCTTTCCCGGTCTTAACGTTTTAAAGTACACCATTTGGCAGAGAATTTCTTATCCTCAAATCTGTCATGAGTGCACTTTTTTTCTTTTTAAGGATATTATGCGTGTCACTGGAAGTGCAATATGCGCTGTACTGGGTACTGCACATGGAGCTATACGTCCCCGCTGGGGAGCCATACGTTCAAAAAAAAAAAGTGCATTAATTTGAGAAAATGCCACCCTACCACGCTCCTGTAATTCTCGTCGTTTTCCACGAGAGCATTTTTTGGGGAGAGAAAGTTTACTTTCACTGTAGAGGGGAGGTAGACGAGGAAGAAGTCCCATCCTCCTCCTCCTCCCATGGTGTTAAATTCTCATTAATGTTAATTTCACACTGCCAGCCCAGGAGGCCCATGCTGTCCTAAAAAAATTGTGGAAGAGACTCACACATACACACAAACACACACACGTACACACACACACACACACACACACACACACACACACACACACACACACACACACACACACACACACACACACACATACACATACACATACACATACACATACACATACACATACACATACACACACATACACACGTACACACATACACACATACACGTCCAGACATCAAAAGAGCTGTTTGATAACTGCTTTCTATGGCCTATTTGCGATAGTCGAGGCTGGGAAAACTGTTTGCCCTCATAAACTTTTGACCCTCATACATGTGGAGGTTCTCTCTCTGGTAGCTGAGCTGGTTATCGAAGCAGGGGTCCTTATCAGTGGGGGGAAAGTGCATTTACTCAAGTACTGTACTTATAAGTACAACGTTGAGGTACTTTTACTTTACTGGAGAATTTCCATTATTCTATGCTTCTACTTCTACTCCACTACACATCTCAGAGACAAATACTTGATGCCACTACTTTTGTACATTTACTCAAGTTAATTTTGAATACCGAACTTGTACTTGTAACAGACTATTTCTGCAATAGGGTATTGATACTTATACTTAACACATTGAGACCTGGAACTGTCTCATTTTTAGATTTGAGCTAAAAAGCATTATTTTACACTTTGGGCTATTCAAAAATAGCAGATATACAAGCTGCCGCGCTATGACCTTGTAGATCTGCTATTTTTGATAAATCGTGAAAATGTGTGCAAATCTTTGAATATATATAAAGCGAACATTTTTAACTCAAATCTTTGCTTCTGGGGGTCCCTGGAACAAAATATTTTGATGGGGGTCGGCGGCCAAATACATATAATTTTGGGGGTCCTTGACATGAAAAGGTTTGAGAACCACTGATATAGAAACATACGTTTTTCAGAAAACTGTTGAGATTTAGGAGACATGTAGAATCGGCTTCAGGTCGCAATGGGTTAAGTAAAAAATGTGATTACTTCTTCCATCACTGATGGAATCATGCCTCTCAAATGTACTAAGTGCGAACACGTAATGAAATAAATGACCCATTTTTGATGAATAAAAAAATCAATTAACAGCAGGGTATTTATTACGTAAGCTACAGTAAGCCATTTACGTTATTCATGCTTGTGTAGACGCATATGGTAAATTTATATTATAAGTGCATTTTTCTACAGGGGATCTTTCTTTTTTCAAGGGGTGAATTTCAGGTTATATTCATTTTGTGTGAGAGTGTGTATAGGTTTGTGTGCGTGTGTGTGTGTGTGTGTGTGTGTGTGTGTGTGTGTGTGTGTGTGTGTGTGTGTGTGTGTGTGTGTGTGTGTGTGTGTGTGTGTGTGTGTGTGTGTGTGTGTGTGTGTGTGTGTGTGTGTGTGAGAGAGAGCGAGGTGTCACTGTGGTGGTGGTGGAATGAAAGAGGCCCTCAGCCACATTATTACTACTTCCCTGGTTCTCTCTCTCTCTCTCTCTCTCTCTCTCTCTCTCTCTCTCTCTCTCTCTCTCTCTCTCTCTCTCTCTCTCTCTCTCTCTCTCTCTCTCTCTCTGGGTGTTTTTTTCGAGTGCTTTTAGCGAAGATTCATATTTTGACAGCAAACCCCCGGCTGCGTTCGCTGCTCTCTCCAACTTGGTTGCCATGGACACCATTAGGTTCACAAGGAAAAGAAAAAACTCACTGGTGGAAAGTAAACAGAGTACATTTACTCAAGTACTGTACTCAAGTACAATTTTGAGGTACTTTTAATTGTCTTGAGTACGTCCATTCTTTTGATACTTTATACTTCTATAGCACAGTCTCAGTCAAGTTACCTTGCAGATTTAGATTATTAATCAAAATAACATTAACCACTATAAGCCCTATTTTATACTTTGGCTGTTCAAGAATAGCTTGTGAATTTGTGGATCTGCTATTTTCAAATACTTTGACACATTTTGAAAAACAAATAGTAGGCCTATACAATATTTTAACCCATTAAGACCTGGAACTGTGTCATTTTTAGATTTGAGCTAAAAAGCATTATTTTACACTTTGGGCTATTCAAAAATAGCAGATCTACAAGCTCGTAGCACGGCACCGAGTGCCGCGCTACGAGCTTGTAGATCTGCTATTTTTGAAAAGTCGTGAAAATGTGTGCAAATCTTTGAATATATATATTTTTAAAGCGAACATTTTTAACTCAAATCTTTGCTTCTGGGGGGTCCCTGGAACAAAATATTTTGAGATGGGGGTCCGCAGCCAAATACACATCATTTTGGGGGTCCTTGACATGAAAAAGTGTGAGCACCACTGATATAGAAACATACGTTTTTGAGAATACTGTTGAGATTTAGGAGACATGTAGAATCGGCTTCAGGTCTCAATGGGTTAATGCCAGTACCTTTGCACTTTTTATGCCAAGTCAAATTCTGAATACAGGTATTTTACTTGTACTAACACACTGTTTTTACATTGTGGTATTTCTATACTTTTACTTAAATATTTCTTCCAGCGTGCAGTGCCTCTGAGCAGCGTCTCAACAGGGGAGGAGCTGTCTCCACGGACCTGACCAGTCAGAGCTGTGTGCACAACAAACAGATCGTTGCTGTCGTCGGGCAGAAACCTCTTATCTCCATATTCTAACCTTTTGTGTTTTTTTTTATCGTAAATTAACGCCCTACTTGATGATCCTACAGCGTCACACAAAAGCATGAAAAGCAGCAGATCCACAAAGCTCGAAACGTGGCGCGAAGCAACGCGTTTTGATTGTGTCGATCTGCTACTTTTGTGTTGTTTTGCTGGGAAGATCCTTTCTTTTTTTTCTCTTTCTAACCCTAACCCTTTGAATTTATAACTATAATAAGAGCTCCACAGTCTGTTATGATGCTTTCAAGAGACGACTAAAGACTTACCTTTTTCTATAATTTTTATCCCGCGATTTTTGTAACCCATTTTTTTCACCCGGTGCCAATTTCCTAAGTGATCCTGGGCGCTACACCAGCCCTACACCATGAGAGCCAACTGACCTTCTTGTCACCTGACAGGGGGGAGTTTCCCTGGTTGGACGTAGCGCGTGGGAGGAACACGTTATTCCAACCAGTTCCCTTCCCCTCCATCAGGCGCCCCGGCTGTCATGGGGGAGGCGGTATAGCGACCAGGATTACTACATGTTTTTGTCCACAGCCCTCATAGGAGGGCTGTGGACACTTCAGGAACCCACCTACCAGTGACATCATTGTTTGTCAGGTTTCTTTTTTTCTTTAAACGTTTTGATTTTTTGATTTTCCTTTCTTTTTAGGCGAGAAAAATGGCTCCCATTATAGCACGCTAACTTTCCAGGGTTGCTTCTGGGGGGGTCCCTGGAACAAGATATTTTGATGGGGATCAGCGGCCAAATACATATAATTTTGGGGGTCCTTGACACGAAAAGGATTGAGCACCACTGACATAGAAACATACGTTTTTCAGAAAACTGTTGAGATTTAGGAGACATGTAGAATCGGCTTCATGTCTCAATGGGTTAAGGAATACAGGGTTATGGTTCGGGTGTTAAATCTCTGATCCTTGCAATCTTCACCATTGTTCTGTATTACTGTACATGATGTAATGTTGCTGATCCAACCATTGGGACGGCATTACAACAGCTGCAGCCCATGTAATTCTCTGTGAATAAAAGCGTGTCAGCTATGTAAATGTAGTTCATTGATTTACTGATTTAGTCATTTATTTCCTCTCGGGTTTGAACTGTCTATTCTGTCATAGGAGAAAAGTAGGCCATGAACCCACGCAGGGATTGTATTGCCCACAGCGGGGAGACCCTGGGGGGGTCTCTCTGGTTATCTTTTTTCCCGTGGCTGACAGGAGGGGAAAAGCCCCCATGGTCTGAGATATCACCCTGCACAAACTCTTTAAGCCATTAACACCGGGGAACGCATCTGTGTATAACCACTTTAACCATTATTTCATACTTTGGCTATTCAAAAATAGCAGATCTACAAGCTCATAACCACACTACGAGCTTGTAGATCTGCTATTTTTTTAAACCCTGAAAATGTGTGCAAATCTTTGAATATTGTTTTTATTTTTTATTTTAAAGCGAACGTTTTTGACTCAAATCTTTGCTTCTGGGGGTCCCTGGAACACAATATTTTGAGATGGGGGTCCGCGGCCAAATACATATAATTTTGGGGGCCCTTGACGTGACATTTTCTTTAGAACCACTGATATGATATAGCAACATAGGTTTTCTCAAAAAACTGTTAGGATTTAGAAGACATTTGTAGAATCCCCAGAAGCAAAGATTTGAGTTATAAATGTTTGCTTTGAAAATATATATATAAAAAAATGTGCACACAATGTCATTATTTTTAAAGAAAATTGCAGATCTACAAGCTCATAGCGCGGCACTCGGTGCCGCGCTATGAGCTTGTATATCTGCTTGTATATCTGCTGCTTTTTGAATAGCCAAAGAAATCTAAAAATGACACAGATACCTTTCCCGGTCTAAATGGGTTAAGCCTATGGGGGACAGCTCGTGTGACAGTATATAGGCATTGTGACACACACACACACACACACACACACACACACACACACACACACACACACACCGCCACTTTTTTTATATTGGCGCGCAATTAACCACGGGGGCTGGCAAATTCATTCATGGACGCGGGGCGGGGGTCATCAATCACACGCATGGTCATACCTGAGGACGATGCAACCTCTCTTGTCTTTGAGCCAACTCCCCCGAGAGACTGCTTTTGTTTATTAGATTCATCCGGACTTTTATTCAATTAGGTATTCCCCCGCCGAGAATAATATGAGTCTATTATTTCCGCAGACATCGACAAGAGGGCGTTATATACATTATACTATACATAGGAGTCAAAGACAAGAATGTCTATATTAAACCACTGAGACCGGGAACGTGTCTGTGTAACTAGGTAAACCATTATTTTATAATTTGGCTATTCTAAATGGTAAATGGTGCATTTATATAGCGCTTTTATCCAAAGCGCTTTACATAGATTGTGCATTACATTCACCCAATCACACACACATTCACACACAAACCATGCAAGGCACCAACCTGCTCATCGGGAGCAATTAGGGGTTCAATGTCTTGCTCAAGGACACTAACTCTGGGGTTTCCAGTTCACTCTACCCGGCCACTCTACCCCTGAGCCACTGCCGCAAAATAGCAGATATAAAAGATCATAGCGCGGCACTGAGTGAGCTCGTAGATCTGCATTTTTTTTTAAAAATCGTGAAAATTTGTGCAAATCTGTCAATACATATATTTTTTAAGCGAACATTTGTAACTCAAATCTTTGCTTCTGGGGGGTCCCTGGAACTAAATATTTTACAAACGTTCGGTTTAAAAAATATATATAAAGAAAATTTTGCACACGTTTTCATGATTCTTTCAAAAAAGAATAGCCATAGAAATCTAAAATAACAGAGATGCGTTCCCGGATTGAATGGGTTAAACAAAACAAAAAAGAAATCACATTACGGGTCATTAGTTAGAACTCCCAGAAGGCAGAAGCGGAATTAGCAAGAAGACAGACGAAGAACCCCAGCCAATGCAAGCTTTCTTATTGCATGCATGTGAAACACTGGCTAATTGGTGACCGGTATAGGTTTTCATAGACAGCCAGAGAGAGCACAAAGCCACATGTAGCGGTGGAAATATATTCAGCCTTTCCACAGCTCTACTGCCAGCCTCAATGTCCTTCACGAGCCTCGGCCAAAATACGGCAAATTCTTACATTTACATTACAAGGATTCAGCTGTATACGCTCTTATCCAGAGCGACTTAACAAGTGCAGCTGCGGAACAAAGCCTAATGTATACCTCATTGTACGACTGCACCGGTGAAGGATAAATTAGGCTTTTAAAAAGCTTAAATTCGATGACCACCAACATTGCGCGCATGCAACGCTAAGCAGCAACGCGGGTCAGAGCGTGGTGGCCGGTGCCCCAAAGATATTCCTGTGCTCCAAGAATGCTGAAGGCAAGAAATAGGGAGAGATTTTTTCCCTTTTTAGTCCGTAACCAAGAGTCTATAGTATCCAAGGCAATTCATTGAGAACAGGACCTTTCAGATGCTTCGCTGGCCTTCCCCAGCGGATGGTAGTACAGCCTGTCTCAGCATGTCATTGTCACTCCTCAGGGTACATTGTGAGAGATTCTCTTGACTGGCCATCTGGATACCAGGAAACATTCTGTCCACATCCACCACTTTGACAGATATCCGTATTTTCTCCTGCCTGGGAAGATGACAGTACATGTTCCTAGCTTAAAATAAGGGATAAGGGCTTTCCCCCCCCCCCCCCCCCCTCCTCCCCGTGCGGGAGTAAGTTGGGTCTCTCTCGGCCTGAGAGTTATCTAAGACTTGAATTGAGTTGGGGCATTTAAGGTAGAGAGGTTTGTTCTGGGGCGTGTGTGTGTATGTGTGTGGCTTTATGCTATCAGCCCTAAGAATGGAACATTCAATACATGTTATGTCCTTGTCTATTCACAGCCTCTGCCATATATCGTTCATAAAAAATACATAGATGTTGTGAACATGTGAATCCTTACTCTCCTTCAAAACTCACTTACAGGTGGCTGCAATTCGGAACTGGCCCCTGTAAAAAGTCAAAACCTACTGTACCCCCCCCTTGATTTATACCCGTTTATATGATGTTTACTGTACACATTTTTACTTTCACATTTACATTTTCACTAAGTCATTAAAACCTTATTGAACATAAATAAATAATTGAGTCAACGTTGGCTACATAATTGGTCCTCACTATTACTGTATGCTCATATATGGCACCAATTCTGTCTATTCAGTCTGTGTCTCAGAAGGGCTGTGGACAGTTGAGAAACCTGCCTACCAATGACATCATCGGTATATATATGCTGTAGTTTCTATTGGTTTGGAACCCATTGATGATGTCATTGGTAGGCACTATAGGCAGGTTTCTCAACTGCTCATAGTCCAACACAGACATCTACGATGTAAAACGTAGATGTAAATTGTGCCATCTTATTGTGGGTATTAGTGAGGACCAATTATATGAAGATAATAAATCTTCATATAATCTTCATATAATTGGTTATTGGTGTCTGCTAAATGCCTACATTGTACAATTGTATAAGGTTGAAAATGTAATTCATGAAATGTTTACATGTCACCATATGGTGCATAAGGAAAAATAATAAAATAAGCTCTGCTATCGCCCTTGAGAAATAACAGACCATTCAATCAAGCTGTATAATAATTACATTATAGGCCTAACTAACACAACTGATTGATTGATTGATTGATAGATAGATTTGTAATTGATTGAATACTTTATTAACATGCTTATTAACAGTAAGGTAGTACAGTCAAAGGTTATGCTAAAGGTTAATAACACACAACAAAGCCTGGGGGTTTGTTTCCATTGTGGTCCATTGTGGTTTGGGAGGGGAAGATTCTTTCTTTTTTTCTTTCTAACCCTAACCCTTTGAATTGATAACTATAATAAGAGCTCCACAGTCTGTTATGATGTTTCAAGAGACGACTAAAGACTTTCCTTTTTAATAAAGCATTCGCAATTCTGGTTTTACCCATTGTTTTTTTTGTGTTTTTTTTTGTATGAGTTGTTTTTATGCAAATGTTATTATTCTGTAGATTCAGATACCACCGAAGTGGAAAAAAGTGGCACTCCAAAATAAAGGATGCAAGACTGGCTCAGATAATCATTCTTTTTTATTGGAACGCGTTATTATTCTGTACTGTAGGCCTACACTTTGAGATGTGTTTCAAATGTAAAGCAATATAAATCAAATGTATTACTATTATTATTATTATTATTATTATTATTATGATTACACTTATTATTATTACTACTATCAATGATATGGCCCAAACAGGGACGCCGGGTTGAAAGTGGTTAAAAATGATCCATAGCAGGAGCCAGCATATAAAGTAGCCCATTCCGCGTTGATGATCTAAGCTCAGTTCACGACTCACTGCCACTCTGGAATTAAGCATCGACCCAAAACAAAACAAACACTGAAAAGGAATTAATAGGGAGGTATAGCATATAGTCTGCAGGCAGCACGGGTCACATTGTCTTTGTATAATGGGAGCTGTGATTCAATACCTGCAATTATTCTCCTTGGGCTGTTTTTTCACTTGTAGTTAGCCGTTTGCGGTGGTGAGGAGCCAGCTCGGGAGGCCTCTCTGGTTACTAGATCTTTGAAGAGGCTTTTTTTTAAAATGTTTTTGTTACGCGCCACATAGAAAGGAATGCACAGTATTTCAAATGCATGGTTGCAATTAATGGAGGTGAAAGATTTCATTCAAGGCATTTGTAAATGCATAGAATGTATAGAACGCTTATAGAGTGGGTACTGGCGGTTATTATGGAACATGATGGAGAAGCACAGTGGTTTGAGTCGAGTATTCCACTTTCTATGTTGGTCTCCTCTCTTCTCTTCTCTGTGGGGAGCATTTAGTAGATTCCTACATCTTAATGTGATAGTGACATCTATTTACTTTCATTTATTTCACATGCACTTCTATAAACTATGAAAGATGAATGCAGAAAGAAGAGAGAAAGGAAAAAGAAAAAGGGAAGAAAGATATGAGAAAAAATTAAAAAAAAAGAAATAATATTCTTTGGTATTCCGTTGTTATTATTATTATTTATTTTCATTATTATTGTTATTCGGATTTGTTTTCTTTTTTTTTTTTTTTTCTGCTTGTTTTTGTTTTTTTGTTTTTGTTTTTTCTTTTGTTGAAAATTATTAAGGGTTGGGCTCGACAAGCTTAAAGCTTCTCCCAAACCCTTTTTCAGGGACTTGGACAACTGAAATGATTGATACTATGATTATTATGAATACTAGTGTAAATATATTAACCAAATGAATTAATTGTATATGCATATTTTTTATATATATTTATATATATATTTATCTATTTTGTATTTTGTATACTTGTCCAAAGAAACTGAAAATAAAACCGAACTGAACTGAACTATAGTGAATATGTTCATCAAATCAGCTTGACGTGGAGCTCCTTATATGGATCCTTACATGATTTGTTTGAGTCTGATGTCATGACGACACGGTTTGTTTGGGTCTGATGACAGCATGACACATGATTTGGGTGTAGCTGCAGTGGGAACTCTATATTTGGTTATGTCTGAGTCATAGTGAACTCTACATATGGTTATATCTGAGTCATAGCGATGGGGGGGCCCCCATTAGACAATTTTAATATAGGATTATTTCAAAAGATTTTCCAAAATATATAAAGTCAAATAAAAAATAGGAAAAAAATGGAAAATCAAATAAATTCCATACATTTAAAAACATGTTTAAGAAGTAGTGATAATATCAGATCTACAAGCTCATAACGCGACGAGTTATGAACTTGTAGATCGGCTATTTTCACTAGTTTGGGTCCCGGACTCCCGCGGGGAGACATCAAATTTCTCTCTTGGGTCTCGAGCTAAAAACGTTGGGAACCACCAGGTCCAATGTATTATTCACATAGTTGACATATGAACTTATTCACTTGCGTAAATAAATAATATAAAGCCATAAAATTCAAGAGGGGGGGGGGAGTTTTCCCTAAGTAGACCTTGCCCTCCCCACCTGTGAGCCAATCCTGAAAAGAGCACATTTACATCAGTGGCTTTTGTCCACGTTGACATTTCCATTATTTGACATTCCTAGCTGGAGGCCAGGTGTTGTACAAGTGCGGGTCAACGCCATAGAATCAGCCTTTTTTTCTCTTCTCCCCCTCTAGTCGTCACAACCTTTGTAACAATAGGCAAAAATGAGCCAACATTTTCCTAAACTCATGTTTATGCATGGCTGGGCTTCCACTAAGAACTTTTTTTTTTTTGGTCCAGCGGTGAGAAAAGCTTGCGGTTAGAACGGGTCTGTAAATAGATTCTTTGGCGGTCCCGTCTAGAGGGACCGGCTGAAGTCAGTGAACCCCAGAAGAATGTTTGAGCTAAATGAATGTCTTGGAAGTACACCTGATTCACATTATATCTTCGGTCATCCATTTGGCTTGGATCGACATTTTTCATAGCCGTTAGCTAACATTTGCAGGGGGGTGTACGGGGATGATGGATCTGCCTTTAATCTGGAAAGACGTTTAGAAACTGTCTGCAATTTTACTAAGCAGAATGAACAATTATGGAAATGAGTAGAAAATAACATTTGGAAGGTAATATATCTGTATTTAAAAGCAAGAGAGTGCATTGGAAGGTGCCTATATGGTAACTTAATTTAGAAATGCACATGCATGCATACACACACACACACACACACACACACACACACACACACACACACACACACACACACACACACACACACACACACACACACACACACACACACACACGGCAATTACATACAGGCCTACCGTATGCAAGCGCGCACGCACCCACAACCGGGTTCCAAAATAGCAGACCTACAATTTCACACTGTGTCACAGCACGACACATTGTGGGCTTGTAGATCTGCCATTTTCGGTGTATGACACCGCCAGTGCAACAAAGTATACCATAGTAGTGCCTTTCACTTTCCCTATGGATTCCACTGATTTATATGACTTCCCCAACTTAACCCTTGTCGGTAACTTAACACCGATTCAAATCCTCCGAAAATTCTCACTCTGGAGGTCTGGGCGGCGGTGCGAGTGCACAAAGCGACACATTTTTCTGGGTTTTCTTTATCCCTGAGGGTGTATAGACCACACAGGATGTTAAATTATAGCACACACACACAGTCACATTCACACACGTACAGTATAGCGCGCAGCTAAGGGAGCGTGAGGCATTTGACTCTACTCTCTTGCGGTTCAGGGGATCTCAAAGGGAGTGTGAAAAGTTAATTTTGATGTATGAAAAAATAATATATATATATATAAAATGAGATCCAGTGGGGGGAGAATAAAGGAACGGCGGTCTCTTGTGGGACCTCTAGTCTTCTTACCTCATTTGCATCAAAGGTCCACACATCAAAAAGTCACGGATGCCCTTTTTGAAATATTAATATGCTTGTTTCGGGCTCACAGGCTTTGTGGCACCCTCTATATCAGAGGCTAGGGAGGGGGGGGGGGGGGAGAGAGAGAGAGAGAGAGAGAGAGAGAGAGAGAGAGAGAGAGAGAGAGAGAGAGAGAGAGAGAGAGAGAGAGAGAGAGAGAGAGAGAGAGAGAGAGAGAGAGAGAGAGAGAGAGAGAGAGAGAGAGAGAGAGAGAGAGAGAGAGAGAGAGAGAGAGAGAGAGAGAGATGATGGCTTAATCCATTAAAACCGGGAAAGCATCTGTGTAACCGCTATAACCATTATTTTATACTGGCTATTCAAAAATAGCAGATATGCACAAGCTCATAGCGCGTCACTTCGTGCCGCGCTATGAGCTTGTAGATCTGCTATTTTTGAAAAATCGTGAAAATGTGTGCAAATCTTTGAATATAGAGCAATTTTTAAAGCAAACCATTTTAACTTACTGTAGCTTCTGGGGTCCCTGAAAAAAACAAAATCAGATGGGGGTCCGCGGCCAAATGCATATCATTTTGGGGGTCCTTGACATGAAAACGTTTAAGCACCACCGATATAGCAACATAAGTCAGAAAACTGGAAGACACTTTTTAGAATCGGCCTCATGTCTTTTTTTACATTTTTATCACACGATTTCGTAACCCTTTTTTTTCCACCCGCATGCAGTGCCAATGCCTATAAGCTTGTAATCCTGGGCGCTACTCTCCCTCTGCCAGCCTGGGGAGATCGAGCCCCGAACTGAGCTCATGCTTCCTTCGACGACATGTCTTAATGGGTTAAGGTTGGCGGGTGGGGCACTCTCTCCAGCACAGTTTCTGTATTCAGGGTTTATGTCTAGCCCTGGCCCACTTTTTCTCTCTCTCTCTCTCCTGTTTTTTTTTTCTCTCCCTCCACTGGTCAGCTTGTCTATACTCTGTTCTCGTGCCTGCGGGCCTGACTGGCTGTCATTCTATAGGGCTCCACCATTCCTTATCTCTAGAGAGAGAGAGTATCCTGCTGACGCGCAATAGCTGAAGTGAGCACATAACAGTCGGGAGAATGTGTTGAGGAAGATGTTTTACCATAAAAGAAGAAGAGCCCAGCTACCATGGTCTATACCGTTGGCGCAAAAGTGCTGCCGCGGCAGTTTTGCTCTATACAGTATAGGAGAAGTCCATAGGGAACGACTGGCTTGCTTGTTTGTGTCCCACAGATGGATCTAGTTTTGTTTTGTGCATTTTGCAGTTCCTTCTATGTTAAATAGTTCCCAGTGAAATAAAAGATTGACGTTTGATTATTATAAGAGGTGTGAAACGTGTGAAATATTTCTGTTTACCCATTTGTGTGTGCATCTGTTTGATGTGCGTGGGTGTTTGTTTGAGTTTAATACAAGGGGCTGTGTGCGAGTACAAACGAATTATATGTGTGAGTGTCTTTGTCGGTGTGTGTGTGTGGGCGTGCATGTGCGTGTGTGTAAGCCAGGTGTTCTTCTGCGTAGGTGTGGATCCTTTTAGTTCTCACATATGCTCAGAGTAAAATGCAATAAATCAAATTAAAAAAGTAATACTTCCACCCCGTTCCCCGTGCAGGCAAAGCAGTCTCTACGAACGTATCGCTACAGTACAGCCTGCCATTCATCATGCTCCTTCGTATAGGCTGACCGGTTATTGTCAAATCGTAACAGTGTATCAGGTGAGGAATACAATTAGACCGAAGTCATCACTAATGGACGTTATATTTTGAAAAATAGATCTGCCACGGATGTTTTTACTGTAGCCAGAATGGCTGTTTGTTCTGTAATTATATGGATTAATCATCTGCAATTAAAATTAGCCGCATTTTAGGGACAGTGTTTTTGCTTGTTTTGAACCGGTTTGCGGTTTGTACTTGCTTGGTACAAACGCAGTGCAGGTAATGATGGTGAATGATAATCTGACATACAGACCTCATGGGGGGGGGGGGGGGGGGGGTCATCCGTGCCTCTGCTTTTGATATATCCCCTCTGGCAGTGGTGGAAGAAGTACTCAGATATTTTACTTAAGTAAAAGTATCAATGCCACAATATAAAAATACTCTGTTACAGGTAAAAGGCCTGTGTTCAAAGTGTTATTTGAGTAAAAGTACAAAAGTAGTGGCATCAAAATATACTTAAAGTACCAAAAGTAAAAGTACCAATGTTTGAAAATAGCAGATCTACAAGCTCACAGCCCTCTTGTCAATGCTGGTAGGATATGCAGATGTTTTGTCGCTGCTTCTGGTCACACTGATTTAAATATGTGTGTCTGATTTATTTGAGATTCATGTTTGATAATATTACAATTAAATTAAAAATGTATCTTAACCACACCCTGGTTAAATAACCCAGATTATTTTCAAAAATAGCAAAAACAACTGATCTACAAGCTCACAGTGCATTGCAATGCAACGCGTTGTGAGCTTGTGAGCTTGACTGGCTATTTATTTACCATGTTAGTCATATGAAAAAGTATACAGTGCTTAAATGAAGTAACCTGTTTTTTTTACAAGCCGAACCCTTCACACACACATGCACGCATGCAGACACGCGCACACGCACACACACACACACACACACACACACACACACACACACACACACACACACACACACACACACACACACACACACACACACACACACACACACACACACACACACACACACACACACACACACGGCCTACATGACCTTCTATACATATGCATTGCATCAGAGAGTGTCAGAGTTCAGGGTCGTCCACAGTGCCGTGGCCCTGGAGTAGTTTACTGGTTCATTCTCTTGCTCAAGAGCACCTTAAGCGAGGTGGTGGGCAAATTCAGTCCATTCTAAAGCAAGACAACCACGATAATGAGGTTACTTTCAAAATGTAATCTGTCGGAGCTCCATGAATCCCCGTCATTTTAATCACTAGCACAGGCAGCCGTGTGGAGGTGGATGAATACATTATCCTAGCCTGTGTTCATCCGCTGAGACACATTCCTTGCTACCTCTGTCCATATGGAAGTAAACAAGGATATGTTGGCTCCTGAAAGTACAATAGAGGGGAAAAAAGACATACCATTTTGGAAGACCTGAACAGTTTAATATGCAGTAAACTCTACTGTCTTACATACAGTACAGAATATATAATACATTTTAATCTGCTGATAACATTGTATTATTATAGCTATACACACTCATGAATACTCAAAATGCGTCATAATAACAACCATAACACATTATACTACATTAGTCTATACCACTACACTATACTGTATATTATCTTAACATTCTTATATTATACCATTATATACTGTACTGTATACACATTATTGTTGTACTATATTATATTACATATACTATCTTACACTATTATATTTGCTACTATTGTTATTGTTACTACTTGTATCTCTTTCTGTCTCTCCTCTGTCTCTGTCTCTGTCTCTCCCTCTCTCTCTCTCTCTACTAGAGCCTACGGTCTGCCTGACGTTTCTTCTAGTTAAGGGGGAGTTTTTCGTTGCCACTGTCGCAAAATTGCTTGCTCAGGGTGGGACTGTCGGGTCTCTTCTCTACAAGTAAAGTGTCTTGAGACAACTTGTTGTGATTTGACACTTTAATAAAATTGAATTGAAATTGAATTGAATCACTTTATAATGACTTATACGGTCAAGTATCATAATACTTCATAATTGCTGAGCACTCACATACTTTACATACATACCTCAAAAGCAAACTTGTAAACTACTTCATGCAAAAATAGCAGATCTACAAGCTCACAACGCGCAGCAACGCTATGCAAAGATATTTGGCGTAGACAGAGTGAAAAAGAGTATAAAGTCCTTGGCGTCCCTGGTCAACTATTATTTAACTTTAAGTGGTAAAGAAATGTCTTTTTCACATGCGGTGTGATATATTAATTATTGAGTGTGTGTGTGTGTGTCATTAGTTGAATCTCATGACAGATCTCAGAGTTGTGTTTTATTTGGAGATCAGTCCCGTCTTGTTGCTGCTTGGGTTATTGTAGGTATGAGGCCAAACGCACTCAATTTGATGTATCATGTAATCACTTCATTATTATAATGTGGCTTATGTCCTGAGTCGGCAGGACGTGTGTACCTTGGGTCCTAATATGCTGCCGTTGCTGCTTGCAGTCAGGGGGTAGAGCTATACGCTCGGAACAGTGAGGCCAACGGCTATGCAAGTTTAATTGAGGTAATATAGTATTGATTTATTTTCCTCCTCTTTTTTTTCCTGTGTGTGTGTTTCTTTCCTCGCAGCTGCCTGGCTTCAGGCGTTCGAGTGCTTGACCAGCCTGTAAGAAAAGCTTGGCTTCGCCAAGAGTCGTGTACCATCCCTAATGAGCTCGCTAATTATCTGCCTGATGAATACTCGCCTGGTCATTCTTCAATACAAAGTTAACAGACAGTGGCTGGGTTTTTGGTGTTCACAATGAGCTGGTGTAAAGGGAAGGGGAATTGGCATAAGATGCTTCAATCTGCAGGGATGTGAAAGTCAGTGGTGAGAGGTAACCAAGTACGTAATTAGTACATTCACTGAAGTATTGTACTTAATTACAATTTAAGGTACTTTTTTTTTCAATATGTTATACTTCTCCACTACAGCTCAGAGGCAAATACTTTTTACGCCACTTCAATTATTTGAAAACTTTAGTTATGTTACTTTGTAGATTTAGATTATTATTACAAAACAAACATTGACCAATTAAGACCTATTTTATACTTCTTCTATTCAAAAAAATAGCCAATCTTAAAGCTCACAACACATTGCATTGCAACATGTTATGAGCTTGTAGATCTGCTATTTTTGAAAGATTTTGACACATTTTAAATACTTTTGAAATAACATTCAGCATAATGGGTACTTTTAAGTATATTTTATGCCAACAATTACTATTATTACAACAAGATCACTCAAATAAAACTTTGCATACAAGACGTTTACTTGTAACAGAGCATTTCTACATGGGGTATATCGCTATGCTTTTATTTCGGTAATAAATCTGAGAACTTTTCTTCCACCCTATAGTGAAAATTACTCTCTGAAGGGATCAACCAACTTCCTGAGAACAATACCACTGTCTTTGTCCCTCTGTATGAAGCAACAGAACAGCATACGGTAAGGATTTGGGTCAGCTCAGCCTAAATCAAGTTTTTAATATCCAGGGGGATCTTTGCCCTGGCTATTTTCAGGGGCGTGAACAAAATGGTGCAAAAAAAAAAAAAAAAAAAACATTAATTTATGCCTATAATATTAGAGAAAATAATTGACCTTCAGAGGGAAATGAGTAGCACGGGGTGCAGCCATTCATCACACCCCGGTGAAGGACATTCCCCAGTAAGTCTTTTTATAGTCTGAAGGGGCCTATATAGTTTAATTGACCTCTATGCTGTGATGGTTAATAGAGCACAAACGTTCTCCAGGAAACTTGTGAAGAAACATGATGACTCTGAGAGCAAACAATATGCTTTTTTATGTTGAGGAGGCGAGGCAAAGATGGGCAGAAAACTATATATTTTTTATATTTCATACTTTTTAATCAATACATTTGACATAATCATTTAATGTATAATTACAACTTAAAGTGGATGTAACAAATCAATGATATACAATATATCATTATACTTATACAGTATCATTTTTAGGTTATACTATATATTAGTTAACATACACAGCTGTTATACAAATGATAAAAAAGGATAAACAATTATATTGTACAATAAAGCTTTAGTGTTCTACATTTATACTTAACTTGTGTTGTTGTTTGTGTTTAAGTCTCTAATTGTTTGTTGTGTCTGCTCCTAGTGCATTTGTTGTATCTTTTTATTGCACTGATGTACAGTAGCACTTTGAAAATATTATGAATACAGAAAAGAACAGAACTGTGCAGTTTTCACATCTACTGTACAGTAGATGATAGATGATAATTTTATTCCATTCGGTTGAACATATATGTAAGTGTAGCAGTTAACCGTCGTATATGGTTAATCACTTTGAGCCCATGGCAAGAGGAGGTCTTTGAGCCACTACAATTAGATGCATACTTGAGATGTCTATTTCTACATCCAAAGGAATGGCTGCTGCCTCAGTGGAGCGCTCACACAGCGAGAGAGAGAGAGAGAGAGAGAGAGAGAGAGAGAGAGAGAGAGAGAGAGAGAGAGAGAGAGAGAGAGAGAGAGAGAGAGAGAGAGAGAGAGAGAGAGAGAGAGAGAGAGAGAGTTTTCTTGGCTGAATGCAAAATGCATCTGAAGCTTTTCCTCTGGGAATCCTAATCATAGCTACAAACTCAGAAATCGGGGTCAGAATATGCACGGAAATTCAATGGGGGAATGCAGGAAGAAAGCATTGAAGTTTACATTACCAGAGATCTCTCAATCCGGGGCCTCTTTTACACAGACTCTGAGTCTACACTCAGAGTTAAATTAAAAATCAAGATGCGACTGTGTATATCATTGGATGTCATGTCTTTTTTTCCCAGTGCAGTATCAGAATCAGAATCGGGTAGTCTCAACAGTGTAGCTGTGGCACAAATCTATTTATTTCCTAGATGTATCAATACTGCAGTGTAGAAATACTCTTACTTACAATTAAAAGTCCGGTAATCAAAATGTACTTGAGTAAAAGTACAAAAGTATTGGTATCAAAATGTACTTAAAGTACCAAAAGTAGAAAGTAGTCATTATGCAGAATGTCCCATTTCACAAGTTTTCAACTTGTATGAAATGCATAAAAAATCTTTTGAAAATAGCAGATCTACAAGCTCACGACGCATTGTGAGCTTGTAGATCGTCTATTTTCAAATGGCCGAAATGTATATAGGGCTGAAGTGGTCAATATTATGTTTTGTAATAATAATCAACGTAGTTATTTTCCACCAGTGCATTTATCTCATCTCATTTTTAATCAAACAGATTCAGAGCTGCTTGTCTTGATGCATTATGGCCAGCTTGCCTCCTATATGAAAAGGTGTTGTGATCTTCCACAGGATAAACCTCATAGGTATAAACTATGTATACTAATCATCATCGCAATTTCCCAGAGGCCATCCACTTTGCAGAAACCTTTGTACCCACTGATGTAACCAAACCTTCACACTGTAGATGTTTTGCCCTGGATTTGAACCCAGGATCTTCCTTACTGATCATTGTCACCCCTCAGGCTCTCTTGTGGCGTCCAATGTTTGCATGCATGTGGGTGTGTGAAAGATAAAGGTGGGCTCAGGATGGAAGTCCAACAGTCTTTGAAGAACAAATCAATCCACATTTTCAATGACGTTGATCGTCCCTGAGGCTGCCGTATCCCACGTCAGATTTGAATCGCTTTCAATACATTTTCAATCACATTTTTTCTTCATTTGACACACCGTAAAGTATGCTTTTTGAACTTATGCCATTTGGTATGCTATACGGAATATATATAGACCAAAGTCTGAATTGGACTCTAGCGGTAATGGTGTCCCAGTAAGTGGAGCAGGCGAGATTCATTTTTTTTCCAAGTCATTTGCTCTGCTATTTGGCTCATAACTGCCTGCAAAATAGCATTTATGAATAAGCTTATAATGTGTAAATTCGATGGATGCTTTTATCTAAAGCACCTTACAGTATCACGCGGGCATAATTCATTATTTTCAGCATGGGTGGTCCTGGTAGGAATTAAAACTAACCCTGCCGGTGCTTGTGCCATTGAGTCACACAGGGAATGGAACCCATATCATAATATCTTAATAGCGTTGGTGTCAAGCTCTACCAGTTGACCTACAGTACAGCATGGGATTGAAATGAATAATGGTTATATTTAACCATAGATCCTATTATCCCGGATTTATCAACAGGATTCTGTTGACGGGGAAAGTATATCCATGATACCTTTTAACACCCAACATGCGCTATAGCTTCAAGAAACTAATGCAATAGCACTGTAGTCCAATAACATTGCTGGATTTCTTTTTTTTTTTTATAGCTAGCGTCAGCAGTTCTGCATTCCAGCTTATAAAGCCTACCAAGTCGACCATACCACCCATGACCAGAATTAGCATTTTAAAACAAAATGCCAGACGCCAGAGGGGTTTACCCTGGTTGTACGGAGGTGTTGCACGATGACGCATACATTAGGTTTAATCATCCTGCTATTTCCTTGTATCTTATCCCAATTAACTATCGTTACATACGTGCAACTTTTTGTGGAGTGACTCCTTTAAACATGTCATGAAATCCAAAAGGACCTCTTGAAGACCTTCTCACCTCGCAATGCATAAGTTACTACTGTAAATGCAAAACAAATATTATCACATATTATTGGAATTTGAAATCAAAACACCGCAAAGAAGCCTTTCTTATTGCAATGTCACAAAGAAAAGTGTGGGCAAATATTTTCGAGTAAGAACCTTTCTCGGCCATATTGCAGCGGGAAGGAGAGAGAGCATAATATGCAAAATGCCAAGCAAAGAAAATTGTCAAACGTTAAGGCACCACTCTATTCCCATGATATGTACAGTATCTCTGTAATGAATCTTTGTAGGATTTACAGTACTGTACAAGCATATAATTAGTTAATAGTTTGACTACTAAAACAATATCTAAAAATAAAGAAATACAAATTCCCAAATACTTCACCCGCCTGTCAGGAAATTTCTCTAAAGCGAAATACATTCCAATCATAACCATGCCAGCGGGAACAATAACGGAGACATCGTTGCAAAACACAAAAGATTGAGCTCCAAGCAGTGCTGGAAGCAGAGCCTCTCTGACTTTCACTTAGTGGGAAAGCCACTCTAATTGGTGTCAACTTCCCTTAGTAGGAACATAGCCTCCACACCGGCACTGGTATACTTGGGTGTCTTGTTGCTTGCACTCGGTTTACACTTTCATCTCTCCACGCCTATAATTGCAAAGACATGAATGGGAGGAGGAGTAATCAGAAGCAGGTGCACCTCATTGTCTCGACGGCGGTCCACTGTCACGTCGCTCTACAGCAGTGGTTTTCAACCTTTTTCATGCCAAGGACCCCTAAATTGATATGTATGGCCGTCAGCTCCCGAGACTACACCCCCACCCTGAATCTCGCCCTACCTTGGGTTCCTCATCCCATTCCACATTCAACTCATTTTGTTTCAAAACTGTTAAACTTAAGAAGAGGTGTGGTCTCTTACTAGTGAAACTGTCGTTGTTGCATTGTTGTATAGCTTCTATTCAGTTAGTTTCCACTACTGAATTATCCTCTCCATTAGGATTAACAGCATTTGTATTAGGAGGAAAATTGTCTTTTAAACTATAGCAGTAATAGAGTACAGTACAGGACCCCTTTGTTTGGTTTATTGAGTAGTATATCATCATTAGGTTTCTTGAACACTTACTGTTTGTTTTTTTTTAGCTTCTTTTGACCAAATGTTTCATTGTGAATTGGGCTTTGTTTATGTGTGCTCTAAGGGCCTGTACAGTGTGTACAGGCCCTTAGAGCACACATACACAAAGACAAGACAACAAGACAACAAGACTTTTGCCACGATTATGCTGTCGGCGATTTATTTTGGCGCTCGCCGACAAAACCCCCGAACTGGCGCAAGATCTGGCTTTGCTCGCTGAGGTATTACTTGCTGTGTGTGGAAGGCTCTGCGAGACGACCTGGTCGCGATTCCAGCACTCGGCGATGCCTTCCCGAGCGTTCCTAGATATCTAGCAGGTTTGATATTTGGCTCTGTCGCCGACTGGACATCATACAGTGTATGAACGGGTTGCGACCGCACCCCAAGAAGATCTGTGTTACAGCCAATGAGAGCACAGGACAGCTGTGCTCACAGACAGAAAGTCTGTCTGTTCGATAGATGGATATCAATATACAGTAGGCTATAGACCTTCATTCCGTGGGTAAATTCAGGTGTCATACATATTGGTATATTAATATTACTGTTAAATATAGTCTATAAAACCAACGCATCTCACTTAAATATGTTGATAAAATAGTGTCGGAATCAGCACTACACAGCAGTCCAACTGCTATTATGGAAATATTTGTGTCTGTGTGTGTGTGTGTGTGTGTGTGTGTGTGTGTGTGTGTGTGTGTGTGTGTGTGTGTGTGTGTGTGTGTGTGTGTGTGTGTGTGTGTGTGTGTGTGTGTGTGTGTGTGTGTGTGTGTGTGTGTGTGTGTGTGTGTGTGTGTGTGTGTGTGTGTGTGTGTGTGTGTGTGTGTGTGCGTGTGGAGAGAGAGGGACAAGAATTATTTAATGAAAATCATTAGTGTCCTGTATCAGGTCTGGATGTGTGATCCCTTGTCGGCGATCAATCGCGTAGTGTGAAAACCACAACGATATTATGACAGCCGATTTCAAAAAGAGACTTGTGTAGTGTGAAATAATAACGATCTGATGACTCCCCGACGACTTTAAAAGTCCTACAGTGTGTACCTGTCCTAAGGTCTGAGTATCCACGTCCTGGAACACAGTGGTTCTCAACCTTTTCAGGCTGTGACCCCCTGAATAATCATATTTGAACAAGCACTTTGAATGTAGGAGTTGAGTCATTCCATTTTGTTTGACTCGGTTCCACAGATAAATATTGTGAAAATAGCAGATCTACAAGTATCTACTTGTAGATCGGCTATTTTCAAAATAATTTGGCCAATGTTTGACCGTTTTCATAGCATAGTTTGTTGATTACCTTTGATGCAGTAATGGTCTTTTTATTTTCTTTCTGTTTCTTTTTTTCTTAAGGTATTAAACTGTCTTAAAAGTCCTTAAATTGTCACTTCACTGTCATCTGATCATAAAAAATCATGGCAGGTTAAGAACCACTGCTGTAACATATGCTGATTGAACATGTTTAACTTCAGTTCAGTGTGACAGAATACTGCAGTCTGCTGCCCAATGATGACACTAGTGTTGTGTGTTTGGACCAGCAACATTTTGAAGATAAATGAATATTTTCTTCCTATCCTTTGTTTTGTTTTTTTGTTTTTTTCAACTTCTGTTTCCTCTCCTTTCCTTTCCCTCCCTTCTAGGGGTGTGCCGATATATCGTCCCGCGATATATCGCGATACGTTTTCGTGACGATATGTATCGTTTTGGGAAGAAAATAATAAATAATAATAATCAGGCATGCAAACAGCCCCGAGGTGAAAAGGGTGACAACCTGTTGTTTTTTTTTCGGGTCAGGTGTCACACTATTGCCCTATTTGGATTCAAAACGGAGTATTGTAGCTGAAAAGCTACAAGTTTGCATGTCTGAATAATGCAAAACAGAAATATTTGTTTGCATTTGCTCCCCCCCCCCATATATTTTCATAATAAAAAAGTGCCATATATCGTATCGTATCGATGTCGTGAGCCCAATATCGTATCGTATCGTTTCATGAAATTAGTGTATCGGCACAATCCCTACATGGCAGTCCCTTCCATACAAACTTTTAAAGAAAAACATAGTACTTCCTGGGTTTTTCAGCTTTTGATATAACCACCACAGGGCCTTTCAGAAATATGTAAATTAAAGAGACCGTACAGCGAGGTTATAATAACAGATCATGCAATGGAAAAATAGCCTGCAGATGATGTAAAACAGTGTTGGGATTAAGCAATGAAATTAATGTAGCAAAACGTGAGAAGCTATTTCAATAGTTCGGTTTGCGGGATTTCAAAGCTTCCAATTTATTTCCTGACTTTTAAGATGATCAATAACTCTTGTCAAACTACTTTTAGGAGCTCAGTACTTTCAAAATATAGCATCTGGAAACAAAAACATGTAGCTTTTTGCGAGCCCACAACTTGTTTTTATTTAGGCAAACATTGTTTTATGCTGGATATCAGAGAGATTCGATTTTAACTGTTTCTTTAACCCATTCAATCCGAGGACGCATTTGTGTCTTTTTTTTTATTTCTTTGGCTAATCAAAAAATAGCAGATCTGATATTTTTTGAAAAATCGTGAAAAGTTGTGCAAATGTATATTTTTAAAGTGAACATTTGTAACTCAAATCTTTGCTTCTGGGGGGTCCCTGGAACAACAATATTTTACAAATGTTCCCTTTAAAAATATATATATTAAAAGATTTGCACACATTTTCTAAAAAATAACAGATCTACAAGCTCATAGCGCGGTGCCGTGCTATGAGCTTGTTTATCTGTTCTTTTTGAATAGCCAAAGAAATCTAAAAAAAGACACGGATACTTTCCCGGTCTTAATGGGCTAAATTGCCTCTTTAAATGAATGATATGTTTTGCGTCTAATCTTTTTTCAAAAGCAGTGATCACAAACAGAGGCATGCTTGTTTTCTTTTTTAATTATTTGAGCCTGTGTGGCCCTTGTGGTCTTTTGCTGCCGCACCCTCATTACAGTTGGCAATAGTGTACATGCACATAATAACCTAACCAACTATGGCCTGCACTTGGCCGGCGTACCACTTATTCTCTCCGTTTGTCTCTGTCGTTCTTTCTTTCTTTGATTCACTCTCTTGGCACCGGCCGCTTTGACTTTGGCAGATATGCTGAGCAGATTGAAATATTGTCTAATTAAAAAGACATACTGTGAAATGTCTTTCATAACAAATAGCTAAGCATCTATTTAATGTTTCTTCTATGTGGTCTGTTATACTGTATGTCTTCAATGGTGAACATCTGTTGCATTTTTTTTTTATGTCTTGCTGCAAACCAGATTTACCTTTTGGGGGAGCATGAAGACTTGAACTTGAACTTTGAACTTATTTTATATGCAGTGACCTTTCCATTTGGATCACCGCTCTAGTGCTCTTAGCCTGGGGCAGACTGCCCTCTAAAGCCTGGTTTTAAACTCTGATCCAACTAGCCCTGGGCTTCCAAAACATTTCCCACACGTCTATTCTGAACCGAGTGTCAAAATGGGGGTGAATTCGTCATGGGACGAAGTTTAATCTTTCATGAAAACAATAGGAAAATCCCCCAAAGCATACTTCTGCAGCTTTACGACAAAACAATGCAACAGTTTGTTCCTGCAAATTCTTCAGGCCAAAAGGACGAGTGCAATTTCTTTGTACGTTTTGTTTGTAGGATTAAAATGTTTGACCTGAATAAAAGTGTTCCCCTATGTGCTGCTTCTGCCAACCGTCACTTCGATTGTCAGAGAACTGCCATCGCCCACTCCTGCCGCAAGGAATCACAGCAAAGATCAGAACACATGTGTCAACTTCACTGGAAGGTGGCAGACAGACTGAAGAATGTGTCTGTTCAGCCTGATTTATAGTTAGTCGTATGACCGTGTTCCGTGCCAAGAATAGCTGATCCACAAGCTCAGTTACACTAGAAAATGTGTTCTACTTAAAGGCAAGAGAAGGTGGGATACAGCTTACATCATATTAAGCATGCTTTACACCAACAACTGCTTAGGATAGGGTTTAACTTTTAATAAGATTTGCAGATGTAATATGAAAATGCAAGCTTTTTTTAATAAATGCATTTAAGATAACAAAGAGGACTAAATATTAAAAGCGTTGCTGCTTGTTCGACAACATCTTCAAAGGTTTTTATTTTTATCTTTTCAAGAATATCACAAACTATCTCAAGTTCAGTCGTTTGAAGTCGCAGGAGAGAACACTGTTTGTTGCTGCTTAGACAAAAGTGTTTACTTATGGACCTGAACTTGATTACAATTCAAAGAGGCAGCCTCACAATGCTTATTCACTGTGGAAACATGACCTAAATTCTGCAAGGGACGCTGTGCTTTGAAGTTCAGAATTACACTGGGGGAACTTTTTTCCCCCCGTTCTTTAGTACAAAGCAGCTAATCAAAAATGTGTCTTAAAATCAAAGCTTTCAAAGAGCCCTGATGTACTTGATCTCTTAGCCACAACTATTGTTTTGGCACAGCGCTGCTTTGAACTTCTATTTGGTTGAGGATCATTGAGAAGAACGTGCTTTATGGCAGGTCTGTATTTATGCACTGGATCAGGGTTCGATTTGCTGGGGGGACGGGGGAAATCCATGTCTCTCCTTTTATCGCCAGTGGTGTTATGTCTGTTAAATGTCTGATATTTTTATTATGTCACAATTTAACATTTAGAAAAATTGTGTAAAATATGGATACCATACAGGGTTAGTGTTTCATATTTTGCGAGAAAAATAAAATCATGTCACAAAATTTGACAACTTTTTCAAAGATTTCCACCAATTTTCTATGGCCGCCACATCGTGATGAGGATATGGGGCTGAAGTGTTTTTGTAAGGACTGTATTCTATTCACCACTATCTTTTTGGAAATACAGTATAAACATCAGTTCATAAAGCATTATTTGATCCCTCTGAATGCCATCACAGGAGATTCCCAACCCATCCTACAAGGCACCACACGCTGTGGAGGCTTTTTGAATGTTGGGTGTAGTCCAAACTCTAATCTGATAGTGCTGCTGTTAAGGGAAGCAGATTACATTTTAATAAAACTAAATTAGAGGAAGTTAAAGTGTAACTCAATGAATAAGATGAAGAGCTGAAAAGATGTCAGTGAATTAAAAGAAAAAAAAAATGTTATGCTACCACAAAAAATAACTGCACTGAATTCTCCTTATCCATCGGCAAACAAAACAAAGTAAAATACTCATCGCACCATAATGCTTTAAGGAGGATAAGGGATCTTGAAGTGCTTTGAAGTTTTATAAATGCAATGCACCAGTTTAATTATTTTTTAATTCCAGGAATAGCTTTCCTCGCATTTTCACAAACAAATGCACATACAGTACACAAATACCGCGCAAGCGCGTGCGTGCACACACACGCACACGCACACGAATGCACACACGCACACATACTGTGGTACTACCGTTTCTATCTAGTCGACTGTATAGTCTCTCACACGCACACACGCACATGCACACACACACACACACACACACACACACACACACACACACACACACACACACACACACACACACACACACACACACACACACACACACACACACACACACACACACACACACACACACACACACACACACACACACACAGGGGCCACCCCCAGGAGAACAAGGGCTTGCCACGATTTTGTATTTACAGTACTAATGAATTCATTGATTGCACAAGCTCCCGAATTAGGTTCCTCTTCTCATTATACCTGAGTCCTTCTGTCCAACCAGGCTTATGTTAGCTATACGGGGGGACTGCGAGGGGACAGTTCATAATTAGCAGCTCACCCCAGGACCGACACACTTGAGTGTATTTTGGGTAATTCCATTTAAGAGCTCCCACAGTGGGGACATTTTAGTGTAGCCCTATAGCAGCCCACCCCCTGCTTTTAACAAATGATGTAACTTTCAAAAGCAGGTTGGTCCTGGATTCAATGCATCACACAAGAGTACAGTCAGTGTTGCCACGTCTGCTTATTATAAGCGACTTTGGGCTTTTCTTTTCTGTGAAGTTGCTTGTAAATATTGGTAGTTGCGGGTTGCGTTTTTTTGGGGCTTGTTTCTGAAGTGTAGTTGCTTATTTGGGCTTGTTTCCTAAATGTTGTTTAAACCAGTGGTTCCCAAACACAACAAAAATATATACAAAATGTCCCCTTTTTCTCCAAGATTTGTTTGAAAATAGCAGATCGACAAGCTCACAGCGCGTCGCATCGCGACGCGTTGTGAGCTTGTAGATCGGCTATTTTCAAATAGCCGATGTATATAGGTTTAAAGTGCTCATGTGGCCTATCATAGTCGCTTCTTTTGGGCTTGTTTTCATAGACCTGGCTGCTTATCTCTCTCGCAGAATCTGGCAACGCTGAGTACAATCCTCTGTTCCACTTTTGCTATTACATGTAGTGTATCCCACCCACACATATACTGTATCTCTCTCACACCAGCTGTACACCATCCATAAGCTACTGCAGTGGTTGTCAAAGTGTGGTCCGCGGGCCCCCAGCAGGGTTCGGTTCCTTGAGGGTGGTTCAAGGGGTCCCCCCAGCTAAATTAGTAAATATAGCTTTGAAATTAGTAAACCACTATAACCCTAGTATAGCCTATTTACATTGGGTATATGAAAATAGAAGATCTACAAGTTCACAACCAACGCGATGTGACGTGCTGTGACCGTGTAGATCTGCCATTTTCAAAAAATCTTGAATAAAACATTGAAACACATTGAACTCTTTTCAGTTCTGGTTCCGCGGCCAACATATTAATTTGGCCTGGAGTCTGGACATGAAAACGTTTGAGCCGTTTTGAACCACTGACCTATTGTACATTTGCAGTTTCTGCCATTTAAAGAAAGTGGTTGCAGAAATATAACATTTAATGGAGAAATGATAATGGTAGGGAACCATAATAATGATATTCAAAAGGTTTAGATAATTCTACAGTTCTCGTGAACCCTAGCCTCGGGGAATTGGCAAGTCTCCCAGGAGACGGGTTGTGCGTGGATTTCATGAGAAGTGGTGGGAGATTGTGTTCTAATTCAGCTACAGTATTCTCCTGTTATTTCAGAGTACGTGTGTGTGTGTGTGTGTGTGTGTGTGTGTGTGTGTGTGTGTGTGTGTGTGTGTGTGTGTGTGCGCGTGCGTGCGTGCGTGCGTGTGTGTGTGTGTGTGTGTGTGTGCGTGTGCGTGTGTGTGTGTAGACGGGATTTCAACAGCTATAATTTTCCAATAAGTTCCTCATACACTCAATACTGTTTTAGTGAGCACTTTTCTTTAACCTCTTTGAGAGACAGGTCTCTATAAATGTCCAATATCATCCTTGAATAGCCTACTCTATTAGAGAGAGAGAGAGAGAGAGTCCTCTGGTAATATTTTAATTAAAGTGACCTTATCATGGGCCTTTACTGATTATGAATCTGTCCTCAACCAAAGATATATTCCTCAACTCTTCAACTGTCTGTTGGTATTATGAACTCTTATGACCATCTGTTGAGTTTGCCTGAGAGCAAATTCATGGCTTGTAGTCTACTGCCCCCTGGAGTACACTTAGGTGCACTACAAGACTACAGAGATTGTATACATTTTATCCAGAGGTGGAAAGTAAGTACCTGATTACATTTTGAGGTATTTGTTTTACTTTACTGGAGTATTTAAAATGTTCAGTACTTTTACTTCTACTCCACTACATCTTAGAGACAAATGTTGTACTGTTACTCCACTAGTCTATTTGAAAATTGTAGTCACTACAATACATACATTAACCACATCAGCTACATTTCGGCCAGCAGATCTACAAGCTCACAATGCGAGCTTGTATCTGCTGAGAGAGAGATGAAGCAGGGACCCCCTCTATATATTGTTAAAAAAAATGTGTTTCAGATTAAACTTTTTTTGTTTACTTGGTCTGCTCTTTTTCCCCTCTACACCTATAGCTCTTTGCCAAAAATAGCCGATCTACAAGCTCACAACGCCTCCCAGCAAGGCATTGTGAGCTTGTACACAATGCCTCAGAAAAAGGAATGCTGGGGCTCAAGTGGTTAAAGTTCAACAAAAATCATTTCACACACAGATTTGGCGGACCCCTGTAGTAACTTTGAGGACCCCCTAGGGGTCCCGGGCCCCCTGTTGAAGACCCCTGCTATAGACTGTAAGACTGGACCTGACGTCAGCAGTCTGGTTGATAGAGCTCGCCTACTGTATCCTGTCATTTCCACGCACACACGCACCGTTTCCGCATCGCTCTAGAACCAAACCGGATCTGCAAACTGTGAAGTGAATTGATCCCCGAACTGGACCGCATGACTTTCCGTACTCCGTCACTGAGCTCCGTTCCATTATCAACAATAACACTTCCGGTTCATGAGGTAGCAACAATAAGGTTTCCGGTTTGCCTTCAAAATAAGATCATTTTATTCATGTTTTTTAAAATACATTTATTTAAAAAAAATACATTTATGATGTATGTATTTTAAAATGTACTAGATAATAGAGTACTTCTAATTGCCCTAACAGGTTGTTACAGATTTAAAATGGCATATTGATCCCTATTTTCCATACCCCCGGCCCTTGTCTAGGTTGTTTGTTTCATATTGAATGCAAACCTTTCAAGATGTACTTAACACATACACATGTTTATACCATTATTTCTCCTGTAATCCCATAGAATTGTAGGCTAAAGTTTAAACTGGTTAGTAGCCTAATCTGGATATTAGATAGATATTATATAATATATTATATTATGAAATGCAGAGCAGATGTGCTTGCTTACACAACAATCAACCAAACAAACAAACAACCTAGTCTACACAGGAAACCTGCAAACATCAAGTTTTACATAAAATACAATCATTACACCGACAAACTACAACTTAAATGTACTTACAGACAAATAATGTCCAAAGCAAACCGTTTTAAGATGAATTCTCAGCAGACCATGTGGCTCACTGTTCAATGGGGAAATGCTGGCTCTACTGAGTTTAGGTTCCCTTCTGCTTTTATACCTTTTTAACTCCACCGTTTAACTCCATTAAATGACAGAATTATTTAAACTTTATATCTTAACCAATCTGCCATTTCAAAGTTTGCACACAGTGTTCTGGCTATGCCAGGCTAGGTCAAATAGGTTCTGTAGCTTCCACTGGAGTGCCTCAAACGTGGGTCTTTCCTGCTCGTACTCCTTCCAGCAGTCCATCATGATCTCATACATAACTTTGGGGCAGTGAGGGGGACAGGGCATCCTGTAGCCCACTCGCAACCTCTGGACCACCTCCTGGTTGTTCATGGCTGGATGGATTCAAAGAAAGATGACAACTTAACCCATTAAGACCTGAGGCCGATTCTTCAAATGTCTTCAAAACAGTTTTTCTGAAAAACTTAAGTTGCAATAATATCTGGTGGTGCTCAAACCTTTTAATGTTAAGGACCCCCAAAATGATTTGTATTTGGCCGCCGACCCCCATCTCAAATTGTTTTGTTCCAGGGACCCCCAGAAGCAAAGATTGGAGTTAAAAATATTCGCTTTAAAAGAATATAAGGTTTGCACACATTTTCACAATATTTCTTATTTTGGCCAAATTATTGTAAAAGAATTTGATTAATAAAATCCCCTAAGTGTTTTGTCAGTTAAGTAAAAACAAATATATAATCATCCACATTCCACTTATAAAACGTGATGAATACCTTTACTATAACTTATCATTAAGGTGATTGAATACAAAGCTCTTACTTGGATACGGCGTATTGCCAAAGGTCACGATCTCATACAGCAAGATGCCAAAGGACCACACGTCAGATTTGATGGTGGACTTGCTGTACTGGAAGGCCTCCGGAGCCGTCCACTTCACAGGGAATTTGGTTCCTTCTCTGGCTTCATACACGTTTCCCTACCAGACCACAGATACAAATTTGATCTTTTAAAAGGTTTTATTCACTAAAACATTTACATAGTGTAGCTTTAAGCCCTATATACTTTGTTGACCGGGGTCCACCATGGGTCTATACTGGTACTAAAAGAAATCGATGAATGTCTCTGTCTATCTGCATTATCAGCCTATAATGCAGGTGTAAGACCATTGTGTTATAGGTATAATGCATCGTTTTCTATGCATTTTGGGAGTGTTTTGGCGGGTTTGACCCCCCAAATTGTTTTGGGGCATCTCGCCAAAAAGCACAGTTCACAGTTCACAGTTACACGCCTGTCCAGAGCGTGGGAACAAATTTGCGAGCATTCGTTGGCTGTCAATCGGCCCGATCATCAAAAGGTTGCGGGAATTTGCCCAGTGACGCCAATCTCTGGACGTGTGATTGTCGGACTGGTATCCTAGTCAAAAAAAGAAAGAAATCCTCACCACACAACAAACCGTGCACCAGATGTTAAGAGTGAGACACTCACCAGCAAAACCCTGGCGAGGCCGAAGTCGGCCACCTTGCAGATGTTGTTGTCGCCCACCAGCACGTTCCTGGCTGCCAGGTCTCTGTGGATGTAGTTCTGTAGCTCTAGGTAGGCCATGCCGGCTGCCACCTGAGCAGCCATCTCAATCTGATCAGAGACACCCAGTTTGACACCCTGGTCCTCTGCAGAGACAGGGAGAGAATTAACATGGTATTTTACAGTATAATGTACAGTACGTGTACACAGATGGGTGACGAATTTAAGGAAAACAAAACATAAAGTGTCCTCTAGTGGTGTACAACTATGGAATGCCAACCTAAACCTGGCAGACATTCCCCCTCGCTGCTCGTTTAAAGGAAATTAAACAAGGTGTTCATCATAATAATCAGATCGTAAAAAAGTAGGTAGCAATTTACAATAATGACCTGTTATAAAGCATTTATAAACGTTTATAAGCAGTTTGTAGACTATTAACAAATCATTAACAACCTGTTTATTGACATTCGTAAATGATTACTAAAACCTTTATAACTACGGTTACAAATCATCTATAAAGGTATTAGTAACTATTCATGAATAAGCCATGTATAATACATCTGTAAATGATTATTAAATCATTTGTAACTGATGTTACATAATATATACAAGCTATTGGTACCTTGTTCATGTTTAACATATGCTTTGTTAAACATTCCTAAAGTATCTATAAATCCTTAGTACATGTTATTATTATGTGCCCTATAGTAAAGTGAAGACAGTTCATCATTTACAACTGTCTGTTAATGTGTTTGTTCATGTTTAACATGCTTTGTAAAACATTCCTAAAATATCTATAAATCCTTTGTACATGTTATTATGTGCCCTACAGTAAAGTGAAGAAGACAGTTCATCATTTATGACTGTCTGTTAATGTGGACTTTCTCCTTACCTGTTGCAAACTACCTGGCTTTCATGAATGCAGACACCAAACAATTACTAGAATTATCATTCATGTTAAGCAAATGATGCGTAAGACATTCGTAAAGAGTATGTAAACCATTTGTGGTGTTAGGGACCACAAAAGTCACTACAAAGTACTACCAATCAACTCTAAATTGCCTGAAACGTACTCCTAACAGGTTTTTGGGGGGACGATTTTGGCCTCCACACTTAGTGATTATTTCGGATTTAACTTTCGTTTCGGTGGTGACCAACTTTCGTTTCGGTAGTTTGATTACAAAATGTAAGTTGTGTAAAAAATAATCTGACTATACTAAGTTGTTATTTGTTTGTTTAAGTCAGGCTATACTCTACTCAGAGTCATAAGTTTACAAAATGTACTAAAGTACAGTGAACGTCTGTGCGGTTTGTCTTCATCACTGAAAATAACGTACATGTAAACTGATGTCATGTGCAGTTGGGGTGAAGAAACACAACCCCCCCGAAACACAACCATTTCACTCCTAATAATACCTATTTGATTTGACATCCTGACTTGCTGCTGTAGCTGAGGCTTGAACCTGTTACCTGCGGCTCACTAGTCAGTGACTCTATCCATTCACCTACAGCTGTTTCCTTGGAATCTGTGGTTCTGAAACGTTTTGTTGTCAACCCCCCAAATTGACATGTATTTGGGCAGTGGACCCCAATGTGAAAAGATGTAGTGTCAGGGCCCCCCATGAAAAAGATTTATATTTATGCTGTAACACATTTTTTTAAAGTTATTTGTCTTGTTTGTTGTTCAAGTCAAAGCACCAGGAAAGCTGTACTTGTCAGCCATCTGTTAGCTCAATGGGTTGAGACGCAGTATTCATGATCCAGAGGCCATGAGTTCAAATCCCATTGATGTCTTTCCTATGATTCTTTCCTTTGCAGACTGGCTTCCGGAAGATCAACTGAAAACTACCAGGAAGGCTATATTTGTCATCCAACTGTTAGCTCAATGGGTTGAGACGCAGTATTCATGATCCAGAGGCCATGAGTTCAAATCCCACTGGTGTCTTTCCTTTGCAGACTGGCTTCCAGAAGATCAACTGAAAACTACCAGGAAGGCTGTACTTGTCAGCCATCTGTTAGCTCAATGGGTTGAGACGCAGTATTCATGATCCAGAGGCCATGAGTTCAAATCCCATTGATGTCTTTCCTATGATTCTTTCCTTTGCAGACTGGCTTCCAGAAGATCAAGTGAAAACTACCAGGAAGGCTGTACTTGTCAGCCATCTGTTAGCTCAATGGGTTGAGACGCAGAATTCATGATCCAGAGGCCATGAGTTCAAATCCCATTGATGTCTTTCCCATGATTCTTTCCTTTGCAGACTGGCTTCCAGAAGATCAACTGAAAACTACCAGGAAGGCTGTACTTGTCAGCCATCTGTTAGCTCAATGGGTTGAGACGCAGTATTCATGATCCAGAGGCCATGAGTTCAAATCCCATTGATGTCTTTCCTATGATTCTTTCCTTTGCAGACTGGCTTCCAGAAGATCAACTGAAAACTACCAGGAAGGCTGTACTTGTCAGCCATCTGTTAACTCAATGGGTTGAGACGCAGTATACATGATCCAGAGGCCATGAGTTCAAATCCCACTGGTGTCTTTACTGTGATGCTTCCCTTTGCAGACTAACTTCTAGAAAAACAAGTTAAAACCACCAGAAAACCTGTAACTCTCAGCCAACAGCATAGCTCAACTGGTAGAGCGTCTGTCCAATAACATGACTTGACTTGAGTGGGTTCGATTCCCACTCGAGTCAAGTGTCCCCGGTAACTTGGGCCAACGGATAAATTGACTGATATCCTTAGTGATGCTTCCCTTTGCAGACTAACTTCTAGAAAAACAAGTTAAAACCACCAGGAAACCTGTAACGCTCAGCCAACAGCATAGCTCAACTGGTAGAGCGTCTGTCCAATAACATGACTTGACTTGAGTGGGTTCGATTCCCACTCGAGTCAAGTGTCCCCGGTAACTTGGGGCAACGGATAAATTGACTGATATCCTTAGTGATGCTTCCCTTTGCAGACTAACTTCTAGAAAAACAAGTTAAAACCACCAGGAAACCTGTAACTCTCAGCCTACAGCATAGCTCAACTGGTAGAGCGTATGTCCAATAACATGACTTGACTTGAGTGGGTTCGATTCCCACTTGAGTCAAGTGTCCCCGATAACTTGGGGCAACGGATAAATTGACAAGATTTATCCGTTGGCCCAAGTTACCGGGGACACTTGACTCGAGTGGGAATCGAACCCACTCAAGTCAAGTCAAGTCATGTTATTGGACAGACGCTCTACCAGTTGAGCTATGCTGTTGGCTGAGAGTTACAGGTTTTCTGGTGGTTTTAACTTGTTTTTCTAGAAGTTAGTCTGCAAAGGGAAGCATCACTAAGGATATCAGTCAATGTATCCGTTGGCCCAAGTTACCGGGGACACTTGACTCGAGTGGGAATCGAACCCACTCAAGTCAAGTCAAGTCAGGTTATTGGACAGACGCTCTACCAGTTGAGCTATGCTGTTGGCTGAGAGTTACAGGTTTTCTGGTGGTTTTAACTTGTTTTTCTAGAAGTTAGTCTGCAAAGGGAAGCATCACAGTAAAGACACCAGTGGGATTTGAACTCATGGCCTCTGGATCGTGTATACTGCGTCTCAACCCATTGAGTTAACAGATGGCTGACAAGTACAGCCTTCCTGGTAGTTTTCAGTTGATCTTCTGGAAGCCAGTCTGCAAAGGAAAGAATCATAGGAAAGACATCAATGGGATTTGAACTCATGGCCTCTGGATCATGAATACTGCGTCTCAACCCATTGAGCTAACAGATGGCTGACAAGTACAGCCTTCCTGGTAGTTTTCAGTTGATCTTCTGGAAGCCAGTCTGCAAAGGAAAGAATCATAGGAAAGACATCAATGGGATTTGAACTCATGGCCTCTGGATCATGAATACTGCGTCTCAACCCATTGAGCTAACAGATGGCTGACAAGTACAGCCTTCCTGGTAGTTTTCACTTGATCTTCTGGAAGCCAGTCTGCAAAGGAAAGAATCATAGGAAAGACATCAATGGGATTTGAACTCATGGCCTCTGGATCATGAATACTGCGTCTCAACCCATTGAGCTAACAGATGGCTGACAAGTACAGCCTTCCTGGTAGTTTTCAGTTGATCTTCTGGAAGCCACTCTGCAAAGGAAAGAATCATAGGAAAGACATCAATGGGATTTGAACTCATGGCCTCTGGATCATGAATACTGCGTCTCAACCCATTGAGCTAACAGTTGGATGACAAATATAGCCTTCCTGGTAGTTTTCAGTTGATCTTCCGGAAGCCAGTCTGCAAAGGAAAGAATCATAGGAAAGACATCAATGGGATTTGAACTCATGGCCTCTGGATCATGAATACTGCGTCTCAACCCATTGAGCTAACAGATGGCTGACAAGTACAGCTTTCCTGGTGCTTTGACTTGAACAACAAACAAGACAAATAACTTTAAAAAAATGTGTTACAGCATAAATATAAATCTTTTTCATGGGGGGCCCTGACACTACATCTTTTCACATTGGGGTCCACTGCCCAAATACATGTCAATTTGGGGGGTTGACAACAAAACGTTTCAGAACCACAGATTCCAAGGAAACAGCTGTAGGTGAATGGAGTCACTGACTAGTGAGCCGCAGGTAACAGGTTCAAGCCTCAGCTACAGCAGCAAGTCAGGATGTCAAATCAAATAGGTATTATTAGGAGTGAAATGGTTGTGTTTCGGGGGGGTTGTGTTTCTTCACCCCAACTGCACATGACATCAGTTTACATGTACGTTATTTTCAGTGATGAAGACAAACCGCACAGACGTTCACTGTACTTTAGTACATTTTGTAAACTTATGACTCTGAGTAGAGTATAGCCTGACTTAAACAAACAAATAACAACTTAGTATAGTCAGATTATTTTTTACACAACTTACATTTTGTAATCAAACTACCGAAACGAAAGTTGGTCACCACCGAAACGAAAGTTAAATCCGAAATAATCATTAAGTGTGGAGGCCAAAATCGTCCCCCCAAAAACCTGTACGTTTCAGGCAATTTAGAGTTGATTGGTAGTACTTTGTAGTGACTTTTTTGGTCCCTAACACCACAAATGGTTTACATACTCTTTACGAATGTCTTACGCATCATTTGCTTAACATGAATGATAATTCTAGTAATTGTTTGGTGTCTGCATTCATGAAAGCCAGGTAGTTTGCAACAGGTAAGGAGAAAGTCCACATTAACAGACAGTCATAAATGATGAACTGTCTTCACTTTACTGTAGGGCACATAATAACATGTACAAAGGATTTATAGATATTTTAGGAATGTTTTACAAAGCATGTTAAACATGAACAAACACATTAACAGACAGTTGTAAATGATGAACTGTCTTCACTTTACTATAGGGCACATAATAACATGTACTAAGGATTTATAGATACTTGAGGAATGTTTAACAAAGCATATGTTAAACATGAACAAGCTACCAATAGCTTGTATATATTATGTAACATCAGTTACAAATGATTTAATAATCATTTACAGATGTATTATACATGGCTTATTCATGAATAGTTACTAATACCTTTATAGATTATTTGTAACCGTAGTTATAAAGGTTTTAGTAATCATTTACAAATGTCAATAAACAGGTTGTTAATGATTTGTTAATAGTCTACAAACTGCTTATAAACGTTTATAAATGCTTTAGAATGGGTCGTTACAAATGATTTAATAATCTTTTACAGATGTATATAAATGGCTTATTCATGAATAGTTCACTACTTACTAATACTTTACAAATGATTTGTAACTGTAGTTATAAAGGTTTTAGTAATCATTTACGAATGTCAACAAACAGGTTGTTAATGATTTGTTAATAGTTTACAAACTACTTATAAACGTTTATAAATGCTTTTTAACGGGTCATTATTGTAAAGTGCTACCAAAAAGTATAGCTTAATTGAGCATTTTTTTCTCTCCTTTTTCCTTTTAACCCGTCTGTACATGTTAAAGGCTAGCCTCTGTGCGACGTTGACCAAGTCCTTGTCATGAGCCAGAGGGCATACAGTACTAAGCTAACTCAAGGCCACAGACATCAATTGCACATGAGCGCTCCTCAGACCGACCATCCGTCTGACTGGCAGTGACTCAACATCTGTCACGCTGCCGCAAAGCCAAAAAAAACAAAACAAAAAAGGTCACACATCAAGCCTCCGTGTCATTTTAGATTTTAAGTAGTTATAGCATGAGCATTACAATCATTTTAACCGCTTTCACCATTATTTCATACTTTGGCTATTTAAAAATAGCAGATATACTAGCTCATAGCGTGTCACTTTCTTCGTGAGCTTGTAGATCTGCATTTTTTTTTAAACCGTGAAGATTTGCGCAAATCCTTGAATATATTATATGTTTTTTAAAGCGAACATTCATATGAAAAGCAGCTGCATGGATCCCCCCATCCCCCCAGCAAATTGAACCTTAAAATGATCCCTTACTCTGGAGGTACTTCAGCAGGCCGCCATTACTCATGAGCTCTGTGATGATGTAGATGGGTTCCTCCACGGTGCACACGGCGTACAGCTGGATCAACTTAGGGTGATGCAGCTTCTTCATGATCTGGGCCTCCCTGAGGAAGTCCTCGGAAGCACCAATGGTACCTGGGAAGAGTGTCAGTTAATAGTTTTATAAATCAGTATTGGGTGATTTTTACCACACAGCGTGGGGGTACTCAGCTAACAAGGATGAGCCAAAGACAGTGAAGCCAAAGCCCCTGGTGCTCAGAAACACCATGTCCAAATCTGCCAGCACAATGACACGCCCACCCGCCAAGAAACAGGCTTCTCTTCTGCATTAGCACTGCAGACAATTAACTGAGAATTAAATTAGAATACTCTAACACAAAACTGGCTATTAACTGATGAGCCAAGAGACCATGTCCTTTTGAACTTTAACAGGGACAGAGTGTATGGTTTCCCATGAGTTTCTGTTGGCCATTAATACACATGTACGAAAATTAGATATTCTGTTCTCTGAGGAGGAATAGCCATTACTGGATATAACTTTTATTCAGTATCTTACATGTAAACATTGTATTACAACATATGGTGTTTTAGGTCTGCAAAACAAAATCAGGGAAAACAGTTTTATTTACCAGGCTTGAGTGTCTTCACTGCCACTGCTGTGGTGTCGTTCCACAGGCCTTCGTAGACCTCTCCAAACTGACCCACTCCCAGCTTCTTCAGCAGTTTGATGGAACCCCGCTCAATCTCCCAGTCGTCCACTGTATTGTAGGACAGACCATGAGTCTGTGGGGCCTCTATCTACAAAGAGCCAGTCACAATAGACAAAATCAGTTCCATCTAAAACAGCAAACAAAAATCTTAATGATGATTGTTGCGAGGTAACTGATGCCTAGCTTGAAGCCACCTAATCGGGGCACGAGGCCAGCGTGATGTCACACTTGCGACATCACCCATAGTATATAAGCTATCGTCCCCTAAGAATCAGTGCTTAGCCTCATCATCACCCAGCGGAGAAGACTATCATCTCTACCCAGCCCATAGGAAGGAACTAATCTTACAGTTCTGTCTCCGTCACAATTGTGACATTGCTCATAGGCCGCCAAAGGAAGGAACTTACAGTTCTGTCTATGTCAGGCACGGAGAACCCGGGGGGACGGGGGGTTTTGTCCCCCCTAGCTTCAGATTGTAACCCCCCAAGTCATTTAGAATAATGAAAATAAATGTTAAAATAATAAATGTTTTGATAATAAATCAGTAAAATAAGGCAAATATAAGAATTAAATAACATAACCCTAACCTAACTCTAACCCTAAAACCGAAATAAAGTAACCAAAAACCACCAAGAAACTCGCGGCCGACCCCCCCCCGGCCTCAAGCCAGATCTCTGCCCCTGGTCTCCGTCACAATTGTGACATTACTCAGAGACTAAGCCCAGGAGAAGAGAGAGAGATCCCGCTCAACCAGGATAATCAGACTTACGCCCCGAATATCCCTACAGAAGAAGAAGAAAAGGCTATCTCACATTTACCATTCTGAGATTTAAGAGTGCAAATATCTCTCGCGCTGCGTTGTGACCAGGGCCGCATTTATGTCAGATTGGGCCCTAGGCAAAGGCCAACCCCCCCCCCCCCCCCCCCCCCCCCGCTGCACGGCACCGGCCATACTACAGGTTTTGATCGTTAAACTGCAGTTTACAGCAGTATAATTTCAGTGTTAGTGTTACAGTTACAGATTAGCGGGATGAATTTAACTCATTACGAACTTTTTGGATAAAGTTACAAAACACAAGCCTAGGAATCACAACGTTTTAATATAGTGCAAATTGCTAAATATGCTAAAACAACACTTAACCAATAATTTGATTCCAAGCAATGTTAATATTATTATAAGCGTTTTAGCTTTCTTGCTTTTTATCCTTTTGACAGGAGTGTATGTAGGGCAGGCCTATTTTCTTTACATGAACATTTTCAGATGGGGGTTAGCAAATACATTTTCATTTGGGGGTCCACCATCCAACCATGACATTGAGAACCACTGGTTTAAATAATAATAAAACATTTGGAAGCAAGCCCAAATAAGCAACCACACTTTAGAAACAAGCTATAAAAAAACGCAACCCGCAACTACCAATATTAACAAGCAACTTTACAGAAAAAGAAGCCCAAAGTCTATTACAATAAGCGTCAAATCTAAGCACAATAAACTTCTTTGCAATTTCCCGAGTTTTTATAGCTTTCTTGCTTTTTATCCATTTGACACTGACATTAGTGATGAATAACATACCAGCTTGTCGGCATCACTTGTCATTTTAATTTCACCGTCATAAGGATTCATCTTCACCCAGGATTCATCTTCACCCAGTTCCATAGCAGGTACCATAGCTATGTACATCTCGGCATCGGGTAGGCCTACATCACTGGCCTACATTCAGCATAAACAGTGCGCAGTATAATGTTATTAATATGATACTGACCGAAAATCTTAAAAAAGAAGATATAAGAAGTATTATTTCTCAGTAGTTTGTCTTTCAGTATTGGCTTTAAAAAAAAGGGTGATTTTTCTAAACAGGAAACTCATTGATATAGGGCTCCCCACCTCCCCTACCTGGCAACGCCCACGGTGGGCCTGGCCATGCCCACTGTGGGCGTGGCCATGCCCACGGTGGGTGTGACCAGGCCCACAGTGGGTGTGGCCGGTGAAAAGGGTTTAAGTGGTTAAAAACAGGATTTTTTTTATGAACTACGATTATATTGTAACATTAGATAAATGTATATAGATAAGTGACTATCATAATTATATGACATGCATTAATTATGTTTGATAATAGTGTTGTTCTACTACCACCATCATGAATACAAATAGAGAAACTCAACTGAGGAAACCATTCATAGCTTTTAGCATACAGAATCAATGTTTCACCTTTTTGCATGGTTCGGACAGACACACACAAAGCCTGTTCTGCTTGGTGTAGTGTTCCACAAACTCCCGCAGTGTTACAAAGCTCTTATTCTTGGTCACGAAATAACGGCCAGCATCTGTTTTTCTGAGTTTGTAGTGCTTCACCTTCCCTCTGTCCAACACTAAAAAGATAACGTGCAGAAGGTTACTGTTGCTGGCTATTAGCAATAACCCAGTTTTATTGTCTCCGGCAGGACGAAAGGCATGGTGAGAGTATGTTTTTCCGTCCGCGTGTCCGTGTGTCCGTCCGTGTGTCATTATGTCTGTGTACAGCTAATCTCCGGCACTGTTGGCTTGATCGCAGCGAAACTGTACACACACTCCCTGGATACCAGTCCCGTAAAATACGGAATTGTTCCGTTTTTGGAAACGCGCAATGAACTGATACGGGACGCATTTTGTTCCGTATTTTGAGGTCGGGGAATTTATTTGAGAAATTGTGGTGATTCTGCTGCCCTGCTCCCAACGCTTTCAGTGTTGCTAAGATACGGTCTCTGTAGAACATTTCACCACAATACATATCTGGTGTATGGCTGAAGCATTGCATTTAATTTCGTTGTGATGTAGTAGCCTAATGCACAGGTTTTTGGGGGTTTGACCCCCAAAAATTGTTTCGGCCGCGCCCAGCATAGGTGTCCCTTATTTTAATCTCTGGGAGTTGGCAACCCTAGAGCAGAACCTCTGCCCCAATTTTTTCACATGGCTTTTATACATATTTGAAGTTTTTCAGAAAACTTAGGTCAGGATTTAGAAGACGTTTTTAGAATCGGCCTCAGGTCTAAATGGGTTAAGTCGTTGACCTTGAGTGATCAATCACTTCAGTCAGGTGATGGAAAGAATTCGCTCTGAGCGAAGGTAGTATTTTTCTGGAACGAGGAAACATGTGTTTAGTGTATCCAGTTCCTGCTTTAAGCCTCTATCAGGAACTTTGCACAGAAATACATAGAGGTTGAGGTGCTACATAACATGACTTTAAAAATATTATGTATATTACTGTTGATACTCAAGTCCACCAGGTTGATTGCATGGTTTCAGAGAAGAAAAGGGAAACACCTAACATGGTATAGCTTGTTGCAACTGGAGATGAGATTACCTGAGAGAGAGAGGTCTCCTTTCTGACTTTCACAGTTTCTGATGAGAAAGGCTCCTTGCTGGTTCCCTCCAGCTAACAACAGCTTCTCTGCATCAAGTCTCTTTGTGTCACCAAAATACCATCTGCAAATCACAAAGGATGCAGAGAGATACCTTATGGTCATCATTTGACTAGTCGTTTTAGCTTTAATCAAGGGTCTCTTGGATAGGAAGGTCCTAGATTTAATATGATCATATTGCATTGATGAAGCCCCCTCTTGGACACTCAGAAAGGCCATTTGGTTACATTAGCGATTTTGTGATCAATAAGTCTGCCTTGAGTATGAAAATGTTTTGTATTTAGTCGAAAACATGCCTCCACAAGAAAGCACCAGTGTGGCTTAAGAGACTTGGGCAATATGCTACACATGAAGAGAATTCGGTATACAATCAACAAAAAAGATCACGTCTGCCTGATAAACGAATTCTATGCACTTAATTAATCAGCTTCTAATAAAAACATGTACATTACTAAAAAACAATTACATTTCAGAGTTCCCTTAAAGCCTACTGAACAATCTTAATATTGGCCAAATTAAGCCTGCTTTAACCCTAACTTTCTTTCTCTGGTAAAACGTTCAGTAGGATAGATGTCGAATAATATTTTGTTTTTATTTTTTTTCCTGTGACGTAGCCCGTGCTCGAGGTGGCCCCTCAAGTGCTTGAGAACAGTTTGTGTTAAGCATTCTCTGTGTATTTTTTAATGCATAATATATTGGACCAACAAATGTATCACATGCTGTCATCTCCTCTGATACTCTTTTGGCTGGTGTTCTGTTTCGTCCTTTTTTTTCTCCTTTTTTCCACTTTCTGCCCTTCTTCATTGTACCTTACTGTCAAATGTACTCTTTTGCGGTGGGAAGGTTTGTGTTTGTCTTGTGCGTTTGTTTTTTCAGAAAACTAGAAGGGTTTCAATTTTTTTTATCACTGTTTATCTTATTCTGTAAGCTGTGACAATCCTTCAATAAAACTTATGTTAAAATAAAATAGAAAGTATCAGTGTGCGATTTCCATGCTTGAAAATTGAGAATGGTAAATAAATATCATCAAAGCAAACTATTATCAACATTCTAAACACTGCATGGTAATCACGGCCAGGTGCTTCTAATATAATGTATTATATGGTTGGAGCCTCTAGAAGAGTGCGTGCGGCCCGAAGGCTGCCGGTTTGATCCCCCGGACTGGCAGGGAAAATCTCTGGCGTTGAAGTGCCCTTGAGCAAGGCACTTGGCCCAAAACTGCCTCAGTGGAGCTGCTCAGTGTCAAACAATATAAGACATGGTTGTACTGGGCTAGCCTGGAATTCAAGTCTCCACACAGTGACTAATCGATAAAAAAAAAAAACTCATTTTGGGGGTGAACTATCCCTTTAAGGTTAATCAGTGATTAAGATCATTGGACAAAGCACTCTCTACCTTGTCACAAAACACGCTAATCAGGTACTGCAAGTGAATGAAACTGTGGAAGAGTTAGGGTGAAAAGAACAGGAAAAACTGTCTCACAGCTGGTCTGAAGAAGGTTTCTTATAGGAATGCTTGGCAGGGTGAAAGTACCGTAACAGGCTCTATTTGTTGCATTTGTTTACAACATGATTCCAGTTTTTGACATAACTTTCCTTTTGGGTATAACTGGGATAAAAGAAAATCCACACATAACATGCCTGTGTTCTAATCGAGTTTAGGGGTGTTCACTCTCCATTCCGACATCTCACCACTCCGAATAGTGGCTTCCGTGTGCGGTTAGGGTTAGGGTTAGGGTTAGGTATAGGGTTCGTCAACGTCGGAAAGGCGACATGTCGGAAAGGAGAAATGCACCCGAGTTTAGGCTACTCTCCTCCTGACATTCTGTTTTGTGTCTAGAGGTAAATTACAGTTGGGTTATGGTGGCTCCCCCTCTCTGGGAACACATGGATCTCAGCTGGTCAAGGATTGCATCTAGCCAAAGCGCTCTCTCCTGTGCTATCTTCTTAAAAGCACAGAGATGGTTTGCCCACTCTCCCATAATCACAATTACTGTAGTTAAAAGTTTAAGAATGGAAGACATGCATATTTAAAACACTTTCACAAAACACACTGAACTTCTCACAAGAAACCCATTCAGCATGTTTGTTTGTGGCCAGGGTGACGTACAGGCCTTCTACGGTATCTCATTATGTCACCCTCTGTCTAGTGGTACTACCTTGCACAAAAAGTTTGTCTATCCACTATTGTGGCAAATTGATGCTAGATGCGGTTATCCATTAAATACCATCTGAAGCATATTAAGGCTTTGTTGATGATCTGAATGAATGATGATCACCAGAATTATTAACCTAGCCTATATCCTGTAGCTTCTTCCTGGACATAGACAATGATTAACTACTTCAACCCAACACTAACAACTCATGAATGACAGTGGCATTGATTTTAAGGATTGTTTGAAAAGATAGGTCAGTATGGATATCAAATATAGGCCAAAATGTACTCACAATTAACTAATTTGAAACATGAATGATTGATTGAGTCCAACTGTCCAAGCTAAGACACTTTTGGATGATTGGTCAAAAGAAGTTCAGGCTCTGTCAGTGCAATTATTTTGCACAAATAAAAAATGACACGGCAGCAGTGCCATCAAAATAATGTTTTATAATTCTAATTCATACAAAAATGAACAAGACAATCAATGTTGTCCAGTCGTGTGGTGAATTTAATTTAATAATCTTAATTAATGTTGGGGCAAGGCAACAAGGGGGGTATAGTATAGTATACTGTAAGGCTACTGTACTTACGGCTCGGCGTCAATACTCTCCACGGGGGCCACATAGTTGGCAGGAATGTAACCTTTCTTCGAGGCAGACATCCCGGTGAGTGCTTTGGCATACCACCACCAGTCCCCAATACTCTTGTCCAAAGCCTCCAGCTTATCCCCGGCATTAAAGCTCAGGTCCTCCTCGGTCCGGGCGGTGTAGTCATACAGAGCAATGTAAACACAATTCACCACGTTGTCCACAGTGACTTGGCGCAAAATCGAACACGGGCCCCGACGCAAGGAGGGGGGAGGGGGTCCTTCTGCAAATGGCAATGGAGATGGTGCTGGGTACGGTGTGGTAACAAAAATCGAACCCCGGCCCCGGCGCAAGGGGGGGGGAGGGGGCCCTTCTGCAAATGGCAATGGAGATGGTGCTGGGTACGGTGTGGTAAAAAAAATCGAACCCCGGCCCCGAGTCAAGGAGGGGGTAGGGGGCCCTTTCGCAAATGGCAATGGAGATAGTGCTGGGTACGGTGCATCGCTTGCTTCCACTCCGGTATACCACTGGTTGTCCATCCCCGGGAGTTTGCCTGGGAGTTTGGATAAAGAGACGCCGGGTTTGGGGTTGGCTATATATTTACCATCTACGATCACCTCAAAGTGTTTCTTCATCCCATCGTCAATATCGGTGCCTCCGAACTCGGGTTTTGGCTTCTTGAAACAACTCAGAAAACGCTGGCAACACGTTTCTTGAATCTCCGCGTTGGAAATCATTCTGCTCAGGCAATCTATAGGAGCAAAACTATTGATAGATTGTTATCCGCCCTTATGGTCCCATAGTTTACCTTGGAGTTGTTCTTGGACTTTTTGAAAGTCAAGAGGTAAATAAATACTCTCCAGGTCATAAAAGACGGTCAGAAGGCGGGGTTTTATTTTTATTACAAAAGGGTATGGAACGCCCTTCTGCAGGTCAGCCCCTGTTCTAAAGGTCAGCCCCTGTGGAATTTTTTAAGAACCACTTACAAACACTACTGTTAAACAAGCTTTTGTGGAGTGTCTTAGATGTTTTGTTTTTTGTGTTTTTGTTGTTTTTAAGCTGGGTGAGGCAGAAAACTGAAGTTCCCCTGCGGCACGAATAACTAAAAAGTATGGAATGCCCCTCCACAGGTCTTGAGAGCTGCAGCCTCTGTGGACATTTTTAAGAACCACTTGTGTAATTATAGCTGACATACAAGCTCTCAACCGCGTTGCGGATGAGACCGTCGTGAGCTTGGAGGTCTGCTATTCTCTGCATGCGACACCTTCGTGGGACGGAGCATAAATTAGGCTTAACGGGCTCCAAGCTGCGCGAGCCAAGCAGGTTCTGGTGCCCTGATCATAGAGCGCTCCCTCCGTTCTTATGACAGCCACTGGAGGTGGGGTTTGGGGGACAACTGCACACAACAGAAACCAAGGATTATATATTTCAACTTCAAGAGCGAAAGATCACAGTAAAAATCCTAAACATTCTTCCTCCATGCTGGGAGAAAAACAGCATCTGAAAGTTTGATGGGATGCATTTTTACTCGTGAGCCTCACGTCGTGAGGCAGTGACCACTTTAACATTGCATCTTATGAGAGGTCGTTTTTTTTTGGTGCCAGCCTGCGTGAGCATGGTTCTTATCAGTGTGACGTTGTCTATTAAGGCGTCTACAGTATATGCACTCCAGTGAACAGCATTTATCCGTTTAGATCATAGACTGTATAAAAATAATGGACGAAGCGACGCCATTGGTTTCTACAGACCGTAAATGAAGCCGATTGTTCAGGAATTTCAAATCCGCCGCCATCTTTCAATATCGCGTCATATCACGCCATATCCTGCAAAATGCAACCAGACCATATATACTGTATATATACAGACCATATAAATATATGGGACCATAATTTACCAAAACACATATCATGATGATTGAAAGGAGACTTTAAACTAGTGACTGGAAGCATATAGTATTTATGACAATGTTTATTAAGGTAAGAAAATCAAGTCTAAAGTTCGTCAAAAACCCATCCGCTTGCGTTGAGATGAATTCTTTCTGACCCTGATGATCAGGGAAAGGGTTCATTATGACACGACTGAGATTTAGGTTGTTTAAAACCATCTGTTAGAAAACGTTTACTCTGACTGAGTCTGAACCCAGATTTACACTTTCATTGAAAGGAAACAGAGAGAGGTTTCGTAATGTCATAAAAAATTCTTACCCTTTTTGTCATTTATAAATTCCTTAGTTTCAGATGATCAAAACTATAGCAGTTTTGGTGTTAAATCAAGTAGGCTACATTGTTCTCACTTTGGACTGGACATTAAAAAATATGTCTTAAGTTTTCAACTATAGTTCCTCAAACAGTGCTGTATTATGACCACAGATCCTCTTTGATTAACTGAATTAAGTTTGAGAAAATACCACTTCGCACTCATGGCATGCAGCATATCAATCACATCAATGATCAATTATAGGCCGAGCTCCATACTTCGTTTTGAGGTATTCTAGTGACTCAGGGATAACAAATTACATAAATTCAACCACTTAAATGTAATGTATTTATTGCAAAAACCAACCAAGAGTGTTGCAAACGGCTTAGTTTGTTACAAAATGAGGAAACTCACACAAACAAAGAACGTTTAAATTATTTTTATTAAAACTAACTTAACCCCATATGGGTAACCGGTGAGCCTCAGGGCTCAATACTAGTGTATTTTCTGTTTTGTGTTATTATGAGGAAAGTTTTGACTGAAAATAGCCGATCGACAAGCTCCCAACGTGTCGCAGTGAGCTTGTCGATCGGCTATTTTCTGCTAAAGCTATACCCACAATACGGATACTGGGGTGGTTAACAGTGCTTAAAGGGCAAGACCACTTTGGTAGAGGTTTGGGTTGTGTAGTTACCTTGCCATGATGCATCTCCAAAGGTGGGCAAGAAATCTAAAATAATTGCTCCATTGATAATAAAAAATATGCTCCTCATTGAATTACATTGTAGGCTGAAACAGCTCTCAAAGTCACTCTTTTAGCACAAACGAACGCAAATAAAGTTGATTCAGACTATATAGAACATCACCAAACCCAGTACCGTTTGTTTTTTAAATAAAAACGCTAACATCCTGTTGATTTTGCTATTTTTATTAAAAAGAACTCGGACTGGATCCGCGGATCTGGATCTTCAAATAGTAAAATAAACAGGAAGTTGACATTTTTATTTAATGTTCGTTTACGTGCTAAAAGAGTGACTTTGAGAGCCATTTCACCGTGCAATGTCAATGAGGAGCATATTTTGAATGATCAATTTCTATTCAATTATTATACAGCAATTATTTTAGATTTCTTGTTCACCTTTGGAGTTACATCATGACAAGGTAACTACACAACCCAAACCTCTACCACAGTGATCTTGTTCTTTAACAAGCAAAATCCAAATGGCTGGAGTGCTCCCAGTGAGCTTCACGGTGAGAGAGAGAACAAGAGTGAAATCCAGCCACCTCTTTTATATAGAGGACAATCCAGGTGGGCCAGATCTCCACTGATGACACACTCCGCCCTCCAATCATTCTGACACACATGACACATGGTTAGTAACCATGACAACCACACCAGTCACCCTGACAACTCCTCCAAGGAACAGGCCATATGGTGTAGTTGGCAGGGCTTTATTGAAGAAAAGGTGACATTAAAAACAAACAATTAGACAAATAATCATACATTGATGATGATAATGAAGTGCACATTAGCATTCACACTGATTTACATGTCAACCTTAAAGTCACATCAGACAATGAGCATGAAAGGATAACTAAAAAGTTATCCTTGCCTGGGCGTACATCTGTGCTGGAGGCTGACGACAGGGGAACAGGTTCTCCTGAGAGCAAGAAGCTGCGATGGAGAGATGAGTGAATGACATGGTCCAAGGAGTCTCAGATTCACTGAAGCAGTTAAACCGTGCAGGGTACAGAGGTCTGACTGTTTCTTTTTTTTTTTACCACTATAGAACTGTTGTGTGTATTTGAGCATTGCCCTGCATGCTCTTCAGTGAAAGATTACAGCCAGCTACAAACATGAAAAAACACCTATAGTGACCCCCTAGCTGAGAGAAAGATGAAGCAGGGACCCCCTCTATAATTGTATAAAACTGTGTTTCAGATTAAACTTTTTTGTTTACTTAGTCTGCTCTTTTTACCCTCTACACCTTTGCCAAAAATAGCCGATCTACACTGTGAGCTTGTAGATCTGCTATTTTTGGCTAAAGTTCTCCTCAGAAAAGGGATGCTAGGGTTCAAGTGGTTAATGTAAAAAAATAATAATCATAGCACACAAAGTTTTGGCGGACCCCCTGTAGTAACTCTGAGGACCCCCTGTTGAAGACCCCTGGTGTAGGTATATTTTGCTTGTTACGGGGCCAGGCTTCCAGCATGGACCCGTTTTGATATTGGCATTATTTTTCTTCCTCTGCCACTTTTCGCAGTTCTGGCTGAACCGTGCATATACGCTTTTTACGAAACTCGGCCATATGGTAGATGGTCATGAAAAACTATCAAGAAATAATTCTCACAATCTTTCGTCAAAAGGTGGCGCTATAGCACTCAATTGAAAATGCCAACTTTGAACAGGTAGGCCTACAACTCATTAGCCTACCGGCTAATGTATCCGGTAGGAGACACAAAGTAGATTATTTGTGTCTCGGCTGTCTCCTACCGGAAATACACACAGTCATCAAATTATTGTTTTAGGAATGCCACAAAAACAAAAATAAATCCATGAAATCAAGGCTTCATGGGGTGTGTAAATGATAGAAAATAAGTCATTTTTTGGGTGAACTCCTCCTTTAACTCAAATCTTTGCTTCTGGGGGTCCCTGGCACAAAACATTTTTCAGATGGCGGTCCGCGGCCAAATGTATATCAATTTAGTTAGGGGTCCCTGGCATTAAAAAGGTTGAAAACCACTGCTCTAGAGGGTACTCTTATTCTGAAGAGACCGTCCACCGGAAGTCTTCTATTTGACAAGCTGGTTGTTGCTCACGGAACACACAGCTCCGTCGTCACTGAATGTTGACGTGTGTGTTAGCAGAGCACAGACAGTTCCATGGTCTCTCATGCTAGGTAGACCAGCAGTGTTTCATTCATAGAGAATTGTTGTTAAAAAGCAAACGGATAATAAAAGCTTCCAATAATAATAATGGCGGCTGCGTGGGAAGAGATCCGACGCCTCGCTGCTGACTTCCAGAGAGCACAGTTCACTGACACGGTGCAAAGGTAAGAAGTTATAACAACCACACACACACGACACACAGCCAGTGTTGCCAGATTCTGTGAGAGAAACAAGCAACCAGGTCTAAGGAAAACCAGCCCCAAAAGAAGCAACTATGTGACACATGAGCACTTTTAACATAATACATCAGCTATTTGAAAATAGCAGATCTACAAGCTCAGACGCGTTGTGAGCTTGTAGATTGGCTATTTTCAAATAAAATCTTGCGGGGGGGAATTATAATAAGCAGATCTGGCAACCCTGCAACACAGCTGCTATGCTAACGTGTTCTTCAGGATTCTTTTGATTCTTCTGATTTCCAGACATAAACAGTGGTGAGCTGTGGATTTTTGAACTAAGGGTACTGTATTTTATGACGTCACGTGCGCGCGCACGTGCGCAGGCATGTGCACATAGCCACTTACTAATACTGTATTCAACATGTGATTATTAATGTATTTATATTTCTTATTATTTTGTTGCATTGTTAATTTGTTGTTTTTATTTTTGTTTCAATTAATCAATTATTTTATTTTCCTTTTAGTTTTATATAAAATCCCTTTACATACTCACCCACACATAAGCAGTTAAAATAATCAGACACCTTGTCTTTGTCTTGTCTCAGAGAACTGGGTGCTCTGCTAAGCAATCCCCCTCACACTCTGCAGTGCACATTCAATTCAAGTCCATGGCTTTTCTCCAGTAGCCTAATGTTATGCAAAGCAGCCAGGTAGACGCTATTGAGAATGTCTCGCCACTGACGGCGCGAACCTTCAGAGGCTATTGTTTAAACTTTAAGGTGTTAACGACCGCCGCTGACGGTGAGTGCATGTGGAGCACGCGCGAGCCCCCAGCCCCCACAGTCTCAGAACTAAGGGTACGCCGTACCCGCCCGTACCCCCTAGAGCTCAACCCTGGACATAAACAAAGCAAGCCATTATAATATCAATGAATCCGTAACATGTTGTCGTGAGCTTGTAGATCTGCGAGCCACACGTACCGTCATACGATACGACCCCCTGCCTAGTGTACTATATCACTTTCACTCGAGTCTAGTCTGACATATGTCTTTTAGTCAGGATACAGGATAGGTGGGCACTATGGACATCTATTTGTCTGTCATTAAATGTTTCTATGATTTGAGTACAAATGGGTTTAAAACAAGGGTCTTCAACGTTCTCAGGCCAAGGACCCCCTAGCTGAGAGAGAGATGAAGCAGGGACCCCCTACTCTATATCGTATAAAATTGTGTTTCAGATTCAACATTTTTTTGTTTACGTGGTCTGCTCTTTTTTCCCTCTACACCTATGCCTCTTTGCCAAAAATAGCGGATCTACAAGCTCACAAGCTTGTAGATCTACTATTTTTGGCTAAAGTTCTCCTCAGAAAAGGGATGATAGGATTCAAGTGGTTAAGGTACAATAAAAAAATCCTATCACACAAAGATTTGGCGGACCCCCTGTAGTAACTCTGAGGACCCCCTGTTCAAGACCCCTGGTTTAAAATCCTTTTAGCAGACCTTGTATTGAACTGTACTTCCTGTGTTGTTTTTTTACAAACTGTTAAAGTATTCAATTAATCAATCAATCTGGGCACCTCGATGTAAAATTGACTAGGCCTATTTTAAATAAAATATTTGAAAAATGGTGTTAAGTAATGTAAAGTATACATACGTACATCACTAGAAGTTCGGGCCGCTATGCGGCCCGTCCACTTGGCAGTGCCACATTACCGGCACCTCACAGTGTGAGAGAGAGTTTTGTGCTCCCCTAAATCCACGCCAGGCTATGAAAATACCCACTTGACAAACAGGTGACGTGCATGACCTCTGCAATGACCAAAACCCACTTTGTGATTACTCACACCTGGCATGGCAGACCTGTGAGCACGGACCTCTGACGTCACGCTCATGTCACACGACTCAGCCATAACCATATAAAGAGTGGAACTTACACACACGGGGACAGACAGTAAGAGTGATGCAACGTACATACAACCGACATACTGACAGGATTCAAATTGTATTATAGATTATCAGATTTAAAGGTAGGTTAAGTGATTTTATTTGGTTAAAATAAGTGTTAAATATCTCTATATTCTGATAGTACTCATTGCTATAGAGTGTTTGTTCAGTATTAGGAGTCTCCTTGTCTCTCCAGCTCTTTATAAAACAGAAAATGCATTTTAGTTTCAGTTTCATTTCCAATTTTATCCAACCAGGATAGAGAACTCAATCAGGATATAGATTAAACAAGTGAAATTGGAAGTGATGACACTAAGAAATGAGCAGACACAATTGGAACTGGAACACTATAAAAATGAAGCTTAAAAATGGGTACTTTCTCCTGATTGGCTGAGAGTTTGACACCTACCGGAAAATGTTTATTAAAGAGCTGGAGAAACAGGGAGACGCCTGTTACTGAACAAACACTCTATAGCATAGATATTCAACTGGCGGCCCGCGGGCCACGTGCGGCCCGCGAGGAGCTTCCTTGTGGCCCCTGGCCATATTCAAAAAAAAAAAAAAAAAAAAAATTTTTTTATTTTTTAATTTTCATCATTATTATTTATTTTAACTTTGATTTATGTTATCAAAGTTAAAACAGTTCAAATTATTTATCCTTCATTAGTTCTTGAAAGGCCATCTTTCATTGGAACTTAACTTAGAACCTTAAATAGAACCGAATTAGACCGAATTAGACCCGAAAAAAGGTTGATTTATATTGGTCAAATAGAACCGAATTAGACCCGAATTAGACCCGAAAAATTTCGCGCAAGTTGTGTGCGCTGTGTGGCCCACGACTCCAAATTATTTTACAGTTGTGGCCCCCTGCCTAATCTAGTTGAATACCCCTGCTCTATAGCAATGATTACTATCAGAATATAGTGCTTTAACCTTTTAACAAAATACTTTTTGTTTTAACCAAAAAATATCACTTACCCTACCTTTAATTGTATCCTTCAACTTAAACAGTCAAGCTTAATTGTCACTCTTAATTACACCCCATGGACATGACGCTAGTATGTCGCAGGGACTTACCCCCCAATCCCACCCTTGATGCTGAGTGCCAAGCAGGGAGGCATAGAGTACAGAAGTCCTGACGTCACTCGTTCATCCTCTGGTTCGCAAAGTAATTTCTCTATGGAGAATAACATTGGGTCATCTTAGAATCGTCTCATAAGAAATGTGTTCCAAAAATAAACAAACTGTCTCGGCGATATTGTCAGGGAGGTGGCTCTCTGTATCGTTTATGATAGTCGGTCACTTATATTTGATACAGTCTGTTTCTGGCGAAAATGTAACCAATTCGGCGGAAGTAACATTAGCGTTTTCTCACCGTCAGTTGATGCTTCAAGTTGAAGAGTCAAACCGCTGGGGTCATTTGTTTATTTTTGCAACACAGTTCTTATTTGACACGATATTATAGACATCTATGGGGATTCAGAACGGGGATGGAAAACCGCAAACCAGGTAGGATGTGTAAATTACGTCAGACTTCGGTGCTCTATTAGGGCCCATTTAGAGTCTTTAGTGTGACCCGGCCGGGGCTCGAACCCGGACCTCCCAGTCTCAGGGCGGACGCTCTAACCACAAGAACCAATCATGTAAAGTTGTTTTCCTAATATTTTATTTTTTAACATTTTGGAAACACCTAGGTGCCCACTCTTCCTTGGTGCCCACCTATCCGGTTACCATTTTCACTACTTCTGTGCGATACTACGATTTCATGATGAAGTAGGGTATTAATTTACGAAAGTGTAAATATGGAGATACAAGGTAATTTCTGCCTGACAACAACGATATGTTGCTCCCTCACATCTCTTCAGCTATATTGTAGTGTCAGTAATGTATAACAACGCTTTATGTATTTTGATCAATTCCAACAGGTTGTCTGAGAGGAACTGCATTGAAATCATTGCAAAGTTGGTCCTGGAGAAGAAGCTGGACGTGGTGCACACGCTGGATGGGAAGGAGTACATCACCCCAGCCCAGATCAGCAGGGACATCAAAGATGAGCTGTACATCCATGGAGGTCAGTTCAACCTATAGCAAGCAAGCACCTGTTAGATGCTATTTTTTCTAATTAAGACCTGGAACGCATCTGTGTCGCATCTTTTTTGATTTGAGCTAAAAAGCATTATTTTACACTTTGGCTTTTCAAAAATAGCAGATCTACAAGCTCATAGCGCGGCACCGAGTGCCGTGCTACGAGCTTGTAGATCTGCTATTTTTGAAAAATCTTGACAATCGGAGCAAATCTTTGAATAATGTTTTAAAGCAAAAATGTTTAACTCCAACCTTTGCTTCTGGGGGGTCCCTGGAACAACATATTTTGAGATGGTGGTCCGCGGCAAAATACATATAATTTCGGGGGTCCTTGACAAGTATGAAAAAGTGTGAGAACCTCTGATATAGCAAGTTTTTTTTAGAAAACCGTTTTAGAAGACATTTGTAGAATCAGCTTCAGGTCTTAATGGGTTAATATCTGGCATCTAGAGTTGTGTAATACCAGCCCTTGACAGCCCATTCATCCAAACAGAAAAGTCTCATATCATAGTATTAATCACCAACATTGCAGCTGTACGGAAAGCTTGAATTATCCTTTTTGTATCTGCACTCGTTGGAAATCACTCAACGGTCCTGTTTCAAAATTGCACATAATGCAGGAGGCAGCACGACGCGTTGAGTGATTTCCCAACGAGCGCTTCCAAACTCCAACGCTTAGAAAATCACCTGCAGTCCTGCACAGAATGTATTGACAGAGTAGTAGCTCATAACACGTCACCAGTGGATTTTTATGAAACAAACACTTGGCTGATACAAAGAGGATCATCCAAGCTTTCTGTACAGATCGGACTTTTCTGTTTGGGTGAATGAGCTGTCAAGGGTTGGTATTGCAACTCTAGATGCCAGATTATTAAAAATAGCATCTAAGAGTTGTTTGCGGCTAAGTTCAACCTATACTATAGTTCAGTACCATCAGATGTTGCTGCCATCTGTTGAGTAGGTTATCACAGTAATACATCTTATGGTATTTTGTTTTTCAATCTAATGGCAACTAGGGCTGAGCAATTTGGGTAATTTGTTTAAATTCAACCTTCAATTTTGTTACTGTCAATAGTACCACAACATTGGATACGGTCAGCATAAATTGATGTTTAAAAGGACCATGCTGATGTTATATTGCATGTTTAGCCCATTGACTGCAATTTGCATACAGTACCATACAACTTATTGGAATGGCAACTGGAAATTGTCAGCAGCAATGTTTGATTGATTGAAATACTTTATCAGCACAATTATTAACAGTACATGTAGTACAGTCAAAGGTTATGTTGCTAAGAGGCTTAACACAGAAAGCCCCAGGGCCTTGTTTCCATTCATTGTGGTCCATTCAAACAGCCTAGACCAGTGGTTCCCAAACAGTGTTACACGGCACACTGATGGGAAGTCAGGCATGCCTTGGGATTTTGTGACTATACAAGAATGTATGAATGACATATTTTGTATTTAACTATATCAGTACTTTGTGCGCACACTGAGACACATATTGTATACCCTAGAAAAAGATATATTGTTCCCACTTTCAACTTGGAATGTTGTCATAGGCTGAAAATGTAAATTATTTGTATAATTATTTGTTCCACACAAAAATGTGCAGATCTACAAGCTCAAAACATGTTGCTATGCATTGTGATCATAATCGGGTATTTTTTATTGTGAATGCTCGTGTGCCTTGAGAGTTTGTGTCCATTAGTGTGCCTGGGACGCAATTGCTTTCTTTTGAAAACCACTGATCTAGAGACAAAGAATAATAAGACTTTGTCTGTTTTCGCAGGGCGTGTCAACATCGTCGATCTCCAGCAGGTGCGTTCAAGCAGACTTATTTTATTAGACTAGTTGACATGCTGTTGCCCCTCATAAACGCCTTTTGTAAAGCAAAATGTGTGAAAAATATGTGAGCAGCTAATGAATCATATGCCAAAAACAGATGTTCTATATAGTATTCTTACTGTCTTGGCTAAAACCTCCTATAAACCATGTCATGACCCTTCCCTCTACAGATTATCAATGTGGATTTGGTCCATGTTGAAAGTAGAGCACACGACATAACAAAATCTGAAAGAGGTGTCCGCCTTGTGTTGGGTCAACTCATAGATAAGTAAGTATAAGGTGGTTCATGTTTTGTCTCATTATGAACATGATGCTAATGTTAGAAATGTAGACTGGTTGAAATCAAACCAAAGCTGTGAACACATGGAATTCGCCACATTCACATGTTTTTCTCACTTCGCTACTCAGTCTAGCCAAGGTCCTATTTGACTCGTATTTCCATTACGTAGGCAAGTCGGGAAGTGACTCGAGTTTCACATTGGCTAACACTGGTCCCGCCCCCTCCACAGACCAATCGGAAGCCGCGGGTCGTTTTCTCCCGTTTGTGCGCGGAGATAGGAGGTTTGCCAGACTGTGAAGCGAAGTGAGAGAAAAAAAAAGTATTGTAATAAGTACATAGAAATGCCAGATGATTAGACTATAATCGTACAGTAAATGGTGCCTAGCCTTTTCACTTTTACTGAAATGATTTATCTAATGTTGTTCACTGTAGTACTTACCTGGACGGCTTAGCAGAGGAGGTGAACGACAAACTACAAGGGGCCGGTTTTATAAATATTTCTGATCTCTGTAAAAGCTATGACCTTCCAGGGGATTTCCTGACAGAGGTGAGTCACTCTGCAGCCACTCTTAACTCACACGATAAAAAATACATAATCTTATGGAATAAAATGTATATGCCAATATTTACTTACAACGCAATATCGGTACAATCAGTATCGGCAAAATAATCCAGAAACTTTTGCAGATATTTTATACTGTAATATTTATTGAAAATTGATTTTTGTTTGAATACGAAGCTTAAAAAGCCCTTTTTTGATGATTGAAGGCTGCATATTTTATCAGTGTTTTCTGGGGAAGCTTTCAAAAGAATAACTGTAGAACATAAAAGCATATGGAGGCAAACATGTTAAGGTAAAATAAGTGTTACATTTAAGTTGTTTGAACTAATACGTGCATCAATAGGGCTTAATAAATCAGGTGTACCGTACTGTTTCGCATCTACAGTACACCCAGAATCACAGTTACTCTATAACAGCTGTATGGTAAACCCTACTGGAAACGTGTATTGTAATATTGGTATTGTAATGATTGATTTGAACATAATTATATTGGTCAAAAATTCAATATTATGCATCCCTATTTTGAAAGCAAGCTTTGGTTAAATACTCACCCAGATCATTCGTTAAATCACATAGTACACTGCTTGCGGTTTGATACTTCATTGGTACCTCTTGGCTCCCTAAAAAGACTCACTACTTTTATCTTAATGTGTCTTTTCATGCCAAAAGCATCTTGATAAATGAGGACATGTGTAATGGTGTGTTTTATCTTTTATATGGTAGGAGTTGTCAAGGCGTATAGGAAAGCAGATCCAGGGGGAAATGGACCAGTACAACAGGGGTGTCATATTTACACAAGGATTTGTAGCGCGGCACAAGGCACGCATCAGTGGGCTTTTCAGTGCAATCACTCGGTACGCGCCCCCCCCCCCCCCCCCCCAAACATCTTCTAAGCATTATTAGAGCAGAATTTTCCTTTTGTTTTGTTTCATGTTCTAAACTGAATCCCCTACTGTTGTTGTTGTTGTTGTATTCTAAAGGCCAACACCTGTCACCACCATGATTGGAACGTTTGGATTCCAGGAACATCTTCTATATTGTAAGCAGTTCTTTCATTTTGTTGACTTAATTATTCATTTCAGTCGCAACGTACAGTAGCATATGAGATCTGGTAGTTTATAGCCTGCTGTGTGTAGGGTTGGGATCATTTAGGATTTTAATGATTCCTTTTCCTTAGTGATTCCCTCTTAGCGGTCCGATTCCTTAACGGTTCCCTTCAACGATTACTTTTGGGGGTTCCAAATGGACCGTTACAGGTCTGTAACTCTGAGAGCGTACAAATGGAACCAAATGGACCCTCACGGGTCCATTTGGTTCCATTTGTACGCTCTCAAGAGTTGTGGCGGTCCTTGAAATTTGAAAGTTTGAGAAACACCAGTATTTCATTTGTATAGCAGACGTGAAGTCTACATACCACCTCTGACAGTGTGATAAACCTGGACCGTTTTCTGGATCCCAACCCTAGCTACAGTAGCCTGGTAAACCCTCCCTCCGGAAATCTCATTTCCATTTGATTTCAGGAAAGAGTCTGGTCTGAAACGCCTTTCTCCAATAATCGCTCTGCTCGCCGAGCCGACGAGCCTATCAGCGTCGTCGCTCATTGTTCTGTGATTGACAGCGACAGTTGGCCAATCAGGTGGCGAGTTCGAGAGAGCCCGAATGAACCCGAGTGCAGCCTGAGAGCCACCGACAAAAGACGAACGGCAGCCATTGTTGTTGTCCGAGTGCCGTCACTTCTTAGTTTTGTTCTTAAAACGGTCTCAAACTTCTTTTTTGAGGCACGGAATTTACTATTAACATATCGTTTGGATAGAATTTAGTTGTTTAACTTCATATATGTGGTCAATTAATCATGACAGAGCCTATTTAAAAATATAAATTTAGAGAACCGGCAGGGGCGGGGAGTGACACGCATGTATCCCAATAAGGCAACCTATTTTCGGCATGGCCGTCCCAAAAGTCCCGTTGCGTCACATAGTCTGGAGCTCGTCAAAATGAACTGCTGATTGGCTGAAGGGGAAAAACGATCATTGGTTGAAGGGGTTGTCAGTCAACGGTATTACTCCCGCCCAACTCCAGCCCACAGCGATTATTGCAGAAAGGCGGTTCAGACCAGACTCTTTCCTGAAATCAAATGGAAATGAGATTTCCGGAGGGAGGGTTTACCAGGCTATAGCTACAGTACTGTATGTGTAATAATGCTGCTTCCATGTTGGTTTTGCCAGCTGTCTTGGAGGAGCTGGTGAATAGTGGACGTCTTAAAGGTGCTGTGGTGGGAGGCCGCCAGGACAAGGCTGTGTACATCCCTGACATTTACTCCAAAACACAGAATGCATGGGTGGACTCCTTCCTCAAGCAGAACGGATATCTGGGTACTCTTTCTTCAATTATTTACCATGTTCTCAAATATTATTCTTTTTACATAATGACAATACACAATAAAAATCATCTGTGTTAATTAGGCCTGTGAGTGAGGGTATACATTAAAAAAAATAGCAGATCTACAAGCTCTACAACGCGTCGCATGGCAATGTGGTGTGATCTTGTAGATTATGATTATTTTCCACTATCCGTGACGAAGTTTAATGACTTGAACCCCACAGTATGCCTATTCTGGGGGCAACATTTGTCAAAAAGCAGATCTACAAGCTCAATGTGTCGCCTGCCGATGCGTTCATGAGTGTCATGAGTGCCCCGCACCTATTTTTTTTTTATCTAGAAAATTTGTGCAAAATTTTTATATACGTTTTAAAGCGAACATTTTTTAACTCCGATCTGTGCTTCTGGGGGTCCCTGGAACAATATATTTTGAGATAGGGGTCCGCGGCCAAATACTTATCATTTTGGGGGTCCTTGACATGAAAAAGTTGGAGCACCACTGATATAGCAACATAAACGTTTAGAATATACAGTATATTCAAAGATTTGCACAAAATGTTCACGACTTTTCAAAAATAGCTTGTATATCTGCTATTTTTGAATAGCCAAAGAAATCTTAAAATGACACAGATGCGTTCCCGGTGTTAATGGGTTAAGAGGTTAATATTACTGAGGATTTTACTGTGTAACAACAAAGCTTGGGCTGCAAATCCACCTAACTCTTCTTCTGTGTAAATCCATGCAGAGTTTGATGCATTGGTCCGGTTGGGGATCCCTGACCCAGCGAGCTACATTAAGAAGCGCTACAAATCCAACAAGCTGTTATTCCTGCGAGCTGCATGTGTGGGCCAGGCCTTAGTGGACCAGGTGGAGGCCTCGGTGGAGGAGGCAGTCAGCTCAGCTACGTGGGCTGACATCCAGGTGCTTAAACACCGCACTTCTACTCTTACAGGAATGTATTACACAAATTACTTTTTTTACGGCATGGCTCTGCAAGAGGCTAGCCATCTATAACAGTGGTTCTCAACCCTTTCAGGCCGCGACCCCCCAAAATAATCATATTTTAACTGGGGACCCCCCAACATAATCATATTTGAACTGGGGACCCCGGCCCCACCCAGACAAGCACTTGGAATTGTAAGAGTTGAGGCATTACATTTAGTCTGACATGGTTCCACAGATAAATATTGTGAAAATAGCTGATCTACAAGCTCACAACGCCTCGCAATGCAATGCGTTTGCCTCTTTCTGGTCTTTTTTCATTTATTTTCTTTACTTTTTTTTTTAGTAAAAACATTTTAAAAACATTTTTCACTGTCATCTGGGGACCCCCCCAAAACCATGGGTCGCAACCCACATGTTGAGAACCACTGGTCTATAAGAGGGTCGGGAGTGTGTGTGTGTGTGTGTGTGTGTGTGTGTGTGTGTGTGTGTGTGTGTGTGTGTGTGTGTGTGTGTGTGTGTGTGTGTGTGTGTGTGTGTGTGTGTGTGTGTGTGTGTGTGTGTGTGTGTGTGTGTGTCCGGAGCTTAATCCCTACAGTATATGCGTACATCCCCCCCAGGGTCGTCTGGTCACCTGCTTTTTTTGCCCTCTACAAAGTTTTCTTTCTTCTGAAAATAGGCAATCTACAAGCTGACATGTCATGAGCGTGTAGATCTACTATTTTCACTGAATGTTTGACTATTATGATATACACAGAAGAGGGACGCTAGGGTTTTTGTCGTTAACGTAAAAAAATGAGCCAGTTATAGGAAGAAGGTTACACATCAGACAACTTATTCTTCATTCTGAATAGTCATCTACCTTACAATTTGAATCCAGTGTCGAATGTTTGCGTGTGTGTAAGTTCCATCACTGTTGCCAGATTGCGCGCGAGCAACAAGCAACCAGCTTGATGCAAAAACACCGCCCTGCGCATGCGTGGACGCACTTTCCCTAACCAATTACACGCCACTTCACGCTTACAACTCCTGGACATGGCAACCCCGGCAACCCCGCCCCCCATCCAAATACTGTCTGTCTGACTCTTTGGGAGGGTTGAATGCAGCGAACGCCGTCTCGCTGGGCTGAGCGGCCTGCTATTCATCAATCTGTGCCGCACATTCTGGTCCTGCAAGAGCCTGTGTCAATAGATAGATAGATGAACGGATGAAATGTGTCCGTCTCTCAGTTTGCTTTCGTTTTCGGTTTGCGTCTCGAAACAAACACTGCTGTTGCTCTCGCTTTTGGTTTGCGTGGCGAAAACGTCTACAGCCCACTACACGAGAGCCTCGCGCCAGCGACTAGACGGAAGGGTCGCGTAGCGACCCGCACCTCTAGTTCTTTACATTCTCATACACTAACTCATTTGGCACCCTTCTCTCTCCTTGACGTAGTCGATTTTGCCGAGCTGTCTGTCGGTGGAGGACGGCGTGATACTGATCAACCAGGCCATGAGGAACGTCAATGTGCAGTCTACTGCCAGGGTGCTGGGTGACACGGTGGTCGTCAGCGAGAAGTTCATCAGCAACTGCCTTTCTCTGTTTGATGACGCCATGCAGCTTAAAGCTCAAATGGTACAGCTTTCTTTTTCAAAGATTTACAGGTGACATTTAACCGCTTAAACGCTATTTAATTTGTTGACCGGAGACCCCCAGACGTCTATACTTGGTTCCCCTCCCGTTTTCCCCTCTACACCAAATATCTTTGCCAATAGGCAATCTACACGCTCGCGCTGTGAGCCTGTAGATTGGCTATTTTCGGCGAATGTTTGCCAATTATTGGCGAATGTTAGCCTATTATAAAATGCCCAGAATAGGGACGATAGGGTTCACATTTAGCAGTGCAACTGTAGAACACACCTCAATAACTAGATCTGCTACATTAGAATTAGCTACAGGTTGTGCTAGACAACATTCAGCCACTAGATGTCGCACTTTTACAACACCTATGTTACATACAGCTTGTTATTTCCCCATCACTTCAAGAAGGCAGAAAAGGCCTGCAATCATGTTGTGTGCAAAATTATAACACAGTGGCTGCGTCACAAGAATATATTTAAGGTGAAGTACCATATCGAATGAAAAGCTTTGTATTTATTATTATATTGAACATGCAAATGTCCATGTCGGTAATGTTTTAGCGCCGTGCTGTTTCAGGAAGTCAAGAACAACCCAGTGTTTCTGGTAACCGAAGAAGATCTGAAGCGGACGTCTGTGGTGACGGAAGTCACTGGTCCTTCTAGAAAGGAAAAGAAAGAGGCAGAGCGCAGGAAGAAGACCACAGGTTAGCTAAAACCTTTTTTAGGTCAGAAGTACGGAAACCCACACACGTTCTCACATGATAGCACAGTATTTTATTAAAAAGCAAATCAATAACTAAATAACCATAATTTGTTTGACCCATTAAGACCTGGAACGCGTCTGTGTCACTTCTTGATTTGAGCTAAAAAGCATTATTTTACACTTTGGCTATTCAAAAATAGCAGATATACAAGCTCATAGCGCGGCACCGAGTGCCGCGCTATGAGCTTGTAGATCTGCTATTTTTGAAAAATCGTTTTTTAACTCAAATCTTTGCTTCTGGGGGTCCCTGGAACAAAATATTTTGAGATGGGGTCGGCGGCCAAATACATATAATTTTGGGGGTCCTTGACATGAAAAAGTTTGAGCACCACTGATATAGAAACATACGTTTTTTTTTCGGAATACTGTTGGGATTTAGAAGACATTTGTAGAATCGGCTTCGGGTCTTAACTCATTTTCTGCCAATAACGCATATATGCGTTTTTAGAAAAATAAACTCCTATCCACTTCCTTGTTAACTTAAAACTTAAAAATTCTGTATCTCGGCTCCCGAGTCCTTTTTTAATTTCAATGAAAAATCTCTGGCAGACAACTGCAAAAATCTGAAATAACTCAGGCAGGTTAAGTGTTAATGGGTTAATATATGGTTCCATGAGAGAATGTGTGTGGGTTTCTCTACTTCCTACATTTCTTGTTTTTTCAACCCGGCACCTTTCTAGCCATTTAAACCCAATGTTGATGATGTTGTTACTTGCATCCAGAATGAACCATCATTTGTTGATCATTTCCGTCCCTCATGTACTACGTTGTATTCCAGAGGGCAGCGGCAGTGTGAAAGCTGGCGGGGGTGGCAACGCCAGAGAGTTCCGGATACGCAAAACCAAGAAGAAGGGAGGGAGGAGGGATGAAGACAGCGATGAAGAGACCGGACCTTCCCAACAAAGTATGGTTATGGCCACAGTGTACTTAAACCCTATATACATACATAGTGGACCGGGGGTCCTAGATATTTGCACTCGGTCCCCTTGTTTTTTCCCTCTACAACAAATCAAAAATTGGTGTAAATAGCCAATCTACAGTGCATCGCAATGCGCTTTATTTTCACCGAATTATTTCACCTATTATTATGACATGCCCAGAATAGGGATGCTAGGGTTCATCTGGTTGAGGGGGAGGGGGCTTAAATTCACCGCCCCAAATTTTGTTTTAGGTCACCAAACTGTTTTAAAGCATTCTGAAGTGAAGATCGTAGCCATGTATCTGCTAAAACGGAGCGTTTGGAGAAACGATGACATCACAGATCAATTTGTGTATGCCCAATAATGGTGGATATGTTTCGTTACCAATCGCTAGGACTAATTACAAGTTTACAACTTAACTTGCTGCATCAACTGCACCACTTCACTAGCGACCAGTGTCTTTCTGGTGGTTTAATGTCCACCAGATTAGTCCCATCTGTGACCCCACTTCGCTCTAGCTCTGGGCGGCTCTGTGACTCCGTCACATAGAATTGCCATACATAATTGGTGGTTGGGGGTTAGCACTAAAAACACATTCTATTTTTGACAGATTCAAATTCAAGGTTACTGGTACATTTTTAAACAACCCTTTAAATCAGGTGTTTTGACATCCTATTCTGAGTTTAACACAGAAGCGCATCCCTGATCTGCTGCTGATGGGGAACTCGCTTCCGTGTTTTTGCGTGTATGTGTGTACGGAGATCATTTTGTAAACTAAAGTCATGTGGATAGGAATAATTTTTATTTCATTTATTTATTTTAAATATCTGTTTAGAAAAGTATCCATATGCGTATAGTCGAGGCCTAAACGTTGTTCATTTAGGCCCTCTGATTTAACAAGAGCTTAATGCCTGGTTGGTTAAACTGGGTTATTAAACTGTTTTGTGTTAGACTGAAGGTAAACGTAGTGCTCCCTTGAGACCAATTAGTTTTGCTTTACTCTTCCCTACAGGTCGTGGCAAACCGTCTGAAGTCCCTTTTATGACCCTGGAGGAAATAGTGGCCGTCTTAGAAGAGCGACTGAGTGACTGCCCTGAAGAAATTCTTTCTGAGCTGGCGGAACAGTTAGTAAGGTAATGCAGATTGTGAGAGAATAAATACGATACTTGACTCCAACTCTCCTTCACATTTTACTCTTTCTTTCTTTCTTAAACGTTACACAACCTTATGATTAAGTATTTAAATCATGTATTTTACCACCCCAACTTTAAGCTGACGGTATAGTCATTATATTTACTAAAAGTACAATAAAAAAGGTGTAAGATGGCAAGACTTTTACCAACAGACTGTAATAGTTGTTCATATTCTCCAATATCCAAGCCAGAAGTATAACATTTTTTGTCCTCACCATCTAACATGGAAGCATGTCTCTTTCTCCGCAGGCCTTTGACCAAAACCTACCAGGAGGTGGTGCGGGCAGTGTTCATGTCCTCCAGCAGCTCTCCATCAGGAGCCAACAAGAAGAAAAGCATGAAAGACCTCCAGGAGGAGATCACCAACCTCTACAACAACATCCGCCTCTTTGAAAAGGGCACCAAGTTCTTCTCAGGTGCAGTAAGCCACTCTTTGAATCTGCCTGCCGCTGGATGTGAACACATGGGTCACCGCGGTTGAACGCCGCTTCACCCAGTGGTGGAAGAAGTACTTTTTTTGAACCCTTTAAAACCGAGAGACATCTGTCATTTTAGATTTTAACCACTTTAACCATTATCTCATACTTTGGCCATTCAAAAATAGCAGATGTACAAGCTCATAGCTTGTAGATCTGATATTTTTGCGAAAAATCATGAACATTTGTGAATAAAATCTTTGAATATATATTTTATAACATTTTTAACTCAAATCTTTGCTTCTGGGGATTCTACAAATGTCTTCTAAATCCTATTTGTTTTTTGAAAAGACGTATGTTGATATAATCAGTGGTTCTCAAACTTTTTCATGTCAAGGGCCGGCAAAATGATATGTATTTTGGCCACGGACCCCCACCTTAAAATATTGTTCCAGGGACCCCCAGAAGCAAAGATTTGAGTTCAAAATGTTCGCTTTAAAACATTTATATCTATTCAAAGATATTCAAGATATTTTTCAAAAATAGCAGATCTACAAGCTTGTAGATCTGCTATTTTTGAATAGCCAAAGTATAAAATAATGGTTAAAGTGGTTAGACGGATGCGTTCCCAGTTTTAATGGGTTAATAGGCTTAGTAAATTTAATAGTAGCAATATCACAATATAGAAATACTGTCAAAAGTAATAGTCTGAATATTCAAAATGTTGTCATCAGAATATAATTAAAGTGGCAGAAATAAAGCTATTATGAATGTAGCTATAATGCATTTACGACACATGTAAACAGTTCTTTTCGTGATGTGTGAGCTTGTAGATTGGCTATTTTCAAATAACGTAAGTATAAAATAGGGCTTAACTGGTTAATGTATGTTTTGCAATACTACAAATCTCTAAATCTGCAAAGTAATTAGTAACTAAAGTAAGTAATAGTAGTAAATTGTGTAAAAAGTACAATATTTGCCTCTGAGATGTAGTGGAATAGAAGTATTGAAAAATGGAAATACTCAAGTAAAGTAAAAGCACCTCAAAATTGTACTTAAGTACGGTACAAGAGTAAATGTACTTAAATGTACTCTGCACCACTGATTCCCCCTGATCCACTTTGATCTGGCAGATGAAACCCAGGTCCTCATCGCCAAGCACGTTCTGAAGACCGTATGCACCGATGTCACCAACATCCTGGTCAACTTCCTGGCTGCTGAGCTGATGATGTCGGTGGAGAACGCCAACTCCATCACTAATGAGGTCACTCTGTCATCCTTTTACTTTGAATAGCCCCAGAGGTCCATGCACATTAACCCTGTCGTCCCTATTTTGGGCATGTCATTATAGTCGAAAATATCCTACAAGCGGTGTGAGCTTTTAGATCAGCTACTTTGGCGCGTGACACTGTTGTACGGCACAGTTTCCTTGGGACAAGTCAGTTAACCCCTACATGCTTGCTGATTGTACAGTAAGTCTCATTGAATTCCCCATCTGTCGTCCTTTAGGCTAGAGTGAAGATATTGGGAAAGCTACCAGACGAAACCAAAGGACCTCTTATGAAGCTGCACAACTGCCTGAATGGAAAAGTAAGCTGCTTTCTGGCATCAGATGGTCTGCATAAAGGATGAAATGTAATGCTTCAACATAGCAGCTTGTATACGTTTTTATGTATGTGTTTATTTATCTACCATGTCTCCTTCACAGATTATTGAAGACTTTTTAACCAACGTTGACACTTCAGCTGAGGTGTGTGGCTTCATGCTGAAGAAGGGAGACAAGAAAAGGGACAGGTAATATATATAATAATAATAATAATAAACTTACTGTTCAGCACAAATACTGGATGCTGTTCTAACACAGTGGTTCTCAACCTTTTCAGACCCCCCCCCCCCCCCCCCCCCCCCCCCCCCAAATAATCATAATCTGAACTGGGGACCCCCCACCCTGACAATCACTTAGAATTGTAGGAGTAGGAGTTGCATTCAATTTAGTTCGACTCGGTTACACTGATAAATATAGTGAAAATAGCCGAACATTATGAATGAAAATTACATTTCTGTTTGGCTTTTAAGCTTCGTAAACAAAAGGTGCACAGGGCAGATATGACAAATAAATTACATCATTTTATAACTTTATACTTCTAAAACAAAAACAGTGCATATAGCCCTACCCAATAGATTGGCTATTTCCACTACTTATGAAAATGTTTGAAGATATATGAAAAACTTTAACATGGAAATAATTATGACGATTATCTCAAATAATTGCGATTAGACAAGTATTACATTACATTACATTACATTCATTTAGCAGACGCTTTTATCCAAAGCGACTTACAATAAGTGCATTCAACATAGGTAGGGAACGAAACTACTAATCACCAGAAGTCTTAAGAGCATTTCCTGCAAAAACAAGCAACCAAGAGTATACCTAGCGCTAAGGTAAAAGTGCTATATATCAGCTACCTACTTTCTTAAACAGATGAGACAAAATAGCTAAATCAAATGAGCACGAGCTAATACAAAAAGTGTATCGTCTAAACAAGATCCAATAAAACAGTACAACAATAAAACAAGAGTTCGTACAACTAGTTAACAACAAGTAAGCCAGACAAAGAGGAGGGGTAGTGTTTCCTGAAGAGGTGGGTTTTCAGCCTGCGGCGAAAGATGGGCAGTGACTCTGCTGTCCTGACTTCAGTGGGAAGTGGTCGGGCAGGGGTGTAGGCATCAACCATAGCCCGGAGGTAGGAAGGAGTCGTTCCTTTCACTGCCCTATAGGCTAGCACCAGGGTTTTAAACTGGATCCGAGCTGCTACGCGGAGCCAGTGTAGAGAACGGAGAAGGATAGTTGTGTGGGAGAACTTGGGGCGGTTGAACACCAGACGAGCTGCAGCTTTCTGAACAAGCTCCAGAGGTCTGATGTATGTAATAACTGTGACAGGCCTAACTGACACAAGTGTTCATGTGTGCCGTTTGCAGGCAGGCCGTGTTCCTGCACCGCCAAGCGCTGATGGAGCAGCTGAAAGAGACAGAAGACCCGGCCCTGGCCCTCCACCTGACCAGCGTTCTGCTCTTCCAGGCCAGCACCAACTGCATGCTCCATGCGCCAGGACGCTGTGTGCCTCAAATCGTCGGCACGCTCACCGGACGCATACCGCCGGTACTGCTGCCGTGAACCTAATCACTCAGTGAATACATGCATGGTTTAGTAACTAGCAGTGGTGGAAGAAGTACTCACATTTTGTACTTACTGTCAGGGACGTGCACAGATAGACTCTAGGTGGTGCTAGAGCACCTACCCCCTTTGCCCTCTTGACCAGAAGTGCCCTTTTGAAAAAAAGAGAAAAAAAAGTTTTTTCAGTTTACAGCAGGGGTCTTCAACAGGGGGTCCGGGACCCCTTGGGGGTCCTCAGAGTTACTACAGGGGTCCGCCAAATCTTTATGTGATATGATTTTTCTTTTTACCATAACCACTCGAAACCTAGCATCCCTTTTCTGAGGAGAACTTTAGCCAAAAATAGCAGATCTACAAGCTCACAACGCCTCGCGCTGCAAGGCGTTGTGGGCTTGTAGATCTGCTATTTTTGGCAAAGAGGTATAGGTGTATAGGGAAAAAAGAGCAGACCAAGTAAACAAAAAAAATATAATTTACTTGAGCACCTGCCCCTTAAAATGTCTGTGCACGCCACTGCTTACTGTTACTAAGTAAAAGTACCAATACCACAATGTACAAGTACTCATTTTGCAGAATGTCCCATTTCACAAATATTTCCAAATATATAAAAATGCTTTGAAAATAGCAGATCTACAAGCTCACAACGCGTCGCTTTGCGTCGCGTTGTGAGCTTGTAGATCGGCCATTTTCAAATAGCCTATTTTCAAATAGTCTATGTATGTATATGGCTGAAGTGGTTAATGCATGTTTTGTAATAATAATCAAAATCTACAAAGTAACTAGTAACTGAAGTTGTAAAAAGATTTAAAGACGGGGTGCCGTGATTTCTCCCCCCCCCCTAAAACAGTTGCAACAAAGGAAAAAAAACAAGGCACTCCTCTGGTGAAAAAAGTTTAAAAGCCTTTATTGATGTGGTTATTTCATAATAGAATGTGTTAAAAACTGGGTATGTAACTGAACAGTTATCATAAAAGGCAAGCTGTCACCGCCATGTGGCAGTGTGTAATGCTTGCGATGGCATGGTTGCTTTGCCGAGTTCTAGCACTGAAATGTGTGTGTGTGTGTGTGTGTGTGTGTGTGTGTGTGTGTGTGTGTGTGTGTGTGTGTGTGTGTGTGTGTGTGTGTGTGTGTCCATGTGTTTCAGGAGCAGCACCAGCTGCTGTCTCGCTATCAGGGCCTGGTGGTGAAGCAGCTGGTGACCCTGGGCCAGGGCGGCGGGAAGAAGCAGGAGATGGGAGAGGACGAGGACAGCGCCGAGAAGGACGAGGAGGCCCAGGCGATCCGCAGCGAGCTGAAGTCCCTGACGCCCGAACTGAAGGACCTTGTTCTGTCGCCGAGAAAGACGTTGGTGAACGAAGACTGAGGTCACGATGGGCAATGGAACGCGACTTGTTGATTCATAGATGGATGTTGTTGGGTTTGATCCCGGCCGCTTAACCAAAACTGTCTGTGTGATTGAGCGATTATGTTCTAATGAATGCTGCTGACAGCGGCAGCTCAGCGGTTTATGTCGTAGTTTTAACCCATTAAGACCTGAGGCAGATTTTACAAATGTCTTCTAAATCCTAACAGTTTTATGTGGTTCGCAATCTTTTTCATGTCAAAATTTATATGTAATTGGCCATCGACCCCCATCCTAAAATATGTTGTTTTAGGGACACCCAGAAGTAAAGATTTGAGTTAAAAATGTTCGCTTTAAAAATGTATATTCAAAGATTTGCACACATTTTCAAGATTTTTCAAACATAGCAGATCTACAAGTTCGTAGCACGGCACAAAGTGAGGCGCTGTGTGGCGTGACTCCATAGGCTAAACCAGTTGTGCATGATTGGCCAATACGCTTGTGCAAGGACGCGCTGTGATTGGCCAGTAGCCACTTTGAGTGACAGTTGGGGCAAACGCTCTCACCAAAACATTATATACTATTCTGTCCCTATCGGTACACAACTCGAACGGCGCTGAGTCGACTAGCAGACCATTGGCCGGTCGACGCGGGCACTCGCGCCTGGAGGCGCTCGGGCGCGTCTCCTCGGCCTCAAGGTCTGCTGAGTCGGCGCGCCTCCGTCATGGTCCAAAACTATACTTTATCGGCGAAAAAAAAGAGTCCGCGGTTGTTTGAAAAAGGCACTTCCGCGTTGACCACAGAAGGGGGCGTGTTTATAGCACAACTGGTTTAGACTTTGTATTGTCGCCGCTGTGTGCTTGTATATCTGCTGTTTTTGAATAGCCAAAGTATAAAATAATGGTTACAGAAGCTTTCCCGGTCTTAATGGGTTAAAGTGATTTTGGTAGAACCTTGGGTTATATAGATAACCTCACCTGGACAAGTTCAAATATTGTCAATCCTTTGCCAATCAGTTGCTCCTGTGCTCTGCGAGTGAGGAAGGAGGAATCCCACATTGCATGGAGAGGCCTTATTAGAATCACACTTTTAGCTCATAGACAAAGCAAATGACGCGGATTCTTCCAACTTAGAAAAGATGCATAAAAACACATTCTAAACATTGACGACAAGGCAGGCCGCAAATAAATACAGAAAAAATAATATTAAACTAAAACAAATAAAGATTGTGAATATGTTGGATTCATATCATGGCCAGGTAGCTATATAACCCAAGGTTATACCAGTCACATCACTTCAAGAAATGCTCTCACATGGTTCCATAATTGTGTTCCTGCAATGTCTCCTGAAACGTAATAAAAGAAAAACAATAATTTCATTTCATTTCAAAACTTAATTTATTTCTCAAAAAGACAGTTGAGGTTTCCCTCATTTCCAATGCTGTCGAGACCTACTAGCCTACCGACAAGGCCTTGCGTTGCGAGCTTGTAGATTTGTATTTTCACAATATTTATCTGTGGAACCGAGTCAAACTAAATTTAATTGCTTGTCACTGGGGGTCCCCAGTTCAAATATGATTATCATGGGGGGTCACGGCTTGAAAAAACACGGCAGTAGAATGCAGAATACAGACAAAGACAAATGAGTAAATTAGAAACATTTTACATTTTAGTAAATTAATGCAATTCACAAAAAGGAAAAACTACGTAGCTCTTTGATTTTGAAGATTTGAATGTCTCTGAATTAGTACAAAACGTTCGCACACCTAGGTTAAAACGTCTAAAAGCAGGTGGAACAGTGAACATCAACAATAAAAGATAACCCGCACACTGCATCTTGCACGGTACATGCATGGATTTATTGAGCAAAGTTTCGGTCACACACACACACACAAGCTTCCTCAGGCATGTTGAATGTCACTGGATTACAGGAAAGATCTATCTAGAATCAATTGAAAATACAATCATTCGTATTTAAGTATTCAATAAACAGAGTGTTTCTGTGTAAAGAACATTCTCAAATCTTGATTTGTCAGGCCTCTGAACACTGACTGTCCTTGGCATGAAAAAGGTTGAGAACCACTGATCTATAATGTCAGCATTATGACATCGGTTCATGTTTGGGCAAAGTTTTAGCCCAATCTAACGTCCACTGAGTTCCATAGTTTCTGTATATCCGCTCCAGATCCAAACAGCATCTGCAACCTGGAAAGTGAAATGATCCCAGTCTGGACCAGCACCATTTAATGTTGCTGTATGTTAGCCAGTAGCCACGTCATGTAATTAGATGATTACTGCTTTAATTTAACTGTAATTAATTGTTCAATGACCTTGCTTAAACGTCAGTCAATTAGCCATGCACATAAAGCAAACACCCTGGGGTAGCCTAGCACCATGGACAGCGATTGACTCTCTCTCTCTCTCTCTCTCTCTCTCTCTCTCTCTCTCTCTCTCTCTCTCTCTCTCTCTCTCTCTCTCTCTCTCTCTCTCTCTCTCTCTCTCTCTCTCTCTCTCTCTCTCTCTCTCAATTCAAAGGAGCTTTATTGGCATGAGAAAACATATGTTTACATTGCCAAATCAAGTGTAAAATAAAAACAATAAAATGAGAAATTATGCACAATTAAAAGGTAATAAATAATTGTATTGCATAAACAGAGCTTTGTCACATTGCAGCTTATGAGACCGTGAAAATGTGCATTTGCTCTTAGGAATAATCACATCTACGTACATGTAGGCAAGGGTACCTTGTATAGATAGAGCTTTTTCAGTAAATAGCACTTTTTTACGTTTAGCAGTCACTTGGTACAAACATTTTAAGATCTCTCTCTCTCTTAAAATTGTATACCCTTTTAATTGATTGTTGATAAAGACAATTAATTGACACAAGGGACTAATAAGGGATTCAGGGAGTCTGAATGACTGTCATCCTCCTGCTTGGTTTCACCAAATTCAAAGCCACGTCCTACATATTGATTGCACTGTGAGGGGTTCAGACAGCACCACACTGTGCACCCGGCTGCCTGATTTATGATGTGCCTGTCACTCAACATAAATGAGAGGAAAGTATATAGCATATTCTTCAGGTAGGAATAGATTATCTTTGTGTTGCTGGGCCAGGTATCGCCAGCAGGCCAGACCACTCCCACATGTTACCTACCACTTTGGTGTTGACTGTAGAAAGATCCCCCAATAGTCCCATTCTTTAAGTCAATGGTTCTCAACCTGTGGGTCAGGATCCCCAGGGGGGTCCCATGATTGTCTTTTTGGGGGGTGTCCCCAGATGACAGTGAAGTGACAATTTAAGGACTTTTTAAGGCCCTTTTAATACCTCAAAAAGAAAGGAAAAGACCATTACTGGCCAAATTGTCAAATGATATAAGACTATAACATCATTGTGAAAATAGCCCAACTGTTAAAAAAAACATCAACTAGACGGCTAACAAGACGGCTAGCATGGTAGCTGACAGCTGAGCTAGCATAGTAGTAGACAGCTATAATGGTAGCAGACAGCTAGCTGGTTGGCAGTGTGCCAGGGGTTGGTGAGTCTGCAGCATGTGGTTGTGGGCTGGCTCGTACGCACTCAGTCACTGGCATTCAGAATCAAATCATTCTGTCCTATAGGGACACTGATATGGAAATGTTTTGAATCAAATTGTCATAGTTGTACATTAGTAACCAATATTTTTTTTCTTCCAATAATTTCAAGTGAATTGAATTATAGGGTCATTAAACTACTCTCATTTGGTCCCTTTGGGTCAATGGATCCCACATTGAAGACCACTGCTTTAGTGGCCATCAACAGATGGGTTGTCATATCAGTTGCTGTTTTACACATGAATTGGTGACCTATCGATTTCGGTGACTCCAGAGGCGACTGCTTTTAGTTTTGACAGATTTAGAAGAATTACCCCCATTGTCTTCATGACAATTGATATCCTGATTACTACGCTGACTGAATGGTATTATAGCCCTCCTGGAACATGTGTGTGTGTGTGTGTGTGTGTGTGTGTGTGTGTGTGTGTGTGTGTGTGTGTGTGTGTGTGTGTGTGTGTGTGTGTGTGTGTGTGTGTGTGTGTGTGTGTGTGTGTGTGTGTGTGTGTGTGTGTGTGTGTACATGTAGTGTTTGTATCGTACAGTATATAAATTCAGATAAACCTAAATGTAATTTTGATGAAAGGTTCACTGTGTCGTGTGTAAGATTTTCCATTTCAGAGCCACAGTGAAGCTACAGGAAGACGTGGTGAATAACAGCTTCATGTCAGCAAGAAAACTGTGACGTTGCAGAGAAACCACACTGATGTGCTTAATGCTCAGGCACTGATGGAGAGCAGAGATAACATGTTACCAAAAAACAAACAAAAAAACAAACATGTGACAAATGAGCGTCTCGTTGCTGTCGGGCGGAAACCTAGTATGTCCAATACGTTTACTGTTCAGGCAATTGGAAAAAGAACCTGTGTTCCAGCAGATCCAATGTAGTTATTGTTCAGTCACAAGCTATTTTTAATACTTTTCATTGGTTCAGTATTTATAAAACCCACAGACACACTTAATCACTTTCACACAAAAAAAAAAAAACATAGCCGATATACAAGTTCAGAACGTAATAAGTTGAAATATGGAGATACAAGGTTTCTGCCTGAGAGTAACGATCTACTGATGGAGAGGAGAGATAAGGTGTGAAATATAAGAAGCTGCAGTAGGAGACATTAAGGCTTGTTCATTTAAGACTAAGAGACATTACGACTTGTTCAGTGAAGACTAGGAGACATTAAGACTTGCTCGGGGAAGACTAGGAGACATTAAGACTTGTTCAGTGAAGACTAGGAGACATTAAGACTTGTTCAGTGAAGACTAGGAGACATTAAGACTTGCTCGGGGAAGACTAGGAGACATTAAGACTTGTTCAGTGAAGACTAGGAGACATTAAGACTTGTTCAGTGAAGACTAGGAGACATTAAGACTTGTTCAGTGAAGACTAGGAGACATTAAGACTTGTTCAGTGAAGACTAGGAGACATTAAGACTTGTTCAGTGAAGTCTAAAGTGTGGATCACAGCAGCACAGCGCTGCAGACGTCCAGGCAGAAATGGATCCAATATTGATACTGATGTTCGGCTTGGTCTTGAGCTCAGGTACAGTAGAACTCTGTTTAAATTACACTTGTGCTAATGAGATGCTTGGACATGCTTTGTCTTGACGGTGGACATGGCAACACAGAGTTCATCCTTCACTCTGTTTAGCTGTGATGTGTGTTTGTTTTTGATAAATGTCATTTGAAGAAAGGGTAAAGGCCTTTGCAGACAGGGTGCGATTGGTCAATCAGATTTTACCGCATGCGAAAAGACGCACAAATCGAACTGGGTTCGATTGAAAAAAAAAAAAGGAGCCGGTGTGCATAGAGAACAATGTGTTCTTTAAAAAATATATATTGTCAGTTTTTTCCGTGCGAAAAATCACACCCTGTCTGCAAAGGCCTTCAGTCAGGTGTTATGCGTGGGGGCAAGGAAAATGTGCACCTCTTCTCACAGCTTGAGAAGCCGCAATTCAGCTTCTTTATTTAAAAAAAAACATTACAATACACAAAATTCCACTGGGGATAACATAATGCACATATGACTGAGAGGAACATATGCACCTGCTCCCACAGCTCAAGTAACCTGGCCACGTAGGCCTCTTTACATTACAAAAATAAACCAAATTAAAACAGGTTTATCAATGCAATGTGGATGTTTGGTGTGGAAATACTTCTTCATTTTCATTTTCTTCAAGTTTTCGTACGTCAGAATCTCAGAGCACAGTACTCATTAGTGCTGATTCAGTTCATAACTTGGCAGATGAATTCATATTGTAAAAACTGCTGCTGGTATTAGCAGAGTTTTCTATACGGCTGTTTTCCCGTCTTGAGTTTCTCACTTGTGGTCGAGGTTGGCGAATCGACGAAACTTGTGGGGTGACAGGCGTGTGTGCTGTTCCCCATCTTTGACTGGCTTTTTAAGATGCGTCTGTTCCATGTTGTAGCGACAAACAATGTTAAACAATGTAAACTATGTAAACAATGTTTCCTTAATGAACTTTTCACTGTTTCTTTTTTTACTTTGGCCCACAAGTTAAATTACGTTAAGTTTATGGGGCAAAAGAAAGAGGAGTATTGCAGGCTGTGTGGAGCCAGAGTGATCTGTCTGTCTGTGAGCCCACATACACACGCGCGTGCACACACACACACACACACACACACACACACACACACACACACACACACACACACACACACACACACACACACACACACTACTAGAATAGATTCATTACAGCTCAGAATGAGTGCACAATATGGCATACTACTGTATTCACTATTTATTACAATACAACAATGTGTTAATGTCACAGCATGTCCCCCCCCCCCCCCCCCACACACACACACACACACAAACTTGAATTATTCTATGTTATGTTACAAATCAAACTCAGCCCAAAATATGCTGTACAATTATGTGTTGGTGTCACAGCATGTCTCATCAGTAGATATGAAATCACCCACCACCCCATCCCAACCCCACCCTTTCTGGGTGATGTCATATCTACTGATGAGTCCAGAGGGAAGCACGCACATCCCAAAAAAAGCTCCAGTAAAAGAACGATTAAATAAGTTAAACAACGTTTCAACCACTGTGGGTCTTCATCTAATGAAGACCCACAGTGGTCGAAAAGTTGTTTAATTTGTTTAATAAAATATCTACTGATGACACATGCTGTGACACTAACACATAATTGTACAACATATTTTGGTCTGAGTTTGAGTTGTAAGGTAGAATCAATTTTGTGAGGTTCTGCTCATGAGACATGCAGTCATTAACACATTGTTGTGTTGTATACTAAACCATATTGTGTACTCTGTAATGCACTTATTCTATTATTGTCCATTTTTGGCATTATTTGAAATCTTGGAGCGGGGCAGCATTTTCATTGATTTCTGCCATTTGTGGTCAAAGTGTTATTTTTTAATTTTTTCCCCTCTCATTACACAGTAGGTTCTGACATTTTTAATGTATGAAACATGTGGGTTGAGCAGAATTTATCATGTGTAATGTTTAATTTTGTTGGGTGCCAATCACTCAAGTTGAAGCAGTTTTTTTTCCTTCTTTTTTTTTGTTGCTAGATTTGATGGTTTAAATTCACATTTGAGTATACAAATGCTGCACCAATACCTGTCTCATATGTTAGTTACACGTATAAATGACAGTTTGAGAGAGATTGTGTGTTGTAAAAATGAGTATTAATACATTTATAAGCAAAACAATCACCATAAGATTTTCTTTTTTCTTTGTTTAGTAATTCACATTTATATACATTTACTGTATGGCTTGTGACAAAAAACTGCAGGATATTTTGCGGAGAACATTTAATCTAAAGTCCACAAGGGTGTAATCTATCTCTCTCTTATGGAGATAACAAAAACGATGGAGCTTGCACAAAAACTAATGTCACAAATTTTACACCTTTATAAACCTGTGTGTGATGTGACAATAAAGTTGATTCTGATTCCGATCTATGCGTGGGAACAAAAAGTCACTTTTTCATGGTTCACCACATGGCCTATTTAGCCTACTGTAAAGGATATACAATTGGTTAAGTTTAGGTAAGTCATTTTAGTTTAGATTAGGTATTAGGCTAAAGGCACGTACTGTAGGTACTGTATTTGTTTTTGATAAATGTTATTGAAGTAAAGGTCAGTCAGTTATGTGAGGAGGAGACATACATACGACTGAGAGGAACATATGCACCTGTTCCCACAGCTCAATTAAACTGGACACGTTGGCCCCGCAGTTCTGCCTCTTTACATAAAACAACAACAAAAACAGGTTTATCAATGTGACGTGGATGTTTGGTGAGGAAATACTTCATTTTCATTTGCTTTAAGCTGTCGTATGTCAGAATCTGAAAGCACAGAAAGGTGCTGAGCCAGTTCATAACATGACTTGTGGGGAGTCAGGTGTGTGTACTGGTACTATTAGATGGTTCTTGCTGTTCCCCATCTTTGACAGAATTTTTCTCCTCAGCTCTCCAGGCTAATCCAACACATGACATAACAGGTGTTTCAATATCAAAGAAAATATAAAATATTATAGATTAAAGTCCACCATTTTCTTTTAACGTAACTAAGGGCGGTTTCACACTATGGTGCCGGGTGCGCACCCTGGACCACTTGGCTGATGTTGTGGTAGTGTGAATGTTGCGTATCGTTCCCCGAAACGGATCACCGTAACGTACCCGAAACCACCTGGGGAGGTAGTCTCGGATCCGGATCATGCACAGTCGGGAACGGAACGCGGCAGTGTGAATCCATCCGTACCAAGAGAAGGAAGTGGATTGCTAATCATATATCATTTATATAATTGTATAATGACGCATTATTTTGGCTGGTTTATACCTTCTCATAGTTCTACTTGAATGTTGACAAGAAATAATAATCCCGCTAGTGTTTGAGTAGCGCGAGCCGTGAAAAATAATAAACAAAAAACACGTGTGGCGAACGTATATATAAGGATAAATACACCAAGGATTAGTCCGTGACGTTACTGCTAAAATACCAAGGATGCGTCGGTGACGCCAATATCATATTAACATCAGACGACGTTACATTTCGAGGTTTCAAAGACCAGTGCACACACTGCTTTGGTTGTGTATTGTTGATCTGTTGTTATTATAACGTCAGGAACACAGTCAAACTTTATTGTTCACTCTAGACTGTGAATGACATTGTCTCGCCCAAAGTCCCATAGTCAACAGCGCCCCCATGAGGCACATATTTACCATTACTGTTGAAATTAAATGGTCTCGAGTGCGCAAGAATCTTGGCCAGTGTGAATGCTGGCCAGCTGGGAGAAGCCATTCGTACTCGGGAACGGTCTGATTCAAACGGACCCAGTCTGAAGCCGCCCTAATATTCATTGTTTTACTGCTTACTCATCTGCTCAGTTAAAATACAAATTAAACTTTAGATTTGCATAGTTACTTTATAATGAAAATGTGAATGTTTCACTGGTTACTCTCTTGTCTCTGTACAGAGTCTGATGATGTCAGGTTGGTGGGAGGAACTAGTCAGTGTACTGGTAGACTGGAGATGAAAGACCAGGGAGAGTGGAGACCAGTGGATGGTGAATCTGAGTGGAATCATAACTCATCAGCTGTAGTGTGTACACAGCTGGACTGTGGCTCTGCTGTTTCAATGAAAAGGACTCCAGGTTTTAAAGACCAATATGTATGGTGGATTCATTCCCCCTGTGTTGGATCTGAGTCTTCACTGAGGGAGTGTGGAACCGATGGGTCTTATACTTCCCCCTCCAGACTGGAAGTGATCTGTTCAGGTAACAAATAATGACAATATTTACCTTATTTGAATATCTGTCTGTCTGTCTGTCTGTGGTGGAAGAAGTAGCCTACTCAGGTCTTTCAGTATTCAGTAAAAGTAGCAATACCACAATATACTGTCGTATCTAGTTGTAGTTATGAAACAGTATGCAAGTAAAAATAGTGGAACTGTGAAATGTAATCTACAAAAAGCTAAAGTCAGAATAATCATGTGTTGACTCAGACCAACACTGGCGTCTGCTAATCAAGCAGGGACACTCTGCATGCAGCTGTGAAGTACAGTCATTTACATGTCTTTGTCTTATCCTTCTGCTCACACCTTGAGCGGAGGAAGCAGAGACAGAACCATTTGCCAAATGTTCGAAGGACATGAAGGGGTGTCTTGTCACCCTCAGGGTGACCCCCACCCCAAGAACTGTATTCAAATGTGATCCTACAGTATAAGTTGACTGATATGTGACTCATGGCTACGAGTAGTACCACCAGGCCGTTAGGCTGTGCTGCAGGCCAGGGCTTCTGCCCTGGCTCTCTGCTGTTGATGATTGCTGAATAAACCGAATCAATGATAGAAACCTGGGAACCTGATGTCTATTCTCCTCCACTTCTTATTACAACAAACCAGCCTGCTAACCCGCATTTTGGGCCTCATTTGACACGTCAATACAAAATAATGTTTTACCACTGGTAAAAGGCCTGTATTCAACACTTGACTTGCATAAAAGTACCAAAGTATTGGCATCAAAATATATGTATTTTACTGAAGCAATGTTACTCAAATTTGCCAACAAATGTCAAACTTTAAAACAACATACAGTACACCATGCGTTTCATCGCTCACGATGCGTCACTTGTAGATCGGCAGCTTGTAGATCAGCATTGTTTGAATATCCGAAGTATAACATAGGGTTTAAGTGATTAATATGAATACATTTTTTTATATTAATAATCCAAATCTATAATCTAACTGGCAACTAAAGATGTCAAATGATTGTAGCGGAGACAAAACTACAATATTTGTCTCTGTAATGTAGTGGACTATCTATCTATCTTGGTCTGCCACGGGGTCTCCTGTCTGAACCAACGCACCACCAGATGGTGATCAGTTGACAGTTCAGCCCCTCTCTTCACCCGAATGTCCAGAACATACGGCCTCAGATCAGCTGATACGATTACAAAATTGATCATTGATCTTTGGCCTAAGGTACTCTGGGTCCAAGTACACTTATGAGCATCCTTATGTTTGAACATAGTGTTTGTTATGGTCAGTCCATAACTAGCACAGAAGTCCAATAACAAGCCACCACTCAGGTTCAGATCAGGGAGACCGTTCCTCCCAATCACGTCAGTCCAAGTATCTCGGGCATTGCCCACATGTGCGTTGAAGTTCCCCAGGACCCCCAAGACTATGGAAACCCCCACCGGCGCCCCATGCAGGGTATCCAAGAAGGCCAAACACTCTGAACTCTTGGTTGGTGCGTACGCACAAACAACAGTCAAAGTTTTCCCCCCTCCAACCCTAAGGCAGAGGGAGGTGACCCTCTTGTCCACCGGGGTGAACCCCAACGTAGTGGCACTCAACCGGGGCAACTCCAGAATAGAACAAGGTCGACCCCTTTTCCAGGAGTTTAGTTTCCCGTCTAAATGATAGCAATCTACCTCCCGCACCAGCTCAGGCTCCTTCCCCATCAGCGTAGTTACATTCCACGATCCCAAAGTCAGCCTCTGCTGCCCCGGATTGGTTCGTCTGGAACCTACGCTATCAATGCCACCCATCTGGCAGTACACCCGACCCCACTGGTTCTGGCCGCGGGTGGTGGGCCCACGTGAAGATCTGCCCATGTCACTTCTTCAGGCTGTAACCGGCTGAGCTCCGTGGTTAGCCCGGCCACCTGGCGCTGGCTGTCTAGCCTTTCCTCCGGGCCTGGTCGCATCTCTTCTTCTTCAATAGTCCATGAAGTGTTTGGTGAACCATTCTTTTTCTGGGCCCTCCGCCAAGACCACTTTGCCATTGGAGACCCTACCAGCACTAGGTTCCAGACAACACAGCTCCCAGGTTCAATGGGGCACACAAACTCTTCCACCACAATAAGGTGATGGTTCCTTGGAGAAGTCTATTTGTCTTTCTGTCTGTCTGTTTGTCTGTCTATCTATCTGTCTTTCCGTCCGTCCGTCCTTCCGCCCGTCCGTCCGTCATGATGATGATGATGATGATCATCATCATCATCATCTGGTTGTCTGTTTTCATTTGTTCTGTTATTTATGTTGTATATTTAATACTAATATTTAATACTCTGTGTTCAGAGTTCAATAATCTATAATGGATTGATACATTACCTGTACCGGTTAATCTCTCTCTCTCTCTCTCTCTCTCTCTCTCTCTCTCTCTCTCTCTCTCTCTCTCTCTCTTTCTCTGTCTCCCTCCCCTCTCTTTCTCGCTCGTCTCTCGCTATCTCTCTACCCCCCCCCCCCCCCCCTCTCTCTCTCTCTCTCTCTCTCTCTCTCTCTCTCTCTCTCTCTCTCTCTCTCTCTCTCTCTTCAGAGTCAGTGAGGTTGGTGAATGGGACTAGTCCATGTTCAGGCAGAGTGGAGGTGAAGTCTAATCAGTCGTGGGTCTCAGTGTGTGAAGGTGACTTTGGCCAGCAGGATGCAGAGGTGGTCTGTAGGGAGCTTGACTGTGGGCCTCCTTCAGTCCTCCAGGGGGCGCTCTATGGAGAAGTGAAGGCTCCAATGTGGAACAAAGAATTCCAGTGTGAAGGCAACGAGTCTGTTCTCCTGGACTGTGGAACCTCAGACTCAACCAGAAACACCTGCTCACCTGACAAGACTGTTGGACTCATCTGCTCAGGTAAAATACAAACTACATTTTTAGATGATTATTATATAGTTAAAATATTAATGTTTCACTGGTTATTGTCTTGTCTCTCAACAGAGTCTGACGTTATCAGACTGGTGGGAGGAGCCAGTCAGTGTACTGGTAGACTGGAGATGAAACACCAGGGAGAGTGGAGACCAGTGGTTCGTTTTACTGAGTGGAGCCAGAACTCATCAGCTGTAGTGTGTAGACAGCTGGACTGTGGCTCTGCTGTTTCAATCAAAATTAGTTTGGATTTTACACGTCAATATGTATGGGTGATTACATCTCCCTGTGTTGGATCTGAGTCTTCACTTAGGGAGTGTGGAACAAATGCGTCTTTTCATTCCACTGACAGACTGGAGGTGATCTGTTCAGGTAACAAACAATTACTTCAACAATGACAATAATCTTTACCTTAAATTACTAACAACATGAACATTAGCATAACTATTTTGTGGGGCGAATAATTTGCAGAATTAGCCGATCTACAAGCTCACAATGTGTACTAGAGCTTGCATATCGGCTATTTTCAGCAAAAAGGTTTGTGTAGAGGGATAGAAGTAAGGGGTCCAATTATAGACCTCCGTGGGACACTTGTCTAGTATATGAGGGTTTAAGTGCCTCTGTCTCTCCTCCCCCCTCTCTCTTGATCTTTCTCCCTCCCCGCTTTCTCTCTCTATCTCTCAATCCCTCCCTCCCTCTATCTGTGTCACCCCCCCCCTCTCTCTCTCCCTCCGTTTATCTCCCTCCCCTCTGTGTGTGTGTGTGTGTGTGTGTGTGTGTGTGTGTGTGTGTGTGTGTGTGTGTGTGTGTGTGTGTGTGTGTATATGCGTGTGTATTTGCGTGTGTGTGTGTGTGTGTGTGTGTGTGTGTGTGTGTGTGTGTGTGTGTCTCCTTTCTCTCTCTCCCCCCCCTCTCTCTCTCTCTCTCTCTCTCTCTCTGTATCTCTCTCTGTATTTTTCTCTCTCTGTTTCCCTGTATCTATATCTCTCTTCCTCTCTCTCTTTTTCTGTCCCCCCCCCCCCCCCCCCCCCTCTCTCTCTCTCTCTTCAGAGTCTGTGAGGTTGGTGAATGGGACTAGTTCATGTTCAGGCAGAGTGGAGGTGAAGTCTAATCAGTCGTGGGTCTCAGTGTGTGAAGGTGACTTTGACCAGCAGGATGCAGAGGTGGTCTGTAGGGAGATTGACTGTGGGCCTCCTTCAGTCCTCCAGGGGGCGCTCTATGGAGAAGTGAAGGCTCCAATGTGGACCAAAGAGTTCCAGTGTGAAGGCAACGAGTCTGTTCTCCTGGACTGTGGAACCTCAGACTCAACCAGAAACACCTGCTCACCTGACAAGACTGTTGGACTCACCTGCTCAGGTAAAATACAAACTACATTTTTAGATGGTTATTTTATAGTTAAAATATGAATGTTTCACTGGTTATTGTCTTGTCTCTCAACAGAGTCTGACGACGTCAGATTGGTGGGAGGAGCCAGTCAGTGTACTGGTAGACTGGAGATGAAACACCAGGGAGAGTGGAGACCAGTGGTTGGTTGGTCTGAATGGAACCAGAACTCATCAGCTGTAGTGTGTAGACAGCTGGACTGTGGCTCTGCTGTTTCAATCAAAATGAGTTTGGGGTTTAAAGATAAACCTGTATGGGAGATTACATCTTCCTGTGTTGGATCTGAGTCTTCACTTAGGGAGTGTGGAACAAATGCATTTGTTGCTTCCACTAACAGACTGGAGGTGATCTGTTCAGGTAACAAATGACTTCACAATGACAATAATCTTTACTTTAATTTACTAACCACATGAACATCAGCATCACTATTTTGTGGGGCAAATAATTTGCAGAATTAGCCGATCTACAAGCTCACAATGTGTCACAGAGCTTGCATATCGGCTATTTTCTGCAAAAAGGTTTGGTAAAGATGGAAAGAAGTGAGGGGTCCAATTATAGGCCTCTGTGGGACACTTGTCAAGTGTAAAAGGTTTAAGTGCCTCTCTCTCTCTCTCTCTCTCTCTCTCTCTCTCTCTCTCTCTCTCTCTCTCTCTCTCTCTCTCTCTCTCTCTCTCTCTCTCTCTCTCTCTTTCTCTATCTATCTTTATCTCTTCAGAGTCTGTGAGGTTGGTGAATGGGACTAGTTCATGTTCAGGCAGAGTGGAGGTGAAGTCTAATCAGTCGTGGGTCTCAGTGTGTGAAGGTGACTTTGACCAGCAGGATGCAGAGGTGGTCTGTAGGGAGCTTGACTGTGGGTCTCCTTCAGTCATCCAGGGGGCGCTCTATGGAGAAGTGAAGGCTCCAATGTGGACCAAAGAGTTCCAGTGTGAAGGCAACGAGTCTGTTCTCCTGGACTGTGGAACCTCAGACTCAACCAGAAACACCTGCTCACCTGACAAGACTGTTGGACTCACCTGCTCAGGTAAAATACAAACTACATTTTTAGATGATTATTTTATAGTGAAAATATTAATGTTTCACTGGTTATTGTTTCTCAACAGAGTCTAACGATGTCAGATTGGTGGGAGGAGCCAGTCACTGTAGTGGTAGACTGGAGATGAAACACCAGGGAGAGTGGAGACCAGTGTTTGTTTTTCTTGAGTGGAACCAGAACTCATCAGCTGTAGTGTGTAGACAGCTGGACTGTGGATCTGCTGTTTCAATCAAATTTAGTTCAGGGTTTAAAGATCAACCTGTATGGCGGATTACATCTCCCTGTGTTGGATCTGAGTCTTCACTTAGGGAGTGTGGAACAAATGCGTCTTTTACTTCAGACTGGAGACTGGAGGTGGTCTGTTCAGGTAACAAACAATTACTTCAACAATGACAATAATCTTTACCTTAATTTACTAACCACATGAACATTAGCATCACTATTTTGTGGGGCGAACAATTTGCAGAATTAGCCGATCTACAAGCTCACAATGTGTCACAGAGCTTGCATATCGGCTATTTTCGGCAAAAAGGTTTGATGTAGAGGGAGTGTGGAACAAATGCGTCTTTTACTTCCACTGACAGACTGGAGGTGATCTGTTCAGGTAACAAACAATGACTTCGACAATAATCTTTACATTAATTTACTAACCACATGATTTTGGGGAGCGAACAATTTGCAGAATTAGCCGATCCACAAGCTTACAATGTGTCACAGAGCTTGCAGATCGGCTATTTTTGGCAAAGAGATTTGGTGTAGGGAAAGAAGTGAGGGGTCCAATTATAGGCCTCTGGGACACCTCAGTATCACCTCCTATATATCTGACAAAAGCTGAGACCCCCAGCCCACACTCACACACTTGTGTTTTTCACACATGTTAAGGGCCGTTCACACAAACTACAACTATATCTTTCACCATTGTTCTTTTTTTTAATAGTTGGTGTGAACTCTGCCATCCACTTGGCTTAGAACAATTTTTAGTTTATAGTTGTAGTTATAGTCATAGTGCTCAGTGCGAATGGTCCTTCAACCACTTAAGCTCTATACGTTGTTGTTAGAGAAATAATGAAAATACCCACTGTAACATATCTGATAAATGTGGTCTGTCTTTTTACATATCCGCTGATTCAGACAATCAACTCTGCCTTGTTACAGATCTGCTGTTCAAGCCAATCATCACCCTCTTCCCCTCCATAAACGGGGTTTCTGAGGGCCAGCAGCAGGGGCAGCAAGTGTTGGAGGGTTCTGACTTCTCGATCAGCTGCTCCATCCAGCCACAGTACCAAGGAGGCTCCTTCCACCTCACCTTCACTGGATCCAACACGACACACACCAACACCCAGCCAGCTGTCAATCACTCAGCCAACTTCCTGTTTCCTGCAGCAAACCACACCCACCAAGGAAATTACTGCTGTGTTTATCACGTCAATGTTATTATAAATCACACCGATGTTTATTCTCATAACTTCTCCTCTGAGAGCAAGCTCCTATCTCTCACAGTCACAGGTAACCTGAATGAAATAGACTTTTCTAGTCACATCGTGAATCTCAATCAAAGAAGCACACTCAGAAATTACATGAATTTAGAAAGATAATTTCATCAACTATATGATGTATATCAAATTACAAAATAAACATTGTTTTATTAGAGCTGTTCCTTACATGATGTGTGGTGATGTTCTAACGCCCGTATTTCTCTCACAGCTTCTCATCTGACAACAGCTAACATCTTCAAAGTTACAGCCATAATGCTGTTGCTGCTGGTGATAATCAGTGTCCTCTGGAAGGTAATTTTTCAATCTTTATTCATTACAATACTGCAAAGTAAATGAAGTAGTTACACTGTTTGTACTGACTGTAAGAGAACCTGATCTGTTCCAGTAAGATAAAGTTGGATGCTGCTGTGTTTTTCCAGGCCACCAGAAGGCAGAGGGCAGGAGCGGAGAACGTTGAGTTGGTTTATTATAGTGTCAGACAGGAGAATGTTGAGATAGTTTACCAAAACGTTACTGGTTCCGCTGCTGAAGCTCAAGCTAGAATACCACCTGTATGAAGAGATAGATCTCCAAAGTGTTTCTGAAGCTGGACCCAGTGAAGAGACAGAATACCACCAGTACACAGAGATAGATCTCTAAGCAGGTTCTGAAGCTGGACCCAGTGAAGATGCAGGAGTCCAGGACACAGAAGAAGGATTTCACTGGAGCTCAGATCACATTCATCACATCACCTCAGTCTTACCAAAATTACCCAGGTGACATCACTCATGTAAACTGACTTGATACAGGAGACATTCAGCCACGTTGGTGCCACAACTCCAGTTAGGGTTCAATAAATAGATCTAGTTTATCTTGCTGAGTAATACGTATTCCAACTGAGCTTATCCAAGACCTGGAAGAGAGTTTAGCCAAGACCCACTTTTAAACCTGCGCTACCTTTCTATGAGTGGCTTTCTGTCAGAAAGGGGGCGGGCCAGGTTCAAATGACATCCAAAACCATGGTGTTACAGCAACTTTGACCTTTGGGCCCCTGGGCCTAGTGGACCCGACAGGCCCGTTCAGGGATCCAGCTCTGCTGATGAGACTGTTGCTCTCTGGCCCCTGGTGAGACACGGTGAAGCTACAGGAAGACGTGGTGAATAACAGCTTCATGTCAGCAAGAAAATTGTGACGTTGCAGAGAAACCACACTGATGGAGAGGAGAGATAAGGTGTAAAAATAACACGTACCTAATGATCATCTACTGATGGAAAGGAGAGATAAGGTGCCAAAATAAAAAAAAACAGATCTACCTATTACTAAGACACTGATGGAGAGGAGAGATAATGTGTCATTAAAACAAGTACTTTAGTACAAGCAGACTGGACATTACATGTAATGGAGTGTAGTAATTAAAACAGGTCATGTAAACTTCCATGTTTATATATTAACGTGCGGGCCACAGTGAGTGAAGGTGCCGGACCGCTTGTTGCCCATGTATTGGTTAGGTGTAAAGGGGTTAGGTGTAAAGGGGTTAGGTATAAAGGGGTTATGTGTAAAGGTATAAAAGGGTTATGTATAAAGTGGTCAGGTGTAGGAGGGCTCAGGGCAGTGGCAGGTGGTGGGTCCCGTCCTGCTCTGTGCCAGGGGTTAGACAGTAGGGTAGTGAGCTAGCAGCTAGCATGGTAGCAGACAGCTAGCTGGTTGGCAGTGTGCCAGGGGTTGGTGAGTTTGCAGCATGTGGTTGTGGGCAGGCTCGTACGCTCTCCTACAGAGGGAGAAATTGATGAGAAAACATGCAGTCCAGGCGTTTTCAAACTTTTTCATGTCACAGACCCCAAAATGGACTTTCATTAGGCCATGGAACCCCGTATTAATGATTCTGTCCTATAGGGACACTGATGTGAAAATATGTGTTGGTTTGGATTAAATTGGAACAAAGAAACCAGAGCACATCAGCCCTGTTTTGGCCCAACTGCATTGGCTACCAGTGAAATATCATATTGATTAAAACATTTAACTTTTTTTGTTTTTAAAGCCCTTAATGGTCTAGTAGCTCCACAATACATTTCTGATGCGCTAACTCCTCTTCCTGCCCCCATGTTACTGTAGGTCATCCACTAAACAACTCCTTTCAGTTCCACAAATACGTCATAAAACTGAAGGTGATCTAAAGCAGTGGTTTTCAACCTTTTTCATGCCAAGGACCCCTAAAGTGATATACATTTGGCCGCGGACCACCATCTGAAAATGTTTTGAGCCAGGGACCCCCAGAAGCAAAGATATCAGTACATTTTCGCTTAAAAAAAATACAAATGTTCAAAGATATACACACCTTTTCAAGGTTTTTCAAAAATAGCAGATCTACAAGCTCATAGCGCGGCACTCTGTGCCACGCTATGAGCTTGTATATCTGCTATTTTTGAATATGATTGTTTTTGAATATTTGAAAAATTATTGTGACGCTATTTTAACTAATTTTGCTTGGGACCCCCTGGTCAAGGACCACTGGTGGTCCCCGGACCACTGGTTGAAAACCTCTGATCTAAAGGACTTTCTCTGTTGCTGCTCCTAAACTCTAGATTACCTCCAATCATACTTTTTTTGTGTGGTTGTCATGGTTACTAACCATGTGTCATGTGTGTCAGAATGATTGGAGGGCGGAGTGTGTCATCAGTGGAGATCTGGCCCACCTGGATTGTCCTCTATAAAAGGGGTGGCTGGACTTCATTCTTGTTCTCTCTCTCACCGTGAAGCTCACTGGGAGCACTCCAGCCTTTTGGATTTTGCTTGTTAAAGAACAAGATCACTGTGGTAGAGGTGTGGGTTGTGTAGTTACCTTGTCATGATGTAACTCCAAAGGTGAACAAGAAATCTAAAATAATTGCTGTATAATAATTGAATAGAAATACAAAATATGCTCCTCATTGACATTGTATGGTGAAACGGCTCTCAGTCACTCTTTTAGCACGTAAACTAACACAAACAAAGCTGATTCAGTCAATATAGAACATCACCAAACCTAGTACTGTTTTTTTTTTTTTAAGAAAAATGTCAACTTCCTGTTGATTTTACTATTTGAAGATCCAGATCCGCGGATCCAGTCCGAGTTCTTTTTAATAAAAATAGCAAAATCAACAGGATATTAGCATCTTTATTTAAAAAACAAATGGTACTGGGTTTGGTGATGTTCTAGTCTGAATCAACTTTATTTGCGTTCGTTTGTGCTAAAAGAGTGACTTTAAGAGCTGTTTCAGCCTCCAATGTAATTCAATGAGGAGCACATTTTTTTATTATCAATGGAGCAATTATTTTAGATTTCTTGCCCACCTTTGGAGATGCATCATGGCAAGGTAACTACACAACCCAAACCTCTACCAAAGTGGTCTTGCCCTTTAAGCACTGTTAACCACCCCAGTATCCGTATTGTGGGTATAGCTTTAGCAGAAAATAGCCGATCGACAAGCTCACTGCGACACGTTGTGAGCTTGTCGATGGGTTATTTTCAGTCAAAACTTTCCTCATAATGACACAAAACAGAAAATACACTAGTATTGAGCCCTGAGGCTCACCGGTTACCCATATGGGGTTAAGTTAGTTTTAATAAAATAATTTAAACGTTCTTTGTTTGTGTGAGTTTCCTCATTTTGTTACAAACTCAGCCGTTTGCAACACTCTTGGTTGGTGGTTGCAATAAATACATTACATTTAAGTGGTTAAATGTATGTAATTTGTTATCCCTGAGTCACTAGAATACCTCAAAACGACGTATGGAGCTCGGCCTATAATTGATCATTGTTTTGATTGATAATGCTGCATGCCATGAGTGCGAAGTGGTATTTTCTTAAACTTAATTCAGTTAATCATAGAGGGTCTGTGGTCATAATACAGCACTGTTTGAGGAACTATAGTTGAAAACTTAAGACATATTTCTTAATGTCCAGTCCAAAGTGAGAACAATGTAGCCTACTTGATTTAACACCAAAACTGCTATAGTTTTGATCATCTGAAACTAAGGAATTTATAAATGACAAAAAGGATATGAATTTTTTATGACATTACGAAACATCTCTCTGTTTCCTTTCAATGAAAGTGTAAATCTGGGTTCAGACTCAGCCAGAGTAAACGTTTTCTAACAGATGGTTTTAAACAACCTAAATCTCAGTCGTGTCATAATGAACCCTTTCCCTGATCATCAGAGGGTTTATCTAGTAGATCCAGTCATTCTGTCAGGGGTAGAGGTGTTTGCTGTGGATTTTCATCTTTTGACCTGTCACCTTTCGTTTTAACTTTAAATATAACCTCAAAATCCTAATTAATGTGAAAGGCCTGGTGGTGCAAGAGTAAAGTATAGGCTTCACAAGCGGATGGTCGTGGGTTTGAATCTTGGTCAGGGAAGATCTCAATTTTCGGTCTTTTTAAGGCGAGAACCATGGATGAAGCCCGCCTCCCTCCTCACGCCCTCTTTTAGCTCCGGCAGGAGAGGGAGGAGCATGGAGGGAGCCCTCCTCCAGGGGGAGGAGCTTAATAAATTTACATATTAATTAAAGATTTTTATTTTAGTATTTTTTGTGATTTTATGGCCACTGTTTTTTTTCACATGAATTTGTTTGAGACATTTTTTTATTGTTTTTTTTTATCACCAGTTTGTATTGACCACAGCTCCATTGTTGTTTTGTTGTATTACCCTTTTAGTTTTTATTTAGTAGTTATTTTGAGTGAGCTTTGAACCTCGAACCTTTAGTTTGTGAACCTTTGATTTATCTTTTAAGCCACGCTGGCATGGAAGGTACAATTGGGAACGTCATCCTTAACCCTTCCTTTTAGAATTTAGATGGCCAGTGAAAATGTTCTTCAGGAGCCTTGAGCCCCAAAACTTCTACTTTCAGACCCTGTGTTTAACTCTTGAGCCACGCTGCCATGGATAGTACAATTGGGAACGTCATCCTTAACCCGCCTTTTAGAATTTAGATGGCCAGTTAAAATGTTCTTCAGGAGCCTTGAATTCCAAACCTTCTGCTTTCAGACCCTGTGTTTATCTCTTGAGCCACGCTGGCTTGGAAGTTACAATTGGAAACGTCATTCTTCACCCGCCTTTTAGAATTTAGATGGCCAGTGAAAATGTTCTTCAGGAGCTTTGAACCCCAAACCTTCTGCTTTCAGACCCTGTGTTTATCTCTTGAGCCACGCTGGCATGGAAGTTACAATTGGAAACGTCATCCTTCACCCGCCTTTTAGAATTTAGATGGCCAGTGAAAATGTTCTTCAGGTGCTTTGAACCCCAAACATTCTGCTTTCAGACCCTGTGTTTATCTCTTGAGCCACACAGATATGGATAATATAGAAGAGAACGTAATACTTAAACCACCTTTTAGAAGTTAGATGGACAGTGAAAATGTGCTCCAGGAGTTTCAAACCTTAAACCTTCGGTTTATAAACCCCAGAGTTATCTCTTGGGCCATGGTCCGTTGCGCTGTCGGAGGTGGTGGCAGACAGCTAGCTGGTTGGCAGTGTGCCAGGCGTTGGTGAGTCTGCAGCATGTGGTTGTGGGCAGGCTCGTACGCTCTCCTACAGAGGGAGAAATTGATGAGAAAACATGCAGTCCAGGCGTTTTCAAACTTTTTCATGTCACAGACCCCAAAATGGACTTTCATTAGGCCATGGAACCCCGTATTAATGATTCTGTCCTATAGGGACACTGATGTGAAAATATGTGTTGGTTTGGATTAAATTGGAACAAAGAAACCGGAGCACATCAGCCCTGTTTTGGCCCAACTGCATTGGCTACCAGTGAAATATCATATTGATTAAAACATTTAACTTTTTTCGTTTTTAAAGCCCTTAATGGTCTAGCTCCACAATACATTTATGATGGGCTAACTCCTCTTCCTGCCCCCATGTTACTGTAGGTCATCCACTAAACAACTCCTTTCAGTTCCACAAACACGTCATAAAACTGAAGGTGATCTAAAGCAGTGGTTTTCAACCTTTTTCATGCCAAGGACCCCTAAAGTGATATACATTTGGCCGCGGACCACCATCTGAAAATGTTTTGAGCCAGGGACCCCCAGAAGCAAAGATATCAGTACATTTTCGCTTAAAAAAAATACAAATGTTCAAAGATATACACACCTTTTCAAGGTTTTTCAAAAATAACAGATCTACAAGCTCATAGCGCGGCACTCTGTGCCACGCTATGAGCTTGTATATCTGCTATTTTTGAATATGATTGTTTTTGAATATTTGAAAAATGATTTTGACGCTATTTTAACTAATTTTGCTTGGGACCCCCTGGTCAAGGACCACTGGTGGTCCCCGGACCACTGGTTGAAAACCTCTGATCTAAAGGACTTTCTCTGTTGCTGCTCCTAAACTCTAGATTACCTCCATTCATACTTTTTTGTGTGGTTGTCATGGTTACTAACCATGTGTCATGTGTGTCAGAATGATTGGAGGGCGGAGTGTGTCATCAGTGGAGATCTGGCCCACCTGGATTGTCCTCTATAAAATAGGTGGCTGGACTTCATTCTTGTTCTCTCTCTCACCGTGAAGCTCACTGGGAGCACTCCAGCCTTTTGGATTTTGCTTGTTAAAGAACAAGATCACTGTGGTAGAGGTGTGGGTTGTGTAGTTACCTTGTCATGATGTAACTCCAAAGGTGAACAAGAAATCTAAAATAATTGCTGTATAATAATTGAATAGAAATACAAAATATGCTCCTCATTGACATTGTACGGTGAAACGGCTCTCAGTCACTCTTTTAGCACGTAAACTAACACAAACAAAGCTGATTCAGTCAATATAGAACATCACCAAACCCAGTACTGTTTGTTTTTTTTTTAAGAAAAATGTCAACTTACTGTTGATTTTACTATTTGAAAATCCAGATCCGCGGATCCAGTCCGAGTTCTTTTTAATAAAAATAGCAAAATCAACAGGATATTAGTATCTTTATTTAAAAAACAAATGGTACTGGGTTTGGTGATGTTCTAGTCTGAATCAACTTTATTTGCGTTCGTTTGTGCTAAAAGAGTGACTTTAAGAGCTGTTTCAGCCTCCAATGTAATTCAATGAGGAGCACATTTTTTTATTATCAATGGAGCAATTATTTTAGATTTCTTGCCCACCTTTGGAGATGCATCATGGCAAGGTAACTACACAACCCAAACCTCTACCAAAGTGGTCTTGCCCTTTAAGCACTGTTAACCACCCCAGTATCCGTATTGTGGGTATAGCTTTAGCAGAAAATAGCCGATCGACAAGCTCACTGCGACACGTTGTGAGCTTGTCGATGGGCTATTTTCAGTCAAAACTTTCCTCATAATAACACAAAACAGAAAATACACTAGTATTGAGCCCTGAGGCTCACCGGTTACCCATATGGGGTTAAGTTAGTTTTAATAAAATAATTTAAACGTTCTTTGTTTGTGTGAGTTTCCTCATTTTGTTACAAACTCAGCCGTTTGCAACACTCTTGGTTGGTTGTTGCTATAAATACATTACATTTAAGTGGTTAAATTTATGTCATTTGTTATCCCTGAGTCACTAGAATACCTCAAAACGACGTATGGAGCTCGGCCTATAATTGATCATTGTTTTGATTGATAATGCTGCATGAGTGCGAAGTGGTATTTTCTTAAACTTAATTCAGTTAATCATAGAGGGTCTGTGGTCATAATACAGCACTGTTTGAGGAACTATAGTTGAAAACTTAAGACATATTTTTTAATGTCCAGTCCAAAGTGAGAACAATGTAGCCTACTTGATTTAACACCAAAACTGCTATAGTTTTGATCATCTGAAACTAAGGAATTTATAAATGACAAAAAGGATATGAATTTTTTATGACATTACGAAACATCTCTGTTTCCTTTCAATGAAAGTGTAAATCTGGGTTCAGACTCAGCCAGAGTAAACGTTTTCTAACAGATGGTTTTAAACAACCTAAATCTCAGTCGTGTCATAATGAACCCTTTCCCTGATCATCAGAGGGTTTATCTAGTAGATCCAGTCATTCTGTCAGGGGTAGAGGTGTTTGCTGTGGATTTTCATCTTTTGACCTGTCACCTCTCGTTTTAACTTTAAATATAACCTCAAAATCCTAATTAATGTGAAAGGCCTGGTGGTGCAAGAGTAAAGTATAGGCTTCACAAGCGGATGGTCGTGGGTTTGAATCTTGGTCAGGGAAGATCTCAATTTTCGGTCTTTTTAAGGCGAGAACCATGGATGAAGCCCGCCTCCCTCCTCACGCCCTCTTTTAGCTCCGGCAGGAGAGGGAGGAGCATGGAGGGAGCCCTCCTCCAGGGGGAGGAGCTTAATAAATTTACATATTAATTAAAGATTTTTATTTTAGTATTTTTTGTGATTTTATGGCCACTGTTTTTTTTCACATGAATTTGTTTGAGACATTTTTTTATTGTTTTTTTTTATCACCAGTTTGTATTGACCACAGCTCCATTGTTGTTTTGTTGTATTACCCTTTTAGTTTTTATTTAGTAGTTATTTTGAGTGAGCTTTGAACCTCGAACCTTTAGTTTGTGAACCTTTGATTTATCTTTTAAGCCACGCTGGCATGGAAGGTACAATTGGGAACGTCATCCTTAACCCTTCCTTTTAGAATTTAGATGGCCAGTGAAAATGTTCTTCAGGAGCCTTGAGCCCCAAAACTTCTACTTTCAGACCCTGTGTTTAACTCTTGAGCCACGCTGCCATGGATAGTACAATTGGGAACGTCATCCTTAACCCGCCTTTTAGAATTTAGATGGCCAGTTAAAATGTTCTTCAGGAGCCTTGAATTCCAAACCTTCTGCTTTCAGACCCTGTGTTTATCTCTTGAGCCACGCTGGCTTGGAAGTTACAATTGGAAACGTCATTCTTCACCCGCCTTTTAGAATTTAGATGGCCAGTGAAAATGTTCTTCAGGAGCTTTGAACCCCAAACCTTCTGCTTTCAGACCCTGTGTTTATCTCTTGAGCCACGCTGGCATGGAAGTTACAATTGGAAACGTCATCCTTCACCCGCCTTTTAGAATTTAGATGGCCAGTGAAAATGTTCTTCAGGTGCTTTGAACCCCAAACATTCTGCTTTCAGACCCTGTGTTTATCTCTTGAGCCACACAGATATGGATAATATAGAAGAGAACGTAATACTTAAACCACCTTTTAGAAGTTAGATGGACAGTGAAAATGTGCTCCAGGAGTTTCAAACCTTAAACCTTCGGTTTATAAACCCCAGAGTTATCTCTTGGGCCATGGTCCGTTGCGCTGTCGGAGGTGGTGGCAGACAGCTAGCTGGTTGGCAGTGTGCCAGGCGTTGGTGAGTCTGCAGCATGTGGTTGTGGGCAGGCTCGTACGCTCTCCTACAGAGGGAGAAATTGATGAGAAAACATGCAGTCCAGGCGTTTTCAAACTTTTTCATGTCACAGACCCCAAAATGGACTTTCATTAGGCCATGGAACCCCGTATTAATGATTCTGTCCTATAGGGACACTGATGTGAAAATATGTGTTGGTTTGGATTAAATTGGAACAAAGAAACCGGAGCACATCAGCCCTGTTTTGGCCCAACTGCATTGGCTACCAGTGAAATATCATATTGATTAAAACATTTAACTTTTTTCGTTTTTAAAGCCCTTAATGGTCTAGCTCCACAATACATTTATGATGGGCTAACTCCTCTTCCTGCCCCCATGTTACTGTAGGTCATCCACTAAACAACTCCTTTCAGTTCCACAAACACGTCATAAAACTGAAGGTGATCTAAAGCAGTGGTTTTCAACCTTTTTCATGCCAAGGACCCCTAAAGTGATATACATTTGGCCGCGGACCACCATCTGAAAATGTTTTGAGCCAGGGACCCCCAGAAGCAAAGATATCAGTACATTTTCGCTTAAAAAAAATACAAATGTTCAAAGATATACACACCTTTTCAAGGTTTTTCAAAAATAACAGATCTACAAGCTCATAGCGCGGCACTCTGTGCCACGCTATGAGCTTGTATATCTGCTATTTTTGAATATGATTGTTTTTGAATATTTGAAAAATGATTTTGACGCTATTTTAACTAATTTTGCTTGGGACCCCCTGGTCAAGGACCACTGGTGGTCCCCGGACCACTGGTTGAAAACCTCTGATCTAAAGGACTTTCTCTGTTGCTGCTCCTAAACTCTAGATTACCTCCATTCATACTTTTTTGTGTGGTTGTCATGGTTACTAACCATGTGTCATGTGTGTCAGAATGATTGGAGGGCGGAGTGTGTCATCAGTGGAGATCTGGCCCACCTGGATTGTCCTCTATAAAATAGGTGGCTGGACTTCATTCTTGTTCTCTCTCTCACCGTGAAGCTCACTGGGAGCACTCCAGCCTTTTGGATTTTGCTTGTTAAAGAACAAGATCACTGTGGTAGAGGTGTGGGTTGTGTAGTTACCTTGTCATGATGTAACTCCAAAGGTGAACAAGAAATCTAAAATAATTGCTGTATAATAATTGAATAGAAATACAAAATATGCTCCTCATTGACATTGTACGGTGAAACGGCTCTCAGTCACTCTTTTAGCACGTAAACTAACACAAACAAAGCTGATTCAGTCAATATAGAACATCACCAAACCCAGTACTGTTTGTTTTTTTTTAAAGAAAAATGTCAACTTCCTGTTGATTTTACTATTTGAAGATCCAGATCCGCGGATCCAGTCCGAGTTCTTTTTAATAAAAATAGCAAAATCAACAGGATATTAGCATCTTTATTTAAAAAACAAATGGTACTGGGTTTGGTGATGTTCTAGTCTGAATCAACTTTATTTGCGTTCGTTTGTGCTAAAAGAGTGACTTTAAGAGCTGTTTCAGCCTCCAATGTAATTCAATGAGGAGCACATTTTTTTATTATCAATGGAGCAATTATTTTAGATTTCTTGCCCACCTTTGGAGATGCATCATGGTAAGGTAACTACACAACCCAAACCTCTACCAAAGTGGTCTTGCCCTTTAAGCACTGTTAACCACCCCAGTATCCGTATTGTGGGTATAGCTTTAGCAGAAAATAGCCGATCGACAAGCTCACTGCGACACGTTGTGAGCTTGTCGATGGGCTATTTTCAGTCAAAACTTTCCTCATAATAACACAAAACAGAAAATACACTAGTATTGAGCCCTGAGGCTCACCGGTTACCCATATGGGGTTAAGTTAGTTTTAATAAAATAATTTAAACGTTCTTTGTTTGTGTGAGTTTCCTCATTTTGTTACAAACTCAGCCGTTTGCAACACTCTTGGTTGGTTGTTGCTATAAATACATTACATTTAAGTGGTTAAATTTATGTCATTTGTTATCCCTGAGTCACTAGAATACCTCAAAACGACGTATGGAGCTCGGCCTATAATTGATCATTGTTTTGATTGATAATGCTGCATGCCATGAGTGCGAAGTGGTATTTTCTTAAACTTAATTCAGTTAATCATAGAGGGTCTGTGGTCATAATACAGCACTGTTTGAGGAACTATAGTTGAAAACTTAAGACATATTTTTTAATGTCCAGTCCAAAGTGAGAACAATGTAGCCTACTTGATTTAACACCAAAACTGCTATAGTTTTGATCATCTGAAAGTAAGGAATTTATAAATGACAAAAAGGATATGCATTTTTTATGACATTACGAAACATCTCTCTGTTTCCTTTCAATGAAAGTGTAAATCTGGGTTCAGACTCAGCCAGAGTAAACGTTTTCTAACAGATGGTTTTAAACAACCTAAATCTCAGTCGTGTCATAATGAACCCTTTCCCTGATCATCAGAGGGTTTATCTAGTAGATCCAGTCATTCTGTCAGGGGTAGAGGTGTTTGCTGTGGATTTTCATCTTTTGACCTGTCACCTCTCGTTTTAACTTTAAATATAACCTCAAAATCCTAATTAATGTGAAAGGCCTGGTGGTGCAAGAGTAAAGTATAGGCTTCACAAGCGGATGGTTGTGGGTTTGAATCTTGGTCAGGGAAGATCTCAATTTTCGGTCTTTTTAAGGCGAGAACCATGGATGAAGCCCGCCTCCCTCCTCACGCCCTCTTTTAGCTCCGGTAGGAGAGGGAGGAGCATGGAGGGAGCCCTCCTCCAGGGGGAGGAGCTTAATACATTTACATATTAATTAAAGATTTTTATTTTAGTATTTTTTGTGATTTTATGGCCACTGTTTTTTTTCACATGAATTTGTTTTAGACGTTTTTTTATTGTTTTTTTTTATCACCAGTTTGTATTGAACACAGCTCCATTGTTGTATTACCCTTTTAGTTTTTATTTAGTAGTTGTTTTGAGTGAGCTTTGAACCTCGAACCTTTAGTTTGTGAACCTTTGATTTATCTTTTAAGCCACGCTGGCATGGAAGGTACAATTGGGAACGTCATCCTTAACCCTTCCTTTTAGAATTTAGATGGCCAGTGAAAATGTTCTTCAGGAGCCTTGAACCCCAAACCTTCTACTTTCAGACCCTGTGTTTAACTCTTGAGCCACGCTGGCATGGAAAGTACAATTGGGAACGTAATCCTTAACCCACCTTTTAGAATTTAGATGGCCAGTTAAAATGTTCTTCAGGAGCCTTAAATCCCAAACCTTCTGCTTTCAGAACCTGTGTTTATCTCTTGAGCCACGCTGGCTTGGAAGTTACAATTGGAAACGTCATTCTTCACCCGCCTTTTAGAATTTAGATGGCCAGTGAAAATGTTCTTCAGGAGCTTTAAACCCCAAACCTTCTGCTTTCAGACCCTGTGTTTATCTCTTGAGCCACGCTGGCATGGAAGTTACAATTGGAAACGTCATCCTTCACCCGCCTTTTAGAATTTAGATGGCCAGTGAAAATGTTCTTCAGGTGCTTTGAACCCCAAACCTTCTGCTTTCAGACCCTGTGTTTATCTCTTGAGCCACACAGGTATGGATAAAACAAAAGAGAACGTAATACTTAAACCACCTTTTAGAAGTTAGATGGACAGTGAAAATGTGCTCCAGGAGTTTCAAACCTTAAACCTTCGGTTTATAAACCCCAGAGTTATCTCTTGGGCCATGGTCCGTTGCGCTGTCGGAGGTGGTGGCAGACAGCTAGCTGGTTGGCAGTGTGCCAGGCGTTGGTGAGTCTGCAGCATGTGGTTGTGGGCAGGCTCGTACGCTCTCCTACAGAGGGAGAAATTGATGAGAAAACATGCAGTCCAGGCGTTTTCAAACTTTTTCATGTCACAGACCCCAAAATGGACTTTCATTAGGCCATGGAACCCCGTATTAATGATTCTGTCCTATAGGGACACTGATGTGAAAATATGTGTTGGTTTGGATTAAATTGGAACAAAGAAACCGGAGCACATCAGCCCTGTTTTGGCCCAACTGCATTGGCTACCAGTGAAATATCATATTGATTAAAACATTTAACTTTTTTCGTTTTTAAAGCCCTTAATGGTCTAGCTCCACAATACATTTATGATGGGCTAACTCCTCTTCCTGCCCCCATGTTACTGTAGGTCATCCACTAAACAACTCCTTTCAGTTCCACAAACACGTCATAAAACTGAAGGTGATCTAAAGCAGTGGTTTTCAACCTTTTTCATGCCAAGGACCCCTAAAGTGATATACATTTGGCCGCGGACCACCATCTGAAAATGTTTTGAGCCAGGGACCCCCAGAAGCAAAGATATCAGTACATTTTCGCTTAAAAAAAATACAAATGTTCAAAGATATACACACCTTTTCAAGGTTTTTCAAAAATAACAGATCTACAAGCTCATAGCGCGGCACTCTGTGCCACGCTATGAGCTTGTATATCTGCTATTTTTGAATATGATTGTTTTTGAATATTTGAAAAATGATTTTGACGCTATTTTAACTAATTTTGCTTGGGACCCCCTGGTCAAGGACCACTGGTGGTCCCCGGACCACTGGTTGAAAACCTCTGATCTAAAGGACTTTCTCTGTTGCTGCTCCTAAACTCTAGATTACCTCCATTCATACTTTTTTGTGTGGTTGTCATGGTTACTAACCATGTGTCATGTGTGTCAGAATGATTGGAGGGCGGAGTGTGTCATCAGTGGAGATCTGGCCCACCTGGATTGTCCTCTATAAAATAGGTGGCTGGACTTCATTCTTGTTCTCTCTCTCACCGTGAAGCTCACTGGGAGCACTCCAGCCTTTTGGATTTTGCTTGTTAAAGAACAAGATCACTGTGGTAGAGGTGTGGGTTGTGTAGTTACCTTGTCATGATGTAACTCCAAAGGTGAACAAGAAATCTAAAATAATTGCTGTATAATAATTGAATAGAAATACAAAATATGCTCCTCATTGACATTGTACGGTGAAACGGCTCTCAGTCACTCTTTTAGCACGTAAACTAACACAAACAAAGCTGATTCAGTCAATATAGAACATCACCAAACCCAGTACTGTTTGTTTTTTTTTAAAGAAAAATGTCAACTTCCTGTTGATTTTACTATTTGAAGATCCAGATCCGCGGATCCAGTCCGAGTTCTTTTTAATAAAAATAGCAAAATCAACAGGATATTAGCATCTTTATTTAAAAAACAAATGGTACTGGGTTTGGTGATGTTCTAGTCTGAATCAACTTTATTTGCGTTCGTTTGTGCTAAAAGAGTGACTTTAAGAGCTGTTTCAGCCTCCAATGTAATTCAATGAGGAGCACATTTTTTTATTATCAATGGAGCAATTATTTTAGATTTCTTGCCCACCTTTGGAGATGCATCATGGTAAGGTAACTACACAACCCAAACCTCTACCAAAGTGGTCTTGCCCTTTAAGCACTGTTAACCACCCCAGTATCCGTATTGTGGGTATAGCTTTAGCAGAAAATAGCCGATCGACAAGCTCACTGCGACACGTTGTGAGCTTGTCGATGGGCTATTTTCAGTCAAAACTTTCCTCATAATAACACAAAACAGAAAATACACTAGTATTGAGCCCTGAGGCTCACCGGTTACCCATATGGGGTTAAGTTAGTTTTAATAAAATAATTTAAACGTTCTTTGTTTGTGTGAGTTTCCTCATTTTGTTACAAACTCAGCCGTTTGCAACACTCTTGGTTGGTTGTTGCTATAAATACATTACATTTAAGTGGTTAAATTTATGTAATTTGTTATCCCTGAGTCACTAGAATACCTCAAAACGACGTATGGAGCTCGGCCTATAATTGATCATTGTTTTGATTGATAATGCTGCATGCCATGAGTGCGAAGTGGTATTTTCTTAAACTTAATTCAGTTAATCATAGAGGGTCTGTGGTCATAATACAGCACTGTTTGAGGAACTATAGTTGAAAACTTAAGACATATTTTTTAATGTCCAGTCCAAAGTGAGAACAATGTAGCCTACTTGATTTAACACCAAAACTGCTATAGTTTTGATCATCTGAAAGTAAGGAATTTATAAATGACAAAAAGGATATGCATTTTTTATGACATTACGAAACATCTCTCTGTTTCCTTTCAATGAAAGTGTAAATCTGGGTTCAGACTCAGCCAGAGTAAACGTTTTCTAACAGATGGTTTTAAACAACCTAAATCTCAGTCGTGTCATAATGAACCCTTTCCCTGATCATCAGAGGGTTTATCTAGTAGATCCAGTCATTCTGTCAGGGGTAGAGGTGTTTGCTGTGGATTTTCATCTTTTGACCTGTCACCTCTCGTTTTAACTTTAAATATAACCTCAAAATCCTAATTAATGTGAAAGGCCTGGTGGTGCAAGAGTAAAGTATAGGCTTCACAAGCGGATGGTTGTGGGTTTGAATCTTGGTCAGGGAAGATCTCAATTTTCGGTCTTTTTAAGGCGAGAACCATGGATGAAGCCCGCCTCCCTCCTCACGCCCTCTTTTAGCTCCGGTAGGAGAGGGAGGAGCATGGAGGGAGCCCTCCTCCAGGGGGAGGAGCTTAATACATTTACATATTAATTAAAGATTTTTATTTTAGTATTTTTTGTGATTTTATGGCCACTGTTTTTTTTCACATGAATTTGTTTTAGACGTTTTTTTATTGTTTTTTTTTATCACCAGTTTGTATTGAACACAGCTCCATTGTTGTATTACCCTTTTAGTTTTTATTTAGTAGTTGTTTTGAGTGAGCTTTGAACCTCGAACCTTTAGTTTGTGAACCTTTGATTTATCTTTTAAGCCACGCTGGCATGGAAGGTACAATTGGGAACGTCATCCTTAACCCTTCCTTTTAGAATTTAGATGGCCAGTGAAAATGTTCTTCAGGAGCCTTGAACCCCAAACCTTCTACTTTCAGACCCTGTGTTTAACTCTTGAGCCACGCTGGCATGGAAAGTACAATTGGGAACGTAATCCTTAACCCACCTTTTAGAATTTAGATGGCCAGTTAAAATGTTCTTCAGGAGCCTTAAATCCCAAACCTTCTGCTTTCAGAACCTGTGTTTATCTCTTGAGCCACGCTGGCTTGGAAGTTACAATTGGAAACGTCATTCTTCACCCGCCTTTTAGAATTTAGATGGCCAGTGAAAATGTTCTTCAGGAGCTTTAAACCCCAAACCTTCTGCTTTCAGACCCTGTGTTTATCTCTTGAGCCACGCTGGCATGGAAGTTACAATTGGAAACGTCATCCTTCACCCGCCTTTTAGAATTTAGATGGCCAGTGAAAATGTTCTTCAGGTGCTTTGAACCCCAAACCTTCTGCTTTCAGACCCTGTGTTTATCTCTTGAGCCACACAGGTATGGATAAAACAAAAGAGAACGTAATACTTAAACCACCTTTTAGAAGTTAGATGGACAGTGAAAATGTGCTCCAGGAGTTTCAAACCTTAAACCTTCGGTTTATAAACCCCAGAGTTATCTCTTGGGCCATGGTCCGTTGCGCTGTCGGAGGTGGTGGCAGACAGCTAGCTGGTTGGCAGTGTGCCAGGCGTTGGTGAGTCTGCAGCATGTGGTTGTGGGCAGGCTCGTACGCTCTCCTACAGAGGGAGAAATTGATGAGAAAACATGCAGTCCAGGCGTTTTCAAACTTTTTCATGTCACAGACCCCAAAATGGACTTTCATTAGGCCATGGAACCCCGTATTAATGATTCTGTCCTATAGGGACACTGATGTGAAAATATGTGTTGGTTTGGATTAAATTGGAACAAAGAAACCGGAGCACATCAGCCCTGTTTTGGCCCAACTGCATTGGCTACCAGTGAAATATCATATTGATTAAAACATTTAACTTTTTTCGTTTTTAAAGCCCTTAATGGTCTAGCTCCACAATACATTTATGATGGGCTAACTCCTCTTCCTGCCCCCATGTTACTGTAGGTCATCCACTAAACAACTCCTTTCAGTTCCACAAACACGTCATAAAACTGAAGGTGATCTAAAGCAGTGGTTTTCAACCTTTTTCATGCCAAGGACCCCTAAAGTGATATACATTTGGCCGCGGACCACCATCTGAAAATGTTTTGAGCCAGGGACCCCCAGAAGCAAAGATATCAGTACATTTTCGCTTAAAAAAAATACAAATGTTCAAAGATATACACACCTTTTCAAGGTTTTTCAAAAATAACAGATCTACAAGCTCATAGCGCGGCACTCTGTGCCACGCTATGAGCTTGTATATCTGCTATTTTTGAATATGATTGTTTTTGAATATTTGAAAAATGATTTTGACGCTATTTTAACTAATTTTGCTTGGGACCCCCTGGTCAAGGACCACTGGTGGTCCCCGGACCACTGGTTGAAAACCTCTGATCTAAAGGACTTTCTCTGTTGCTGCTCCTAAACTCTAGATTACCTCCATTCATACTTTTTTGTGTGGTTGTCATGGTTACTAACCATGTGTCATGTGTGTCAGAATGATTGGAGGGCGGAGTGTGTCATCAGTGGAGATCTGGCCCACCTGGATTGTCCTCTATAAAATAGGTGGCTGGACTTCATTCTTGTTCTCTCTCTCACCGTGAAGCTCACTGGGAGCACTCCAGCCTTTTGGATTTTGCTTGTTAAAGAACAAGATCACTGTGGTAGAGGTGTGGGTTGTGTAGTTACCTTGTCATGATGTAACTCCAAAGGTGAACAAGAAATCTAAAATAATTGCTGTATAATAATTGAATAGAAATACAAAATATGCTCCTCATTGACATTGTACGGTGAAACGGCTCTCAGTCACTCTTTTAGCACGTAAACTAACACAAACAAAGCTGATTCAGTCAATATAGAACATCACCAAACCCAGTACTGTTTGTTTTTTTTTAAAGAAAAATGTCAACTTACTGTTGATTTTACTATTTGAAGATCCAGATCCGCGGATCCAGTCCGAGTTCTTTTTAATAAAAATAGCAAAATCAACAGGATATTAGCATCTTTATTTAAAAAACAAATGGTACTGGGTTTGGTGATGTTCTAGTCTGAATCAACTTTATTTGCGTTCGTTTGTGCTAAAAGAGTGACTTTAAGAGCTGTTTCAGCCTCCAATGTAATTCAATGAGGAGCACATTTTTTTATTATCAATGGAGCAATTATTTTAGATTTCTTGCCCACCTTTGGAGATGCATCATGGTAAGGTAACTACACAACCCAAACCTCTACCAAAGTGGTCTTGCCCTTTAAGCACTGTTAACCACCCCAGTATCCGTATTGTGGGTATAGCTTTAGCAGAAAATAGCCGATCGACAAGCTCACTGCGACACGTTGTGAGCTTGTCGATGGGCTATTTTCAGTCAAAACTTTCCTCATAATAACACAAAACAGAAAATACACTAGTATTGAGCCCTGAGGCTCACCGGTTACCCATATGGGGTTAAGTTAGTTTTAATAAAATAATTTAAACGTTCTTTGTTTGTGTGAGTTTCCTCATTTTGTTACAAACTCAGCCGTTTGCAACACTCTTGGTTGGTTGTTGCTATAAATACATTACATTTAAGTGGTTAAATTTATGTCATTTGTTATCCCTGAGTCACTAGAATACCTCAAAACGACGTATGGAGCTCGGCCTATAATTGATCATTGTTTTGATTGATAATGCTGCATGAGTGCGAAGTGGTATTTTCTTAAACTTAATTCAGTTAATCATAGAGGGTCTGTGGTCATAATACAGCACTGTTTGAGGAACTATAGTTGAAAACTTAAGACATATTTTTTAATGTCCAGTCCAAAGTGAGAACAATGTAGCCTACTTGATTTAACACCAAAACTGCTATAGTTTTGATCATCTGAAACTAAGGAATTTATAAATGACAAAAAGGATATGAATTTTTTATGACATTACGAAACATCTCTCTGTTTCCTTTCAATGAAAGTGTAAATCTGGGTTCAGACTCAGCCAGAGTAAACGTTTTCTAACAGATGGTTTTAAACAACCTAAATCTCAGTCGTGTCATAATGAACCCTTTCCCTGATCATCAGAGGGTTTATCTAGTAGATCCAGTCATTCTGTCAGGGGTAGAGGTGTTTGCTGTGGATTTTCATCTTTTGACCTGTCACCTCTCGTTTTAACTTTAAATATAACCTCAAAATCCTAATTAATGTGAAAGGCCTGGTGGTGCAAGAGTAAAGTATAGGCTTCACAAGCGGATGGTTGTGGGTTTGAATCTTGGTCAGGGAAGATCTCAATTTTCGGTCTTTTTAAGGCGAGAACCATGGATGAAGCCCGCCTCCCTCCTCACGCCCTCTTTTAGCTCCGGTAGGAGAGGGAGGAGCATGGAGGGAGCCCTCCTCCAGGGGGAGGAGCTTAATACATTTACATATTAATTAAAGATTTTTATTTTAGTATTTTATGGCCACTGTTTTTTTTCACATGAATTTGTTTTAGACGTTTTTTTATTGTTTTTTTTTATCACCAGTTTGTATTGAACACAGCTCCATTGTTGTATTACCCTTTTAGTTTTTATTTAGTAGTTGTTTTGAGTGAGCTTTGAACCTCGAACCTTTAGTTTGTGAACCTTTGATTTATCTTTTAAGCCACGCTGGCATGGAAGGTACAATTGGGAACGTCATCCTTAACCCTTCCTTTTAGAATTTAGATGGCCAGTGAAAATGTTCTTCAGGAGCCTTGAACCCCAAACCTTCTACTTTCAGACCCTGTGTTTAACTCTTGAGCCACGCTGGCATGGAAAGTACAATTGGGAACGTAATCCTTAACCCACCTTTTAGAATTTAGATGGCCAGTTAAAATGTTCTTCAGGAGCCTTGAATCCCAAACCTTCTGCTTTCAGAACCTGTGTTTATCTCTTGAGCCACGCTGGCTTGGAAGTTACAATTGGAAACGTCATTCTTCACCCGCCTTTTAGAATTTAGATGGCCAGTGAAAATGTTCTTCAGGAGCTTTAAACCCCAAACCTTCTGCTTTCAGACCCTGTGTTTATCTCTTGAGCCACGCTGGCATGGAAGTTACAATTGGAAACGTCATCCTTCACCCGCCTTTTAGAATTTAGATGGCCAGTGAAAATGTTCTTCAGGTGCTTTGAACCCCAAACCTTCTGCTTTCAGACCCTGTGTTTATCTCTTGAGCCACACAGGTATGGATAAAACAAAAGAGAACGTAATACTTAAACCACCTTTTAGAAGTTAGATGGACAGTGAAAATGTGCTCCAGGAGTTTCAAACCTTAAACCTTCGGTTTATAAACCCCAGAGTTATCTCTTGGGCCATGGTCCGTTGCGCTGTCGGAGGTGGTGGCAGACAGCTAGCTGGTTGGCAGTGTGCCAGGCGTTGGTGAGTCTGCAGCATGTGGTTGTGGGCAGGCTCGTACGCTCTCCTACAGAGGGAGAAATTGATGAGAAAACATGCAGTCCAGGCGTTTTCAAACTTTTTCATGTCACAGACCCCAAAATGGACTTTCATTAGGCCATGGAACCCCGTATTAATGATTCTGTCCTATAGGGACACTGATGTGAAAATATGTGTTGGTTTGGATTAAATTGGAACAAAGAAACCGGAGCACATCAGCCCTGTTTTGGCCCAACTGCATTGGCTACCAGTGAAATATCATATTGATTAAAACATTTAACTTTTTTCGTTTTTAAAGCCCTTAATGGTCTAGCTCCACAATACATTTATGATGGGCTAACTCCTCTTCCTGCCCCCATGTTACTGTAGGTCATCCACTAAACAACTCCTTTCAGTTCCACAAACACGTCATAAAACTGAAGGTGATCTAAAGCAGTGGTTTTCAACCTTTTTCATGCCAAGGACCCCTAAAGTGATATACATTTGGCCGCGGACCACCATCTGAAAATGTTTTGAGCCAGGGACCCCCAGAAGCAAAGATATCAGTACATTTTCGCTTAAAAAAAATACAAATGTTCAAAGATATACACACCTTTTCAAGGTTTTTCAAAAATAACAGATCTACAAGCTCATAGCGCGGCACTCTGTGCCACGCTATGAGCTTGTATATCTGCTATTTTTGAATATGATTGTTTTTGAATATTTGAAAAATGATTTTGACGCTATTTTAACTAATTTTGCTTGGGACCCCCTGGTCAAGGACCACTGGTGGTCCCCGGACCACTGGTTGAAAACCTCTGATCTAAAGGACTTTCTCTGTTGCTGCTCCTAAACTCTAGATTACCTCCATTCATACTTTTTTGTGTGGTTGTCATGGTTACTAACCATGTGTCATGTGTGTCAGAATGATTGGAGGGCGGAGTGTGTCATCAGTGGAGATCTGGCCCACCTGGATTGTCCTCTATAAAATAGGTGGCTGGACTTCATTCTTGTTCTCTCTCTCACCGTGAAGCTCACTGGGAGCACTCCAGCCTTTTGGATTTTGCTTGTTAAAGAACAAGATCACTGTGGTAGAGGTGTGGGTTGTGTAGTTACCTTGTCATGATGTAACTCCAAAGGTGAACAAGAAATCTAAAATAATTGCTGTATAATAATTGAATAGAAATACAAAATATGCTCCTCATTGACATTGTACGGTGAAACGGCTCTCAGTCACTCTTTTAGCACGTAAACTAACACAAACAAAGCTGATTCAGTCAATATAGAACATCACCAAACCCAGTACTGTTTGTTTTTTTTTAAAGAAAAATGTCAACTTCCTGTTGATTTTACTATTTGAAGATCCAGATCCGCGGATCCAGTCCGAGTTCTTTTTAATAAAAATAGCAAAATCAACAGGATATTAGCATCTTTATTTAAAAAACAAATGGTACTGGGTTTGGTGATGTTCTAGTCTGAATCAACTTTATTTGCGTTCGTTTGTGCTAAAAGAGTGACTTTAAGAGCTGTTTCAGCCTCCAATGTAATTCAATGAGGAGCACATTTTTTTATTATCAATGGAGCAATTATTTTAGATTTCTTGCCCACCTTTGGAGATGCATCATGGTAAGGTAACTACACAACCCAAACCTCTACCAAAGTGGTCTTGCCCTTTAAGCACTGTTAACCACCCCAGTATCCGTATTGTGGGTATAGCTTTAGCAGAAAATAGCCGATCGACAAGCTCACTGCGACACGTTGTGAGCTTGTCGATGGGCTATTTTCAGTCAAAACTTTCCTCATAATAACACAAAACAGAAAATACACTAGTATTGAGCCCTGAGGCTCACCGGTTACCCATATGGGGTTAAGTTAGTTTTAATAAAATAATTTAAACGTTCTTTGTTTGTGTGAGTTTCCTCATTTTGTTACAAACTCAGCCGTTTGCAACACTCTTGGTTGGTTGTTGCTATAAATACATTACATTTAAGTGGTTAAATTTATGTAATTTGTTATCCCTGAGTCACTAGAATACCTCAAAACGACGTATGGAGCTCGGCCTATAATTGATCATTGTTTTGATTGATAATGCTGCATGCCATGAGTGCGAAGTGGTATTTTCTTAAACTTAATTCAGTTAATCATAGAGGGTCTGTGGTCATAATACAGCACTGTTTGAGGAACTATAGTTGAAAACTTAAGACATATTTTTTAATGTCCAGTCCAAAGTGAGAACAATGTAGCCTACTTGATTTAACACCAAAACTGCTATAGTTTTGATCATCTGAAAGTAAGGAATTTATAAATGACAAAAAGGATATGCATTTTTTATGACATTACGAAACATCTCTCTGTTTCCTTTCAATGAAAGTGTAAATCTGGGTTCAGACTCAGCCAGAGTAAACGTTTTCTAACAGATGGTTTTAAACAACCTAAATCTCAGTCGTGTCATAATGAACCCTTTCCCTGATCATCAGAGGGTTTATCTAGTAGATCCAGTCATTCTGTCAGGGGTAGAGGTGTTTGCTGTGGATTTTCATCTTTTGATCTGTCACCTCTCGTTTTAACTTTAAATATAACCTCAAAATCCTAATTAATGTGAAAGGCCTGGTGGTGCAAGAGTAAAGTATAGGCTTCACAAGCGGATGGTTGTGGGTTTGAATCTTGGTCAGGGAAGATCTCAATTTTCGGTCTTTTTAAGGCGAGAACCATGGATGAAGCCCGCCTCCCTCCTCACGCCCTCTTTTAGCTCCGGTAGGAGAGGGAGGAGCATGGAGGGAGCCCTCCTCCAGGGGGAGGAGCTTAATACATTTACATATTAATTAAAGATTTTTATTTTAGTATTTTTTGTGATTTTATGGCCACTGTTTTTTTTCACATGAATTTGTTTTAGACGTTTTTTTATTGTTTTTTTTTATCACCAGTTTGTATTGAACACAGCTCCATTGTTGTATTACCCTTTTAGTTTTTATTTAGTAGTTGTTTTGAGTGAGCTTTGAACCTCGAACCTTTAGTTTGTGAACCTTTGATTTATCTTTTAAGCCACGCTGGCATGGAAGGTACAATTGGGAACGTCATCCTTAACCCTTCCTTTTAGAATTTAGATGGCCAGTGAAAATGTTCTTCAGGAGCCTTGAACCCCAAACCTTCTACTTTCAGACCCTGTGTTTAACTCTTGAGCCACGCTGGCATGGAAAGTACAATTGGGAACGTAATCCTTAACCCACCTTTTAGAATTTAGATGGCCAGTTAAAATGTTCTTCAGGAGCCTTAAATCCCAAACCTTCTGCTTTCAGAACCTGTGTTTATCTCTTGAGCCACGCTGGCTTGGAAGTTACAATTGGAAACGTCATTCTTCACCCGCCTTTTAGAATTTAGATGGCCAGTGAAAATGTTCTTCAGGAGCTTTAAACCCCAAACCTTCTGCTTTCAGACCCTGTGTTTATCTCTTGAGCCACGCTGGCATGGAAGTTACAATTGGAAACGTCATCCTTCACCCGCCTTTTAGAATTTAGATGGCCAGTGAAAATGTTCTTCAGGTGCTTTGAACCCCAAACCTTCTGCTTTCAGACCCTGTGTTTATCTCTTGAGCCACACAGGTATGGATAAAACAAAAGAGAACGTAATACTTAAACCACCTTTTAGAAGTTAGATGGACAGTGAAAATGTGCTCCAGGAGTTTCAAACCTTAAACCTTCGGTTTATAAACCCCAGAGTTATCTCTTGGGCCATGGTCCGTTGCGCTGTCGGAGGTGGTGGCAGACAGCTAGCTGGTTGGCAGTGTGCCAGGCGTTGGTGAGTCTGCAGCATGTGGTTGTGGGCAGGCTCGTACGCTCTCCTACAGAGGGAGAAATTGATGAGAAAACATGCAGTCCAGGCGTTTTCAAACTTTTTCATGTCACAGACCCCAAAATGGACTTTCATTAGGCCATGGAACCCCGTATTAATGATTCTGTCCTATAGGGACACTGATGTGAAAATATGTGTTGGTTTGGATTAAATTGGAACAAAGAAACCGGAGCACATCAGCCCTGTTTTGGCCCAACTGCATTGGCTACCAGTGAAATATCATATTGATTAAAACATTTAACTTTTTTCGTTTTTAAAGCCCTTAATGGTCTAGCTCCACAATACATTTATGATGGGCTAACTCCTCTTCCTGCCCCCATGTTACTGTAGGTCATCCACTAAACAACTCCTTTCAGTTCCACAAACACGTCATAAAACTGAAGGTGATCTAAAGCAGTGGTTTTCAACCTTTTTCATGCCAAGGACCCCTAAAGTGATATACATTTGGCCGCGGACCACCATCTGAAAATGTTTTGAGCCAGGGACCCCCAGAAGCAAAGATATCAGTACATTTTCGCTTAAAAAAAATACAAATGTTCAAAGATATACACACCTTTTCAAGGTTTTTCAAAAATAACAGATCTACAAGCTCATAGCGCGGCACTCTGTGCCACGCTATGAGCTTGTATATCTGCTATTTTTGAATATGATTGTTTTTGAATATTTGAAAAATGATTTTGACGCTATTTTAACTAATTTTGCTTGGGACCCCCTGGTCAAGGACCACTGGTGGTCCCCGGACCACTGGTTGAAAACCTCTGATCTAAAGGACTTTCTCTGTTGCTGCTCCTAAACTCTAGATTACCTCCATTCATACTTTTTTGTGTGGTTGTCATGGTTACTAACCATGTGTCATGTGTGTCAGAATGATTGGAGGGCGGAGTGTGTCATCAGTGGAGATCTGGCCCACCTGGATTGTCCTCTATAAAATAGGTGGCTGGACTTCATTCTTGTTCTCTCTCTCACCGTGAAGCTCACTGGGAGCACTCCAGCCTTTTGGATTTTGCTTGTTAAAGAACAAGATCACTGTGGTAGAGGTGTGGGTTGTGTAGTTACCTTGTCATGATGTAACTCCAAAGGTGAACAAGAAATCTAAAATAATTGCTGTATAATAATTGAATAGAAATACAAAATATGCTCCTCATTGACATTGTACGGTGAAACGGCTCTCAGTCACTCTTTTAGCACGTAAACTAACACAAACAAAGCTGATTCAGTCAATATAGAACATCACCAAACCCAGTACTGTTTGTTTTTTTTTAAAGAAAAATGTCAACTTCCTGTTGATTTTACTATTTGAAGATCCAGATCCGCGGATCCAGTCCGAGTTCTTTTTAATAAAAATAGCAAAATCAACAGGATATTAGCATCTTTATTTAAAAAACAAATGGTACTGGGTTTGGTGATGTTCTAGTCTGAATCAACTTTATTTGCGTTCGTTTGTGCTAAAAGAGTGACTTTAAGAGCTGTTTCAGCCTCCAATGTAATTCAATGAGGAGCACATTTTTTTATTATCAATGGAGCAATTATTTTAGATTTCTTGCCCACCTTTGGAGATGCATCATGGTAAGGTAACTACACAACCCAAACCTCTACCAAAGTGGTCTTGCCCTTTAAGCACTGTTAACCACCCCAGTATCCGTATTGTGGGTATAGCTTTAGCAGAAAATAGCCGATCGACAAGCTCACTGCGACACGTTGTGAGCTTGTCGATGGGCTATTTTCAGTCAAAACTTTCCTCATAATAACACAAAACAGAAAATACACTAGTATTGAGCCCTGAGGCTCACCGGTTACCCATATGGGGTTAAGTTAGTTTTAATAAAATAATTTAAACGTTCTTTGTTTGTGTGAGTTTCCTCATTTTGTTACAAACTCAGCCGTTTGCAACACTCTTGGTTGGTTGTTGCTATAAATACATTACATTTAAGTGGTTAAATTTATGTAATTTGTTATCCCTGAGTCACTAGAATACCTCAAAACGACGTATGGAGCTCGGCCTATAATTGATCATTGTTTTGATTGATAATGCTGCATGCCATGAGTGCGAAGTGGTATTTTCTTAAACTTAATTCAGTTAATCATAGAGGGTCTGTGGTCATAATACAGCACTGTTTGAGGAACTATAGTTGAAAACTTAAGACATATTTTTTAATGTCCAGTCCAAAGTGAGAACAATGTAGCCTACTTGATTTAACACCAAAACTGCTATAGTTTTGATCATCTGAAAGTAAGGAATTTATAAATGACAAAAAGGATATGCATTTTTTATGACATTACGAAACATCTCTCTGTTTCCTTTCAATGAAAGTGTAAATCTGGGTTCAGACTCAGCCAGAGTAAACGTTTTCTAACAGATGGTTTTAAACAACCTAAATCTCAGTCGTGTCATAATGAACCCTTTCCCTGATCATCAGAGGGTTTATCTAGTAGATCCAGTCATTCTGTCAGGGGTAGAGGTGTTTGCTGTGGATTTTCATCTTTTGACCTGTCACCTCTCGTTTTAACTTTAAATATAACCTCAAAATCCTAATTAATGTGAAAGGCCTGGTGGTGCAAGAGTAAAGTATAGGCTTCACAAGCGGATGGTTGTGGGTTTGAATCTTGGTCAGGGAAGATCTCAATTTTCGGTCTTTTTAAGGCGAGAACCATGGATGAAGCCCGCCTCCCTCCTCACGCCCTCTTTTAGCTCCGGTAGGAGAGGGAGGAGCATGGAGGGAGCCCTCCTCCAGGGGGAGGAGCTTAATACATTTACATATTAATTAAAGATTTTTATTTTAGTATTTTTTGTGATTTTATGGCCACTGTTTTTTTTCACATGAATTTGTTTTAGACGTTTTTTTATTGTTTTTTTTTATCACCAGTTTGTATTGAACACAGCTCCATTGTTGTATTACCCTTTTAGTTTTTATTTAGTAGTTGTTTTGAGTGAGCTTTGAACCTCGAACCTTTAGTTTGTGAACCTTTGATTTATCTTTTAAGCCACGCTGGCATGGAAGGTACAATTGGGAACGTCATCCTTAACCCTTCCTTTTAGAATTTAGATGGCCAGTGAAAATGTTCTTCAGGAGCCTTGAACCCCAAACCTTCTACTTTCAGACCCTGTGTTTAACTCTTGAGCCACGCTGGCATGGAAAGTACAATTGGGAACGTAATCCTTAACCCACCTTTTAGAATTTAGATGGCCAGTTAAAATGTTCTTCAGGAGCCTTAAATCCCAAACCTTCTGCTTTCAGAACCTGTGTTTATCTCTTGAGCCACGCTGGCTTGGAAGTTACAATTGGAAACGTCATTCTTCACCCGCCTTTTAGAATTTAGATGGCCAGTGAAAATGTTCTTCAGGAGCTTTAAACCCCAAACCTTCTGCTTTCAGACCCTGTGTTTATCTCTTGAGCCACGCTGGCATGGAAGTTACAATTGGAAACGTCATCCTTCACCCGCCTTTTAGAATTTAGATGGCCAGTGAAAATGTTCTTCAGGTGCTTTGAACCCCAAACCTTCTGCTTTCAGACCCTGTGTTTATCTCTTGAGCCACACAGGTATGGATAAAACAAAAGAGAACGTAATACTTAAACCACCTTTTAGAAGTTAGATGGACAGTGAAAATGTGCTCCAGGAGTTTCAAACCTTAAACCTTCGGTTTATAAACCCCAGAGTTATCTCTTGGGCCATGGTCCGTTGCGCTGTCGGAGGTGGTGGCAGACAGCTAGCTGGTTGGCAGTGTGCCAGGCGTTGGTGAGTCTGCAGCATGTGGTTGTGGGCAGGCTCGTACGCTCTCCTACAGAGGGAGAAATTGATGAGAAAACATGCAGTCCAGGCGTTTTCAAACTTTTTCATGTCACAGACCCCAAAATGGACTTTCATTAGGCCATGGAACCCCGTATTAATGATTCTGTCCTATAGGGACACTGATGTGAAAATATGTGTTGGTTTGGATTAAATTGGAACAAAGAAACCGGAGCACATCAGCCCTGTTTTGGCCCAACTGCATTGGCTACCAGTGAAATATCATATTGATTAAAACATTTAACTTTTTTCGTTTTTAAAGCCCTTAATGGTCTAGCTCCACAATACATTTATGATGGGCTAACTCCTCTTCCTGCCCCCATGTTACTGTAGGTCATCCACTAAACAACTCCTTTCAGTTCCACAAACACGTCATAAAACTGAAGGTGATCTAAAGCAGTGGTTTTCAACCTTTTTCATGCCAAGGACCCCTAAAGTGATATACATTTGGCCGCGGACCACCATCTGAAAATGTTTTGAGCCAGGGACCCCCAGAAGCAAAGATATCAGTACATTTTCGCTTAAAAAAAATACAAATGTTCAAAGATATACACACCTTTTCAAGGTTTTTCAAAAATAACAGATCTACAAGCTCATAGCGCGGCACTCTGTGCCACGCTATGAGCTTGTATATCTGCTATTTTTGAATATGATTGTTTTTGAATATTTGAAAAATGATTTTGACGCTATTTTAACTAATTTTGCTTGGGACCCCCTGGTCAAGGACCACTGGTGGTCCCCGGACCACTGGTTGAAAACCTCTGATCTAAAGGACTTTCTCTGTTGCTGCTCCTAAACTCTAGATTACCTCCATTCATACTTTTTTGTGTGGTTGTCATGGTTACTAACCATGTGTCATGTGTGTCAGAATGATTGGAGGGCGGAGTGTGTCATCAGTGGAGATCTGGCCCACCTGGATTGTCCTCTATAAAATAGGTGGCTGGACTTCATTCTTGTTCTCTCTCTCACCGTGAAGCTCACTGGGAGCACTCCAGCCTTTTGGATTTTGCTTGTTAAAGAACAAGATCACTGTGGTAGAGGTGTGGGTTGTGTAGTTACCTTGTCATGATGTAACTCCAAAGGTGAACAAGAAATCTAAAATAATTGCTGTATAATAATTGAATAGAAATACAAAATATGCTCCTCATTGACATTGTACGGTGAAACGGCTCTCAGTCACTCTTTTAGCACGTAAACTAACACAAACAAAGCTGATTCAGTCAATATAGAACATCACCAAACCCAGTACTGTTTGTTTTTTTTTAAAGAAAAATGTCAACTTCCTGTTGATTTTACTATTTGAAGATCCAGATCCGCGGATCCAGTCCGAGTTCTTTTTAATAAAAATAGCAAAATCAACAGGATATTAGCATCTTTATTTAAAAAACAAATGGTACTGGGTTTGGTGATGTTCTAGTCTGAATCAACTTTATTTGCGTTCGTTTGTGCTAAAAGAGTGACTTTAAGAGCTGTTTCAGCCTCCAATGTAATTCAATGAGGAGCACATTTTTTTATTATCAATGGAGCAATTATTTTAGATTTCTTGCCCACCTTTGGAGATGCATCATGGTAAGGTAACTACACAACCCAAACCTCTACCAAAGTGGTCTTGCCCTTTAAGCACTGTTAACCACCCCAGTATCCGTATTGTGGGTATAGCTTTAGCAGAAAATAGCCGATCGACAAGCTCACTGCGACACGTTGTGAGCTTGTCGATGGGCTATTTTCAGTCAAAACTTTCCTCATAATAACACAAAACAGAAAATACACTAGTATTGAGCCCTGAGGCTCACCGGTTACCCATATGGGGTTAAGTTAGTTTTAATAAAATAATTTAAACGTTCTTTGTTTGTGTGAGTTTCCTCATTTTGTTACAAACTCAGCCGTTTGCAACACTCTTGGTTGGTTGTTGCTATAAATACATTACATTTAAGTGGTTACATTTATGTCATTTGTTATCCCTGAGTCACTAGAATACCTCAAAACGACGTATGGAGCTCGGCCTATAATTGATCATTGTTTTGATTGATAATGCTGCATGCCATGAGTGCGAAGTGGTATTTTCTTAAACTTAATTCAGTTAATCATAGAGGGTCTGTGGTCATAATACAGCACTGTTTGAGGAACTATAGTTGAAAACTTAAGACATATTTTTTAATGTCCAGTCCAAAGTGAGAACAATGTAGCCTACTTGATTTAACACCAAAACTGCTATAGTTTTGATCATCTGAAAGTAAGGAATTTATAAATGACAAAAAGGATATGCATTTTTTATGACATTACGAAACATCTCTCTGTTTCCTTTCAATGAAAGTGTAAATCTGGGTTCAGACTCAGCCAGAGTAAACGTTTTCTAACAGATGGTTTTAAACAACCTAAATCTCAGTCGTGTCATAATGAACCCTTTCCCTGATCATCAGAGGGTTTATCTAGTAGATCCAGTCATTCTGTCAGGGGTAGAGGTGTTTGCTGTGGATTTTCATCTTTTGACCTGTCACCTCTCGTTTTAACTTTAAATATAACCTCAAAATCCTAATTAATGTGAAAGGCCTGGTGGTGCAAGAGTAAAGTATAGGCTTCACAAGCGGATGGTTGTGGGTTTGAATCTTGGTCAGGGAAGATCTCAATTTTCGGTCTTTTTAAGGCGAGAACCATGGATGAAGCCCGCCTCCCTCCTCACGCCCTCTTTTAGCTCCGGTAGGAGAGGGAGGAGCATGGAGGGAGCCCTCCTCCAGGGGGAGGAGCTTAATACATTTACATATTAATTAAAGATTTTTATTTTAGTATTTTTTGTGATTTTATGGCCACTGTTTTTTTTCACATGAATTTGTTTTAGACGTTTTTTTATTGTTTTTTTTTATCACCAGTTTGTATTGAACACAGCTCCATTGTTGTATTACCCTTTTAGTTTTTATTTAGTAGTTGTTTTGAGTGAGCTTTGAACCTCGAACCTTTAGTTTGTGAACCTTTGATTTATCTTTTAAGCCACGCTGGCATGGAAGGTACAATTGGGAACGTCATCCTTAACCCTTCCTTTTAGAATTTAGATGGCCAGTGAAAATGTTCTTCAGGAGCCTTGAACCCCAAACCTTCTACTTTCAGACCCTGTGTTTAACTCTTGAGCCACGCTGGCATGGGAAGTACAATTGGGAACGTAATCCTTAACCCACCTTTTAGAATTTAGATGGCCAGTTAAAATGTTCTTCAGGAGCCTTAAATCCCAAACCTTCTGCTTTCAGAACCTGTGTTTATCTCTTGAGCCACGCTGGCTTGGAAGTTACAATTGGAAACGTCATTCTTCACCCGCCTTTTAGAATTTAGATGGCCAGTGAAAATGTTCTTCAGGAGCTTTAAACCCCAAACCTTCTGCTTTCAGACCCTGTGTTTATCTCTTGAGCCACGCTGGCATGGAAGTTACAATTGGAAACGTCATCCTTCACCCGCCTTTTAGAATTTAGATGGCCAGTGAAAATGTTCTTCAGGTGCTTTGAACCCCAAACCTTCTGCTTTCAGACCCTGTGTTTATCTCTTGAGCCACACAGGTATGGATAAAACAAAAGAGAACGTAATACTTAAACCACCTTTTAGAAGTTAGATGGACAGTGAAAATGTGCTCCAGGAGTTTCAAACCTTAAACCTTCGGTTTATAAACCCCAGAGTTATCTCTTGAGCCATGGTCCGTTGCGCTGTCGGAGGTGGTGGCAGACAGCTAGCTGGTTGGCAGTGTGCCAGGCGTTGGTGAGTCTGCAGCATGTGGTTGTGGGCAGGCTCGTACGCTCTCCTACAGAGGGAGAAATTGATGAGAAAACATGCAGTCCAGGCGTTTTCAAACTTTTTCATGTCACAGACCCCAAAATGGACTTTCATTAGGCCATGGAACCCCGTATTAATGATTCTGTCCTATAGGGACACTGATGTGAAAATATGTGTTGGTTTGGATTAAATTGGAACAAAGAAACCGGAGCACATCAGCCCTGTTTTGGCCCAACTGCATTGGCTACCAGTGAAATATCATATTGATTAAAACATTTAACTTTTTTCGTTTTTAAAGCCCTTAATGGTCTAGCTCCACAATACATTTATGATGGGCTAACTCCTCTTCCTGCCCCCATGTTACTGTAGGTCATCCACTAAACAACTCCTTTCAGTTCCACAAACACGTCATAAAACTGAAGGTGATCTAAAGCAGTGGTTTTCAACCTTTTTCATGCCAAGGACCCCTAAAGTGATATACATTTGGCCGCGGACCACCATCTGAAAATGTTTTGAGCCAGGGACCCCCAGAAGCAAAGATATCAGTACATTTTCGCTTAAAAAAAATACAAATGTTCAAAGATATACACACCTTTTCAAGGTTTTTCAAAAATAAGTGCCACGCTATGAGCTTGTATATCTGCTATTTTTGAATATGATTGTTTTTTAATATTTGAAAAATGATTTTGACGCTATTTTAACTAATTTTGCTTGGGACCCCCTGGTACTCCCTCAAGGACCACTGGTGGTCCCCGGACCACTGGTTGAAAACCTCTGATCTAAAGGACTTTCTCTGTTGCTGCTCCTAAACTCTAGATTACCTCCAATCATACTTTTTTTGTGTGGTTGTCATGGTTACTAACCATGTGTCATGTGTGTCAGAATGATTGGAGGGCGGAGTGTGTCATCAGTGGAGATCTGGCCCACCTGGATTGTCCTCTATAAAAGAGGTGGCTGGACTTCATTCTTGTTCTCTCTCTCACCGTGAAGCTCAGTGGGAGCACTCCAGCCTTTTGGATTTTGCTTGTTAAAGAACAAGATCACTGTGGTAGAGGTGTGGGTTGTGTAGTTACCTTGTCATGATGTAACTCCAAAGGTGAACAAGAAATCTAAAAATAATTGCTGTATAATAATTGAATAGAAATACAAAATATGCTCCTCATTGACATTGTACGGTGAAACGGCTCTCAGTCACTCTTTTAGCACGTAAACTAACACAAACAAAGCTGATTCAGTCAATATAGAACATCACCAAACCCAGTACTGTTTTTTTTTTTTAAGAAAAATGTCAACTTCCTGTTGATTTTACTATTTGAAGATCCAGATCCGCGGATCCAGTCCGAGTTCTTTTTAATAAAAATAGCAAAATCAACAGGATATTAGCATTTTTATTTAAAAAACAAATGGTACTCGGTTTGGTGATGATCTATATAGTCTGAATTAACTTTATTTGCGTTCGTTTGTGCTAAAAGAGTGACTTTAAGAGCTGTTTCAGCCTCCAATGTAATTCAATGAGGAGCAATTTTTTTATTATCAATGGAGCAATTATTTTAGATTTCTTGCCCACCTTTGGAGATGCATCATGGCAAGGTAACTACACAACCCAAACCTCTACCAAAGTGGTCTTGCCCTTTAAGCACTGTTAACCACCCCAGTATCCGTATTGTGGGTATAGCTTTAGCAGAAAATAGCCGATCGACAAGCTCACTGCGACACGTTGTGAGCTTGTCGATGGGCTGTTTTCAGTCAAAACTTTCCTCATAATAACACAAAACAGAAAATACAATAGTATTGAGCCCTGAGGCTCACCGGTTACCCATATGGGGTTAAGTTAGTTTTAATAAAATCATTTAAACGTTCTTTGTTTGTGTGAGTTTCCTCATTTTGTTACAAACTCAGCCGTTTGCAACACTCTTGGTTGGTTGTTGCAATAAATACATTACATTTAAGTGGTTGAATTTATGTAATTTGTTATCCCTGAGTCACTAGAATACCTCAAAACGACGTATGGAGCTCGGCCTATAATTGATCATTGTTTTGATTGATAATGCTGCATGCCATGAGTGCGAAGTGGTATTTTCTTAAACTTAATTCAGTTAATCATAGAGGGTCTGTGGTCATAATACAGCACTGTTTGAGGAACTAGTTGAAAACTTAAGACATATTTTTTAATGTCCAGTCCAAAGTGAGAACAATGTAGCCTATTTGATTTAACACCAAAACTGCTATAGTTTTGATCATCTGAAACTAAGGAATTTATAAATGACAAAAAGGATATGAATTTTTTTATGACATTACAAAACATCTCTCTGTTTCCTTTCAATGAAAGTGTAAATCTGGGTTCAGACTCAGCCAGAGTAAACGTTTTCTAACAGATGGTTTTAAACAACCTAAATCTCAGTCGTGTCATAATGAACCCTTTCCCTGATCATCAGAGGGTTTATCTAGTAGATCCAGTCATTCTGTCAGGGGTAGAGGTGTTTGCTATGGATTTTCATCTTTTGACCTGTCACCTCTCGTTTTAACTTTAAATATAACCGCAAAATCCTAATTAATGTCAAAGGCCTGGTGGTGCAAGAGTAAAGTATAGGCTGCACAAGCGGATGGTCGTGGGTTTGAATCTTGGTCAGGGAAGATCTCAATTTTCGGTCTTTTTAAGACGAGAACCATGGATGAAGCCCGCCTCCCTCCTCACGCCCTCTTTTAGCTCCGGTAGGAGAGGGAGGAGCATGGAGGGAGCCCTCCTCCAGGGGGAGGAGCTTAATACATTTACATATTAATTAAAGATTTTTATTTTAGTATTTTTTGTGATTTTATGGCCACTGTTTTTTTTCACATGAATTTGTTTGAGACATTTTTTTATTGTTTTTTTTTATCACCAGTTTGTATTGACCACAGCTCCATTGTTGTTTTGTTGTATTACCCTTTTAGTTTTTATTTAGTAGTTGTTTTGAGTGAGCTTTGAACCTCGAACCTTTAGTTTGTGAACCTTTGATTTATCTTTTAAGCCACGCTGGCATGGAAGGTACAATTGGGAACGTCATCCTTAACTCTTCCTTTTAGAATTTAGATGGCCAGTGAAAATGTTCTTCAGGAGCCTTGAACACCAAACCTTCTACTTTCAGACCCTGTGTTTAACTCTTGAGCCACGCTGGCATGGAAAGTACAATTGGGAACGTCATCCTTAACCCGCCTTTTAGAATTTAGATGGCCAGTTAAAATGTTCTTCAGGAGCCTTGAACCCCAAACCTTCTGCTTTCAGACCCTGTGTTTATCTCTTGAGCCACGCTGGCCTGGAAGTTACAATTGGAAACGTCATGCTTCACCCGCCTTTTAGAATTTAGATGGCCAGTGAAAATGTTCTTCAGGAGCTTTAAACCCCAAACCTTCTGCTTTCAGACCCTGTGTTTATCTCTTGAGCCACGCTGGCATGGAAGTTACAATTGGAAACGTCATCCTTCACCCGCCTTTTAGAATTTAGATGGCCAGTGAAAATGTTCTTCAGGTGCTTTGAACCCCAAACCTTCTGCTTTCAGACCCTGTTTATCTCTTGAGCCACACAGGTATGGATAATACAAAAGAGAACGTAATACTTAAACCACCTTTTAGAAGTTAGATGGACAGTGAAAATGTGTTCCAGGAGTTTCAAACCTTAAACCTTCGGTTTATAAACCCCAGAGTTATCTCTTGAGCCATGGTCCGTTGCGCTGTCGGAGGTGGTGGCAGACAGCTAGCTGGTTGGCAGTGTGCCAGGCGTTGGTGAGTCTGCAGCATGTGGTTGTGGGCAGGCTCGTACGCTCTCTTACAGAGGGAGAAATTGATGAGAAAACATGCAGTCCAGGCGTTTTCAAACTTTTTCATGTCACAGACCCCAAAATGGACTTTCATTAGGCCATGGAACCCCGTATTAATGATTCTGTCCTATAGGGACACTGATGTGAAAATATGTGTTGGTTTGGATTAAATTGGAACAAAGAAACCGGAGCACATCAGCCCTGTTTTGGCCCAACTGCATTGGCTACCAGTGAAATATCATATTGATTAAAACATTTAACTTTTTTCGTTTTTAAAGCCCTTAATGGTCTAGCTCCACAATACATTTATGATGGGCTAACTCCTCTTCCTGCCCCCATGTTACTGTAGGTCATCCACTAAACAACTCCTTTCAGTTCCACAAACACGTCATAAAACTGAAGGTGATCTAAAGCAGTGGTTTTCAACCTTTTTCATGCCAAGGACCCCTAAAGTGATATACATTTGGCCGCGGACCACCATCTGAAAATGTTTTGAGCCAGGGACCCCCAGAAGCAAAGATATCAGTACATTTTCGCTTAAAAAAAATACAAATGTTCAAAGATATACACACTTTTTCAAGGTTTTTCAAAAATAGCAGATCTACAAGCTCATAGCGCGGCACTCTGTGCCACGCTATGAGCTTGTATATCTGCTATTTTTGAATATGATTGTTTTTTAATATTTGAAAAATGATTGTGACGCTATTTTAACTAATTTTGCTTGGGACCCCCTGGTACTCCCTCAAGGACCACTGGTGGTCCCCGGACCACTGGTTGAAAACCTCTGATCTAAAGGACTTTCTCTGTTGCTGCTCCTAAACTCTAGATTACCTCCAATCATACTTTTTTGTGTGGTTGTCATGGTTACTAACCATGTGTCATGTGTGTCAGAATGATTGGAGGGCGGAGTGTGTCATCAGTGGAGATCTGGCCCACCTGGATTGTCCTCTATAAAAGAGGTGGCTGGACTTCATTCTTGTTCTCTCTCTCACCGTGAAGCTCACTGGGAGCACTCCAGCCTTTTGGATTTTGCTTGTTAAAGAACAAGATCACTGTGGTAGAGGTGTGGGTTGTGTAGTTACCTTGTCATGTAACTCCAAAGGTGAACAAGAAATCTAAAATAATTGCTGTATAATAATTGAATAGAAATACAAAATATGCTCCTCACTGACATTGTACGGTGAAACGGCTCTCAGTCACTCTTTTAGCACGTAAACTAACACAAACAAAGCTGATTCAGTCAATATAGAACATCACCAAACCCAGTACTGTTTTATTTTTTAAAGAAAAATGTCAACTTCCTGTTGATTTTACTATTTGAAGATCCAGATCCGCGGATCCAGTCCGAGTTCTTTTTAATAAAAATAGCAAAATCAACAGGATATTATTATTTTTATTTAAAAAACAAATGGTACTGGGTTTGGTGATGTTCTATATAGTCTGAATCAACTTTATTTGCGTTCGTTTGTGCTAAAAGAGTGACTTTAAGAGCTTTTTCAGCCTCCAATGTAATTCAATGAGGAGCAATTTTTTTTTATTATCAATGGAGCAATTATTTTAGATTTCTTGCCCATCTGCATCATGGCAAGGTAACTACACAACCCAAACCTCTACCAAAGTGGTCTTGCCCTTTAAGCACTGTTAACCACCCCAGTATCCGTATTGTGGGTATAGCTTTAGCAGAAAATAGCCGATCGACAAGCTCACTGCGACACGTTGTGAGCTTGTCGATGGGCTATTTTCAGTCAAAACTTTCCTCATAATAACACAAAACAGAAAATACACTAGTATTGAGCCCTGAGGCTCACCGGTTACCCATATGGGGTTAAGTTAGTTTTAATAAAATCATTTAAACGTTCTTTGTTTGTGTGAGTTTCCTCATTTTGTTACAAACTCAGCCGTTTGCAACACTCTTGGTTTGTTGTTGCAATAAATACATTACATTTAAGTGGTTGAATTTATGTAATTTGTTATCCCTGAGTCACTAGAATACCTCAAAATGACGTATGGAGCTCGGCCTATAATTGATCATTGTTTTGATTGATATGCTGCATGCCATGAGTGCGAAGTGGTATTTTCTTAAACTTAATTCAGTTAATCATAGAGGATCTGTGGTCATAATACAGCACTGTTTGAGGAACTATAGTTGAAAACTTAAGACATATTTTTTAATGTCCAGTCCAAAGTGAGAACAATGTAGCCTACTTGATTTAACACCAAAACTGCTATAGTTTTGATCATCTGAAACTAAGGAATTTATAAATGACAAAAAGGATATGAATTTTTATGACATTACGAAACATCTCTCTGTTTCCTTTCAATGAAAGTGTAAATCTGGGTTCAGACTCAGCCAGAGTAAACGTTTTCTAACAGATGGTTTTAAACAACCTAAATCTCAGTCGTGTCATAATGAACCCTTTCCCTGATCATCAGAGGGTGTATCTAGTAGATCCAGTCATTCTGTCAGGGGTAGAGGTGTTTGCTGTGGATTTTCATCTTTTGACCTGTCACCTCTCGTTTTAACTTTAAATATAACCTCAAAATCCTAATTAATGTGAAAGGCCTGGTGGTGCAAGAGTAAAGTATAGGCTTCACAAGCGGATGGTGGTGGGTTTGAATCTTGGTCAGGGAAGATCTCAATTTTCGGTCTTTTTAAGGCGAGAACCAGAGGTGGGGACTTGGACTCGAGACTCGAGACTCGACTTGACTTGAAGTCCCGATTTTGATGACTTTAGACTTGCTTGACCAAATCAAAAATAGACTTGGACTTGCTTGGGACTTGAATGCCAAAGACTTGAGACTTGACTTGACTTGAACGCTAAAGACTTCAGACTTGACTTGACTTGAGCCCTCTTGACTTGAAAATTCAAGTCTTTTCAAGTCACTTTCAAGTCACTTTCAAGTCACTTTCAAGTCACTTATGCAAGCCAAAAATGTTTAAAAAGTGTGCATCAACTATAACGTTATTAGTCAGAAATTCCGGCCGTCAGTGACGCCTAGTGTAGTGTTGCCAAAGCTGCTTATTTACCCTAACCTTTGGACAAAATTTGGTTTGTTTTTGGCTTGTTTTTGGAAGTCGGTTCGCTTGTTTCTCTCCCGATACTTGGCAACACTGGCCCACATGTTGCACGTTACCAAACAAACAACACACCGGCTTCACTCCTGCCGTCGCTGCTGGAACTGAAGCCAGGTGGAATAAAATGTCAACTCCAGCAGTTATAGCTTGGTTGTAAAAAAACAAAGTTGTCCTTTAAGTGCATTTTCTGCAAAAACAAGCAACCAAGAGTATACCTAGCGCTAAGGTAAAAGTGCAATATATCAGCTACCTACTTCTACTCAACTACATATGAGAGGCAGATATTAGCCTACTTTTACTCCACTACAATTATTTGAAAATTTTAGGTACCAATTACTTTGTAGATTTAGGTTATTAATACAAAACATACATTGACCACTTCAGCGCTATATACATTTCCTCTTCTACCCCGGATTTGAACACGGTTTCCAGTGCAAGTGCTGAAATTTCACCATCGTGATCAGAGGATACACTGAATTTGTGTCAGATCCTGTGTCTAGGTGAGACATGGCCTTTGACATTATCTAAATGTCTCAATAGAAGAGCAGGGAGACAAAATACAACCACCATGATTGTATAAGTTATATTGTAGTAACATACTCTACCATACAGATTGTACAACATTACATTATATTCATTAAAAAGGGCCCTTTTAAACCCTGTCCTCAAGGAGGAAATTAAAAGTACAGTATCTGCGTTCTGTTGGCCTGGAAGAACCCATGTTTTAAAACAAATGCAAATTGTGAAAAATGCTCATGATTTATGTAAACCTTTACATATCTTGAATTAACATTTTGACTTGTTTGGGACTCGAAACAAAAGGTTAGGACTTGTTTGGGACTCGAACCAAAATGTTAAGGACTTGTGTGGGACTCGAAACAAAAAGCTGAGGACTTGGACTTGACTTGGGACTTGGCTGTGTTGACTTGGACTTGACTCGGGACTTGAGAGCAAAGACTTGAGACTCGACTTGCAACATAGGGACTTTGTCCCACCTCTGGCGAGAACCATGGATGAAACCCACCTCCTTCCTCACGCACTCTTTTAGCTCCGGTAGGAGAGGGAGGAGCATGGAGGGAGCCCACCTCCAGGGGGAGGAGCTTAATACATTTACATATTAATTAAAGATTTTTATTTTAGTATTTTTTGTGATTTTATGGCCACTGTTTTTTTTCACATATGAGAATTTTTTTTCTTGTTTTTTTTATCACCAGTTTGTATTGACCACAGCTCCATTGTTGTTTTGTTGTATTACCCTTTTAGTTTTTATTTAGTAGTTGTTTTGAGTGAGCTTTGAACCTCGAACCTTTAGTTTGTGAACCTTTGATTTATATTTTAAGCCACGCTGGCATGGAAGGTACGATTGGGAACGTCATCCTTAACCCGCCTTTTAGAATTTAGATGGACAGTGAAAATGTTCTTCAGGAGCCTTGAACCCCAAACCTTCTACTTTTAGGCCCTGTGTTTAACTCTTGAGCCACGCTGGCATGGAAAGTATAATTGGGTACGTCATCCTTAACCCGCCTTTTAGAATTTAGATGGCCAGTTAAAATGTTCTTCGGGAGCCTTGAACCCCAAACCTTCTGCTTTCAAACCCTGTGTTTATCTCTTGAGCCACGCTGGCTTGGAAGTTACAATTGGAAACGTCATCCTTCACCCGCCTTTTAGAATTTAGATGGCCAGTGAAAATGTTCTTCAGGAGCTTTGAACCCCAAACCTTCTGCTTTCAGACCCTGTGTTTATCTCTTGAGCCACGCTGACATGGAAGTTACAATTGGGAACGTCATCCTTCAACCGCCTTTTAGAATTTAGATGGCCAGTGAAAATGTTCTTCAGGTGCTTTGAACCCCAAACCTTCTGCTTTCAGACCCTGTGTTTATCTCTTGAGCCACACAGGTATGGATAATACAAAAGAGAACGTAATACTTAAACCACCTTTTAGAAGTTAGATGGACAGTGAAAATGTGCTCCAGGAGTTTCAAACCTTAAACCTTCGGTTTATAAACCCCAGAGTTATCTCTTGAGCCATGGTGGCATGAACCATGCAACTGAGAACATAATACTTAAACCACCTTTTCAGGATTGAGATGGACAATGAAAATGTTCTTTAGGAGCTTTGAACCTTAAACTCTTTGGTTCATAAACAATGACACATCTCTTGAGCCACAGAGACATGAAACATTCAGATGAGAAGGAAATACTTATCCTTTTAGTATTTGGATGCACAGTGTATTTCTACATTAACTTCACCACTTAAACCCTCTAATCTTAGTAAAGTTGCAACTTTACTTTCCCGCTTGCCTTGTTACCATCTACACCAAATCTTTTCACAAAGAATTGTCAATCTACAAGCTCACAACACGTCGACACATTGTGCTCTGGACTTAGTACATTTATTTTTTCACCATTGGGTCACTACCGAAACGAAACGAAAGTTAAATCCGAAAAAATCACCAAGTGTGGAGGCCAAAATTGTCCCCTCAAAAACCTGTTAGGAGTACGTTTCAGGCAATTTAGAGTTGGTAGTACTTTGTAGTGACACTTTTTTTGGTCCCTAACATTCATCGAGCTCTGGACTTAGTACATTTATTTTTTCACCATTGGGTCACTACCGAAACGAAACCGAAAAGAAAGTTCAATCCAAAAAAAACACTAAGTGTGGAGGCCAAAATCGTCCCCCCGAAAACCTGTTAGGAGTACGTTTCAGGCAATTTAGAGTTGATTGGTAGTACTTTGTAGGAGGGCCGGACTGGGACCAAAATTCAGCCCTGACATTCTGGTCCGAACCAGCCCAGCCCTGCACATGAACTCTGCAGCCGCACTGAGGCGCCCAAAAAAAAAAGCCCAAACATTAACGGAACTAATAATTGGGCCGCGCGACCCGGAAATGACCGTAATAATCCTAAAAGGGGAGCGAAAATATTATATATAAAAAAAAAAAAAAAGGGGCCCAGCGGCCCACCGGGCATTTGCCCTGTACGCCAAATGGCCAGTCCGCCGCTGAACATACGTTTGTGTATGTTTCTACATACACATTTCTGAAACCAGTCGAGCGTCATGTGACCCATAATCTGAGTTCCCAGAAGTTTTCGCCGGCTCGGCGAGGAACTTCTGGGCCAGAGCCCTGGGATTTGTGGGCGGGATGTAATTTACGCTCTGAATCTGAGCGGACACGCCTCTTACCGGTCTGGAGCTGTGCAACTCGTGTAAAAAGTCCGACGAGAGGCAAACAGCAGTACACAACAATGGCGGCCGAAATTTCTCAAGGGGAAATTGCTTCCCGTCGATCCTATTTAGATGCAACACCCACTGCATGTGGATCCCGCCCCCTTTTCTTCATTGGCTGTTGATTTGAATCACAACGCAGTGGCCGCGCCCCTGCTGTCCAAACTCCGAGGCAATGCCTCCCAGACTATGTGACCCATGGCATACGCAACAGATGTAAGCCAATATTGTCTCTAAATACTGATATTCTTGCAATGATTTGTGAAACAGTTTGTCTATTTTTATTTTGAAATTGAATGTAAATCACTGTATGACTTTACTGTGTAATTTCGATGCCTGTATCTAAGTTGTTCTGTTTGATGTGTTGTTTTGATGTTGAATCTGCCTGAATGTGTTCTGTTTGGAGTTCAGCCGCTGGTCATGGGGGGTCGTAGTGTAAAAGGGACTTGATGATGCTTTTGGAAGAATGTTATTTTTTAATGTTTTTTGATGCAGATAGTCTGTTTACAGACTTTACACTTTATTTTCAATCTGTAAATAAGTCAAGAAGCAGAATACACTGGTATGGAACTCCTGGGTTACTGGGATGGGGTTCAATTCCCTGCGGTGTCTGCTGATTGCAAGTTAAAAGTGTAACAGGTTTTTGGGGGGACGATTTTGGCCTCCACACTCAGTGATTTTTTCGGATTTAACTTTCGTTTCGGTAGTGACACAAAAACGTTTCGGTAGTGACACAATGGTGAAAAAAAAAAATTACTCCACTACAAAGTACTACCAATCAACTCTAAATTGCCTGAAATTGCAGGTTTTTGGGGGACGGTGTTGGCCTCCACTCTTAGTGATTTTTTCGGATTTAACTTTCGTTTTGGTAGTGACAAAAAAACGTTTCGGTAGTGACACAATGGTGAAAAAAAAAAATTACTCCACTGCAAAGTTTTGGGGGGACGATTTTGGCCTCTACACTCAGTGATTTTTTCGGATTTAACTTTCGTTTCGGTAGTGACACAAAAACGTTTCGGTAGTGACACAATGGTGAAAAAAAAAATTACTCCACTACAAAGTACTACCAATCAACTCTAAATTGCCTGAAACTTACTCCTAACAGGTTTTTGGGGGACGGTGTTGGCCTCCACTCTTAGTGATTTTTTCGAATTTAACTTTCGTTTCGGTAGTGACACAAAAACGTTTCGGTAGTGACACCATGGTGAAAAGAAATAACTCCACTACAAAGTACTACCAATCAACTCTAAATTGACTGAAACGTACTCCTATCAGGTTTCTGGGGGGATTTAACTTTGTTTCTACCGAAACGAAAGTTATATCCAAAAAAATCACTAAGTGTGGAGTAAGTAAGTAAGTAAGTAAATTGTATTTATATAGCACCTCTCACAGAGAGAACTCACAAAGTGCTTAACATACATTGAATAGAAACAAAACAAGCAAGAAAATATTAAAAGCTATACAGTTCATGTGCATCAACAACATAGACATAGAGATTATAACGAGACAGCAAATGCTTGTGCAAAAAGTAGAGTTTTCAGTTTGTTTTTAAAAATGTCCACAGATGGTACCTCTCTTAAAACTTGAGGAAGTGTGTTCCAGAGTCTTGCTGCAACCGCTTGGAAAGCTCTGTCGCCTTTGGTTTTTAAGAGGGTTTTTGGAGTCTTTATGAGCCCCTGGTCAGCTGACCTTAGGGCTCTTGGGGGCTCATAGGGCGGGACTAGATCGGCTAAATATTTCGGAGCCTGACCGTTCCGAGCTCTGTAGGTTAAAACTAAGACCTTAAAATTTACCCTGAGGTTAACAGGGAGCCAGTGCAGTGCAGACAGGACTGGAGTAATGTGGCATCTTCTATTTGACCTAGTGAGCAATCTGGCAGCGGCATTCTGAATCATTTGCAGGCGTTCCATGGAGGTTTTACTGAGACAGGTGAAAAGTGAATTACAATAGTCCAGGCGTGATGAGATGAATGCATGAATAATCATTTCGAGTTCCGGGTAAGTGACTATGGATCTGAGTTTTGCAATATTTCTGAGGTGGAAAAAGCAGGTGCGTGTTACAGAACTGATGTGGGTGTCAAGTTGCATAGTCTGATTAAAATTGACACCCAGGTTTCGGAGGTTGGGGCGGACATTTTGTCTGAGGGGCCCAATAGAGTCCATCACTTTTGGCACAATGTGTTCTGGTGCCACGATGAGCACCTCTGTTTTCGATTCATTTAACAATAAAAAGTTGGCTGACATCCAGGCCTTTATAGCTGACATACAATCGTGTAAAACCTTGAAATTAAAATCAGCAGGGCTCTTGGGATTAAAAGAATAATAAAGCTGGATATCATCTGCATAAAAGTGATAAGATATACCTTTAAAATAACTGATAAGGTGCCCTAGTGGAAGCATGTAAAGTGCGAAAAGTGTAGGCCCAAGGACCGATCCCTGAGGGACGCCATATGAGAGGGGGGTTGATGCTGACACATGGGTGCCCAAAGCTACAGAGAAGCTCCTCCCTGTAAGGTAGGAGGAGAACCAGTTTAGGGCCCTCCCTGTGATCCCCACCTGTTCTCTGAGCCTATTAATTAAAATCTGGTGATCAATTGTGTCAAAGGCCGCCGTCATGTCCAGTAGTACTAGGATCGAGCATTTACCAACATCTAAGGACATCATTAAATCATTAGAAACTCTTAAAAGGGCTGTTTCTGTGGAGTGCATTTGTCTAAAACCCGATTGAAACTTATCTAAAATATTGTGGTCATTTAAAACTGTTAAAAGTTGGGTGGCAACAATTTTCTCTAAAATCTTGGAAATAAAAGGGAGTTTAGAGATTGGCCGGTTTTAAAAGTGGATGTACAGTAGTGCTTTTTTCGTCACCAGCATTTTTCGTCATTTTTCGTCACCAGCATTTTTTGTCATTTTTCGTCACCAGCATTTTTTCGTCATTTTTCGTCACCAGCATTTTTTCGTCACCAGCATTTTTCGTCATTTTTCGTCACCAGCATTTTTTCGTCACCAGCATTTTTCGTCATTTTTCGTCACCAGCATTTTTTTCGTCACCAGCATTTTTCGTCATTTTCCGTCACCAGCATTTTTTCGTCACCAGCATTTTTCGTCATTTTTCGTCACCAGCATTTTTTCGTCACCAGCATTTTTCGTCATTTTCCGTCAACAGCATTTTTTCGTCACCAGCATTTTTCGTCATTTTTCGTCACCAGCATTTTTTCGTCACCAGCATTCTTCGTCATTTTTCGTCACCAGCATTTTTCGTCACCAGCATTTTTTCGTCACCAGCATTTTTTCGTCACCAGCATTTTTTGTCATTTTTCGTCACCAGCATTTCTTCGTCATTTTTCGTCACCAGCATTTTTTCGTCACCAGCATTTTTTTCGTCACCAGCATTTTTTGTCATTTTTCGTCACCAGCATTTTTTCGTCACCAGCATTTTTCGTCATTTTTCGTCACCAGCATTTTTTTCGTCACCAGCATTTTTCGTCATTTTTCGTCACCAGCATTTTTTCGTCACCAGCATTTTTTGTCATTTTTCGTCACCAGCATTTTTCGTCACCAGCATTTTTTCGTCACCAGCATTTTTCGTTATTTTTCGTCACCAGCATTTTTTTCGTCACCAGCATTTTTTCGTCACCAGCATTTTTCGTCATTTTTCGTCACCAGCATTTTTCGTCATTTTTCGTCACCAGCATTTTTTCGTCATTTTCCGTCACCAGCATTTTTTCGTCACCAGCATTTTTCGTCATTTTTCGTCACCAGCATTTTTTCGTCACCAGCATTCTTCGTCATTTTTCGTCACCAGCATTTTTCGTCACCAGCATTTTTTCGTCACCAGCATTTTTTCGTCACCAGCATTTTTTGTCATTTTTCGTCACCAGCATTTCTTCGTCATTTTTCGTCACCAGCATTTTTTCGTCACCAGCATTTTTTGTCATTTTTCGTCACCAGCATTTTTTTAGTCACCAGCAGTTTTCGTCATTTTTCGTCACCAGCATTTTTCGTCACCAGCATTTTTTCGTCACCAGCATTTTTTCGTCACCAGCATTTTTTGTCATTTTTCGTCACCAGCATTTCTTCGTCATTTTTTGTCACCAGCATTTTTTCGTCACCAGCATTTTTTTCGTCACCAGCATTTTTTCGTCACCAGCATTCTTCGTCATTTTTCGTCACCAGCATTTTTCGTCACCAGCATTTTTTCGTCACCAGCATTTTTTGTCATTTTTCGTCACCAGCATTTCTTCGTCATTTTTCGTCACCAGCATTTTTTCGTCACCAGCATTTTTTTCGTCACCAGCATTTTTTCGTCACCAGCATTTTTCGTCATTTTTCGTCACCAGCATTTTTTTCGTCACCAGCATTTTTCGTCATTTTTCGTCACCAGCATTTTTTCGTCACCAGCATTCTTCGTCATTTTTTGTCACCAGCATTTTTCGTCACCAGCATTTTTTTCGTCACCAGCATTTTTTTCGTCACCAGCATTTTTCGTCATTTTTCGTCACCAGCATTTTTCGTCACCAGCATTTTTTCGTCACCAGCATTTTTTCGTCACCAGCATTTTTTGTCATTTTTCGTCACCAGCATTTCTTCGTCATTTTTCGTCACCAGCATTTTTTCGTCACCAGCATTTTTTTCGTCACCAGCATTTTTTCGTCACCAGCATTTTTTTCGTCACCAGCATTTTTCGTCATTTTTCGTCACCAGCATTTTTCGTCACCAGCATTTTTTCGTCACCAGCATTTTTTCGTCACCAGCATTTTTTGTCATTTTTCGTCACCAGCATTTCTTCGTCATTTTTCGTCACCAGCATTTTTTCGTCACCAGCATTTTTTTCGTCACCAGCATTTTTTCGTCACCAGCATTCTTCGTCATTTTTCGTCACCAGCATTTTTCGTCACCAGCATTTTTTCGTCACCAGCATTTTTTGTCATTTTTCGTCACCAGCATTTCTTCGTCATTTTTCGTCACCAGCATTTTTTCGTCACCAGCATTTTTTTCGTCACCAGCATTTTTTCGTCACCAGCATTTTTCGTCATTTTTCGTCACCAGCATTTCTTCGTCATTTTTCGTCACCAGCATTTTTTCGTCACCAGCATTTTTTTCGTCACCAGCATTTTTTCGTCACCAGCATTTTTTTCGTCACCAGCATTTTTCGTCATTTTTCGTCACCAGCATTTTTTCGTCACCAGCATTTTTTCGTCACCAGCATTTTTTGTCATTTTTCGTCACCAGCATTTCTTCGCCATTTTTCGTCACCAGCATTTTTTCGTCACCAGCATTTTTTTCGTCACCAGCATTTTTTCGTCACCAGCATTCTTCGTCATTTTTCGTCACCAGCATTTTTCGTCACCAGCATTTTTTCGTCACCAGCATTTTTTGTCATTTTTCGTCACCAGCATTTCTTCGTCATTTTTCGTCACCAGCATTTTTTCGTCACCAGCATTTTTTTCGTCACCAGCATTTTTTCGTCACCAGCATTTTTCGTCATTTTTCGTCACCAGCATTTTTTCGTCACCAGCATTCTTCGTCATTTTTCGTCACCAGCATTTTTCGTCACCAGCATTTTTTTCGTCACCAGCATTTTTCGTCATTTTTCGTCACCAGCATTTTTCGTCACCAGCATTTTTTCGTCACCAGCATTTTTTGTCATTTTTCGTCACCAGCATTTCTTCGTCATTTTTCGTCACCAGCATTTTTTCGTCACCAGCATTTTTTCGTCACCAGCATTTTTTCGTCACCAGCATTTTTTGTCATTTTTCGTCACCAGCATTTCTTCGTCATTTTTCGTCACCAGCATTTTTTCGTCACCAGCATTTTTTTCGTCACCAGCATTTTTTCGTCACCAGCATTTTTCGTCATTTTTCGTCACCAGCATTTTTTTCGTCACCAGCATTTTTCGTCATTTTTCGTCACCAGCATTTTTTCGTCACCAGCATTCTTCGTCATTTTTCGTCACCAGCATTTTTCGTCACCAGCATTTTTTTCGTCACCAGCATTTTTTTCGTCACCAGCATTTTTCGTCATTTTTCGTCACCAGCATTTTTTCGTCACCAGCATTTTTTCGTCACCAGCATTTTTTGTCATTTTTCGTCACCAGCATTTCTTTGTCATTTTTCGTCACCAGCATTTTTTCGTCACCAGCATTTTTCGTCATTTTTCGTCACCAGCATTTTTTCGTCACCAGCATTCTTCGTCATTTTTCGTCACCAGCATTTTTTTCGTCACCAGCATTTTTCGTCATTTTTCGTCACCAGCATTTTTCGTCATTTTTCGTCACCAGCATTTTTTCGTCACCAGCATTCTTCGTCATTTTTCGTCACCAGCATTTTTCGTCACCAGCATTTTTTCGTCACCAGCATTTTTTTCGTCACCAGCACTTCTTCGTCATTTTTCGTCACCAGCATTTTTTCGTCACCAGCATTTTTTTCGTCACCAGCATTTTTTCGTCACCAGCATTTTTTGTCATTTTTCGTCACCAGCATTTTTCGTCATTTTTCGTCACCAGCATTTTTTTCGTCACCAGCATTTTTTGTCATTTTTCGTCACCATTATTTTTTCGTCACCAGCATTTTTCGTCATTTTTCGTCACCAGCATTTTTTCGTCACCAGCATTCTTCGTCATTTTTCGTCACCAGCATTTTTCGTCATTTTTCGTCACCAGTATTTTTTTCGTCACCAGCATTTTTCATCATTTTTCGTCACCAGCATTTTTTCGTCACCAGCATTCTTCGTCATTTTTCGTCACCAGCATTTTTCGTCACCAGCATTTTTTCGTCACCAGCATTTTTCGTCATTTTTCGTCACCAGCATATTTTCGTCACCAGCATTCTTCGTCATTTTTCGTCACCAGCATTTTTCGTCACCAGCATTTTTTCGTCACCAGCATTTTTTCGTCACCAGCATTTTTTGTCATTTTTCGTCACCAGCATTTTTTTCGTCACCAGCATTTTTCGTCATTTTTCGTCACCAGCATTTTTTTCGTCACCAGCATTTTTCGTCACCAGCATTTTTTCGTCACCAGCATTTTTTTCGTCACCAGCATTTCTTCGTCATTTTTCGTCACCAGCATTTTTTCGTCACAAGCATTTTTTTCGTCACCAGCATTTTTTCGTCACCAGCATTTTTTGTCATTTTTCGTCACCAGCATTTCTTGTCATTTTTCGTCACCAGCATTTTTTCGTCACCAGCATTTTTCGTCATTTTTCGTCACCAGCATTTTTTTCGTCACCAGCATTTTTTGTCATTTTTCGTCACCATTATTTTTTCGTCACCAGCATTTTTTCGTCACCAGCATTCTTCGTCATTTTTCGTCACCAGCATTTTTCGTCATTTTTCGTCACCAGTATTTTTTTCGTCACCAGCATTTTTCATCATTTTTCGTCACCAGCATTTTTTCGTCACCAGCATTCTTCGTCATTTTTCGTCACCAGCATTTTTCGTCACCAGCATTTTTTCGTCACCAGCATTTTTTCGTCACCAGCATTTTTTTTCATTTTTCGTCACCAGCATTTTTTTAGTCACCAGCAGTTTTCGTCATTTTTCGTCACCAGCATTTTTCGTCACCAGCATTTTTTCGTCACCAGCATTTTTTCGTCACCAGCATTTTTTGTCATTTTTCGTCACCAGCATTTCTTCGTCATTTTTTGTCACCAGCATTTTTTCGTCACCAGCATTTTTTTCGTCACCAGCATTTTTTCGTCACCAGCATTCTTCGTCATTTTTCGTCACCAGCATTTTTCGTCACCAGCATTTTTTCGTCACCAGCATTTTTTGTCATTTTTCGTCACCAGCATTTCTTCGTCATTTTTCGTCACCAGCATTTTTTCGTCACCAGCATTTTTTTCGTCACCAGCATTTTTTCGTCACCAGCATTTTTCGTCATTTTTCGTCACCAGCATTTTTTTCGTCACCAGCATTTTTCGTCATTTTTCGTCACCAGCATTTTTTCGTCACCAGCATTCTTCGTCATTTTTTGTCACCAGCATTTTTCGTCACCAGCATTTTTTTCGTCACCAGCATTTTTTTCGTCACCAGCATTTTTCGTCATTTTTCGTCACCAGCATTTTTCGTCACCAGCATTTTTTCGTCACCAGCATTTTTTCGTCACCAGCATTTTTTGTTATTTTTCGTCACCAGCATTTCTTCGTCATTTTTCGTCACCAGCATTTTTTCGTCACCAGCATTTTTTTCGTCACCAGCATTTTTTCGTCACCAGCATTTTTTTCGTCACCAGCATTTTTCGTCATTTTTCGTCACCAGCATTTTTCGTCACCAGCATTTTTTCGTCACCAGCATTTTTTCGTCACCAGCATTTTTTGTCATTTTTCGTCACCAGCATTTTTTCGTCACCAGCATTTTTTTCGTCACCAGCATTTTTTCGTCACCAGCATTCTTCGTCATTTTTCGTCACCAGCATTTTTCGTCACCAGCATTTTTTCGTCACCAGCATTTTTTGTCATTTTTCGTCACCAGCATTTCTTCGTCATTTTTCGTCACCAGCATTTCTTCGTCATTTTTCGTCACCAGCATTTTTTCGTCACCAGCATTTTTTTCGTCACCAGCATTTTTTCGTCACCAGCATTTTTCGTCATTTTTCGTCACCAGCATTTTTTTCGTCACCAGCATTTTTCGTCATTTTTCGTCACCAGCATTTTTTCGTCACCAGCATTCTTCGTCATTTTTTGTCACCAGCATTTTTCGTCACCAGCATTTTTTTCGTCACCAGCATTTTTTCGTCACCAGCATTTTTTGTCATTTTTCGTCACCAGCATTTCTTCGTCATTTTTTGTCACCAGCATTTTTTCGTCACCAGCATTTTTTCGTCACCAGCATTCTTCGTCATTTTTCGTCACCAGCATTTTTCGTCACCAGCATTTTTTTCGTCACCAGCATTTTTCGTCATTTTTCGTCACCAGCATTTTTCGTCACCAGCATTTTTTCGTCACCAGCATTTTTTGTCATTTTTCGTCACCAGCATTTCTTCGTCATTTTTCGTCACCAGCATTTTTTCGTCATCAGCATTTTTTTCGTCACCAGCATTTTTTGTCATTTTTCGTCACCAGCATTTTTTTCGTCACCAGCATTTTCCGTCATTTTTCGTCACCAGCATTTTTCGTCACCAGCATTTTTTCGTCACCAGCATTTTTTCGTCACCAGCATTTTTTGTCATTTTTCGTCACCAGCATTTCTTCGTCATTTTTCATCTCCAGCATTTTTTCGTCACCAGCATTTTTTTCGTCACCAGCATTTTTTCGTCACCAGCATTCTTCGTCATTTTTCGTCACCAGCATTTTTCGTCACCAGCATTTTTTCGTCACCAGCATTTTTTCGTCACCAGCATTTTTTGTCATTTTTCGTCACCCGCATTTCTTCGTCATTTTTCGTCACCAGCATTTTTTCGTCACCAGCATTTTTTTCGTCACCAGCATTTTTTCGTCACCAGCATTTTTCGTCATTTTTCGTCACCAGCATTTTTTTCGTCACCAGCATTTTTTCGTCACCAGCATTTTTCGTCATTTTTCGTCACCAGCATTTTTTCGTCACCAGCATTCTTCGTCATTTTTCGTCACCAGCATTTTTCGTCATTTTTCGTCACCAGTATTTTTTTCGTCACCAGCATTTTTCATCATTTTTCGTCACCAGCATTTTTTCGTCACCAGCATTCTTCGTCATTTTTCGTCACCAGCATTTTTCGTCACCAGCATTTTTTCGTCACCAGCATTTTTCGTCATTTTTCGTCACCAGCATATTTTCGTCACCAGCATTCTTCGTCATTTTTCGTCACCAGCATTTTTCGTCACCAGCATTTTTTCGTCACCAGCATTTTTTCGTCACCAGCATTTTTTGTCATTTTTCGTCACCAGCATTTTTTTCGTCACCAGCATTTTTCGTCATTTTTCGTCACCAGCATTTTTTTCGTCACCAGCATTTTTCGTCACCAGCATTTTTTCGTCACCAGCATTTTTTTCGTCACCAGCATTTCTTCGTCATTTTTCGTCACCAGCATTTTTTCGTCACAAGCATTTTTTTCGTCACCAGCATTTTTTCGTCACCAGCATTTTTTGTCATTTTTCGTCACCAGCATTTCTTGTCATTTTTCGTCACCAGCATTTTTTCGTCACCAGCATTTTTCGTCATTTTTCGTCACCAGCATTTTTTTCGTCACCAGCATTTTTTGTCATTTTTCGTCACCATTATTTTTTCGTCACCAGCATTTTTTCGTCACCAGCATTCTTCGTCATTTTTCGTCACCAGCATTTTTCGTCATTTTTCGTCACCAGTATTTTTTTCGTCACCAGCATTTTTCATCATTTTTCGTCACCAGCATTTTTTCGTCACCAGCATTCTTCGTCATTTTTCGTCACCAGCATTTTTCGTCACCAGCATTTTTTCGTCACCAGCATTTTTTCGTCACCAGCATTTTTTGTCATTTTTCGTCACCAGCATTTTTTTAGTCACCAGCAGTTTTCGTCATTTTTCGTCACCAGCATTTTTCGTCACCAGCATTTTTTCGTCACCAGCATTTTTTCGTCACCAGCATTTTTTGTCATTTTTCGTCACCAGCATTTCTTCGTCATTTTTTGTCACCAGCATTTTTTCGTCACCAGCATTTTTTTCGTCACCAGCATTTTTTCGTCACCAGCATTCTTCGTCATTTTTCGTCACCAGCATTTTTCGTCACCAGCATTTTTTCGTCACCAGCATTTTTTGTCATTTTTCGTCACCAGCATTTCTTCGTCATTTTTCGTCACCAGCATTTTTTCGTCACCAGCATTTTTTTCGTCACCAGCATTTTTTCGTCACCAGCATTTTTCGTCATTTTTCGTCACCAGCATTTTTTTCGTCACCAGCATTTTTCGTCATTTTTCGTCACCAGCATTTTTTCGTCACCAGCATTCTTCGTCATTTTTTGTCACCAGCATTTTTCGTCACCAGCATTTTTTTCGTCACCAGCATTTTTTTCGTCACCAGCATTTTTCGTCATTTTTCGTCACCAGCATTTTTCGTCACCAGCATTTTTTCGTCACCAGCATTTTTTCGTCACCAGCATTTTTTGTTATTTTTCGTCACCAGCATTTCTTCGTCATTTTTCGTCACCAGCATTTTTTCGTCACCAGCATTTTTTTCGTCACCAGCATTTTTTCGTCACCAGCATTTTTTTCGTCACCAGCATTTTTCGTCATTTTTCGTCACCAGCATTTTTCGTCACCAGCATTTTTTCGTCACCAGCATTTTTTCGTCACCAGCATTTTTTGTCATTTTTCGTCACCAGCATTTTTTCGTCACCAGCATTTTTTTCGTCACCAGCATTTTTTCGTCACCAGCATTCTTCGTCATTTTTCGTCACCAGCATTTTTCGTCACCAGCATTTTTTCGTCACCAGCATTTTTTGTCATTTTTCGTCACCAGCATTTCTTCGTCATTTTTCGTCACCAGCATTTCTTCGTCATTTTTCGTCACCAGCATTTTTTCGTCACCAGCATTTTTTTCGTCACCAGCATTTTTTCGTCACCAGCATTTTTCGTCATTTTTCGTCACCAGCATTTTTTTCGTCACCAGCATTTTTCGTCATTTTTCGTCACCAGCATTTTTTCGTCACCAGCATTCTTCGTCATTTTTTGTCACCAGCATTTTTCGTCACCAGCATTTTTTTCGTCACCAGCATTTTTTCGTCACCAGCATTTTTTGTCATTTTTCGTCACCAGCATTTCTTCGTCATTTTTTGTCACCAGCATTTTTTCGTCACCAGCATTTTTTCGTCACCAGCATTCTTCGTCATTTTTCGTCACCAGCATTTTTCGTCACCAGCATTTTTTTCGTCACCAGCATTTTTCGTCATTTTTCGTCACCAGCATTTTTCGTCACCAGCATTTTTTCGTCACCAGCATTTTTTGTCATTTTTCGTCACCAGCATTTCTTCGTCATTTTTCGTCACCAGCATTTTTTCGTCACCAGCATTTTTTTCGTCACCAGCATTTTTTGTCATTTTTCGTCACCAGCATTTTTTTCGTCACCAGCATTTTCCGTCATTTTTCGTCACCAGCATTTTTCGTCACCAGCATTTTTTCGTCACCAGCATTTTTTCGTCACCAGCATTTTTTGTCATTTTTCGTCACCAGCATTTCTTCGTCATTTTTCATCTCCAGCATTTTTTCGTCACCAGCATTTTTTTCGTCACCAGCATTTTTTCGTCACCAGCATTCTTCGTCATTTTTCGTCACCAGCATTTTTCGTCACCAGCATTTTTTCGTCACCAGCATTTTTTCGTCACCAGCATTTTTTGTCATTTTTCGTCACCAGCATTTCTTCGTCATTTTTCGTCACCAGCATTTTTTCGTCACCAGCATTTTTTTCGTCACCAGCATTTTTTCGTCACCAGCATTTTTCGTCATTTTTCGTCACCAGCATTTTTTTCGTCACCATCATTTTTCGTCATTTTTCGTCACCAGCATTTTTTCGTCACCAGCATTCTTCGTCATTTTTCGTCACCAGCATTTTTCGTCACCAGCATTTTTTTCGTCACCAGCATTTTTTTCGTCACCAGCATTTTTCGTCATTTTTCGTCACCAGCATTTTTTCGTCACCAGCATTTTTTTAGTCACCAGCATTTTTTCGTCACCAGCATTCTTCGTAATTTTTCGTCACCAGCATTTTTCGTCACCAGCATTTTTTCGTCACCAGCATTTTTTGTCATTTTTCGTCACCAGCATTTCTTCGTCATTTTTCGTCACCAGCATTTTTTCGTCACCAGCATTTTTTCGTCACCAGCATTTTTTCGTCACCAGCATTTTTTGTCATTTTTCGTCACCAGCATTTTTTCGTCACCAGCATTTTTCGTCATTTTTCGTCACCAGCATTTTTTCGTCACCAGCATTTTTTGTCATTTTTCGTCACCAGCATTTTTTCGTCACCAGCATTTTTTCGTCACCAGCATTTTTTTCGTCACCAGCATTTTTTCGTCACCAGCATTCTTCGTCATTTTTCGTCACCAGCATTTTTCGTCACCAGCATTTTTTCGTCACCAGCATTTTTTCGTCACCAGCATTTTTTGTCATTTTTCGTCACCAGCATTTCTTCGTCATTTTTCGTCACCAGCATTTTTTCGTCACCAGCATTTTTTTCGTCACCAGCATTTTTTCGTCACCAGCATTTTTCGTCATTTTTCGTCACCAGCATTTTTTTCGTCACCAGCATTTTTCGTCATTTTTCGTCACCAGCATTTTTTCGTCACCAGCATTCTTCGTCATTTTTCGTCACCAGCATTTTTCGTCACCAGCATTTTTTTCGTCACCAGCATTTTTTTCGTCACCAGCATTTTTCGTCATTTTTCGTCACCAGCATTTTTTCGTCACCAGCATTTTTTCGTCACCAGCATTTTTTGTCATTTTTCGTCACCAGCATTTCTTCGTCATTTTTCGTCACCAGCATTTTTTCGTCACCAGCATTTTTTGTCATTTTTCGTCACCAGCATTTTTTCGTCACCAGCATTTTTTTCGTCACCAGCATTTTTTTCGTCACCAGCATTTTTTGTCATTTTTCGTCACCAGCATTTTTTCGTCACCAGCATTTTTCGTCATTTTTCGTCACCAGCATTTTTTCGTCACCAGCATTCTTCGTCATTTTTCGTCACCAGCATTTTTTCGTCACCAGCATTTTTTTCGTCACCAGCACTTCTTCGTCATTTTTCGTCACCAGCATTTTTTCGTCACCAGCATTTTTTTCGTCACCAGCATTTTTTCGTCACCAGCATTTTTTGTCATTTTTCGTCACCAGCATTTTTCGTCATTTTTCGTCACCAGCATTTTTTTCGTCACCAGCATTTTTTGTCATTTTTCGTCACCATTATTTTTTCGTCACCAGCATTTTTCGTCATTTTTCGTCACCAGCATTTTTTCGTCACCAGCATTCTTCGTCATTTTTCGTCACCAGCATTTTTCGTCATTTTTCGTCACCAGTATTTTTTTCGTCACCAGCATTTTTCATCATTTTTCGTCACCAGCATTTTTTCGTCACCAGCATTCTTCGTCATTTTTCGTCACCAGCATTTTTCGTCACCAGCATTTTTTCGTCACCGGCATTTTTCGTCATTTTTCGTCACCAGCATATTTTCGTCACCAGCATTCTTCGTCATTTTTCGTCACCAGCATTTTTCGTCACCAGCATTTTTTCGTCACCAGCATTTTTTCGTCACCAGCATTTTTTGTCATTTTTCGTCACCAGCATTTTTTTCGTCACCAGCATTTTTCGTCATTTTTCGTCACCAGCATTTTTTTCGTCACCAGCATTTTTCGTCACCAGCATTTTTTCGTCACCAGCATTTTTTTCGTCACCAGCATTTCTTCGTCATTTTTCGTCACCAGCATTTTTTCGTCACAAGCATTTTTTTCGTCACCAGCATTTTTTCGTCACCAGCATTTTTTGTCATTTTTCGTCACCAGCATTTCTTGTCATTTTTGGTCACCAGCATTTTTTCGTCACCAGCATTTTTCGTCATTTTTCGTCACCAGCATTTTTTTCGTCACCAGCATTTTTTGTCATTTTTCGTCACCATTATTTTTTTGTCACCAGCATTTTTTCGTCACCAGCATTCTTCGTCATTTTTCGTCACCAGCATTTTTCGTCATTTTTCGTCACCAGTATTTTTTTCGTCACCAGCATTTTTCATCATTTTTCGTCACCAGCATTTTTTCGTCACCAGCATTCTTCGTCATTTTTCGTCACCAGCATTTTTCGTCACCAGCATTTTTTTCGTCACCAGCATTTTTTTCGTCACCAGCATTTTTCGTCATTTTTCGTCACCAGCATTTTTTCGTCACCAGCATTTTTTCGTCACCAGCATTTTTTGTCATTTTTCGTCACCAGCATTTCTTCGTCATTTTTCGTCACCAGCATTTTTTCGTCACCAGCATTTTTTGTCATTTTTCGTCACCAGCATTTTTTCGTCACCAGCATTTTTTTCGTCACCAGCATTTTTTTCGTCACCAGCATTTTTTGTCATTTTTCGTCACCAGCATTTTTTCGTCACCAGCATTTTTCGTCACCAGCATTTTTTCGTCACCAGCATTCTTCGTCATTTTTCGTCACCAGCATTTTTTCGTCACCAGCATTTTTTTCGTCACCAGCACTTCTTCGTCATTTTTCGTCACCAGCATTTTTTCGTCACCAGCATTTTTTTCGTCACCAGCATTTTTTCGTCACCAGCATTTTGTGTCATTTTTCGTCACCAGCATTTTTCGTCATTTTTCGTCACCAGCATTTTTTTCGTCACCAGCATTTTTTGTCATTTTTCGTCACCATTATTTTTTCGTCACCAGCATTTTTCGTCATTTTTCGTCACCAGCATTTTTTCGTCACCAGCATTCTTCGTCATTTTTCGTCACCAGCATTTTTCGTCATTTTTCGTCACCAGTATTTTTTTCGTCACCAGCATTTTTCATCATTTTTCGTCACCAGCATTTTTTCGTCACCAGCATTCTTCGTCATTTTTCGTCACCAGCATTTTTCGTCACCAGCATTTTTTCGTCACCGGCATTTTTCGTCATTTTTCGTCACCAGCATATTTTCGTCACCAGCATTCTTCGTCATTTTTCGTCACCAGCATTTTTCGTCACCAGCATTTTTTCGTCACCAGCATTTTTTCGTCACCAGCATTTTTTGTCATTTTTCGTCACCAGCATTTTTTTCGTCACCAGCATTTTTCGTCATTTTTCGTCACCAGCATTTTTTTCGTCACCAGCATTTTTCGTCACCAGCATTTTTTCGTCACCAGCATTTTTTTCGTCACCAGCATTTCTTCGTCATTTTTCGTCACCAGCATTTTTTCGTCACAAGCATTTTTTTCGTCACCAGCATTTTTTCGTCACCAGCATTTTTTGTCATTTTTCGTCACCAGCATTTCTTGTCATTTTTGGTCACCAGCATTTTTTCGTCACCAGCATTTTTCGTCATTTTTCGTCACCAGCATTTTTTTCGTCACCAGCATTTTTTGTCATTTTTCGTCACCATTATTTTTTTGTCACCAGCATTTTTTCGTCACCAGCATTCTTCGTCATTTTTCGTCACCAGCATTTTTCGTCATTTTTCGTCACCAGTATTTTTTTCGTCACCAGCATTTTTCATCATTTTTCGTCACCAGCATTTTTTCGTCACCAGCATTCTTCGTCATTTTTCGTCACCAGCATTTTTCGTCACCAGCATTTTTTCGTCACCAGCATTTTTCGTCATTTTTCGTCACCAGCATTTTTTCGTCACCAGCATTCTTCGTCATTTTTCGTCACCAGCATTTTTCGTCACCAGCATTTTTTCGTCACCAGCATTTTTTCGTCACCAGCATTTTTTGTCATTTTTCGTCACCAGCATTTTTTCGTCACCAGCATTTTTTTCGTCACCAGCATTTTTCGTCATTTTTCGTCACCAGCATTTTTTCGTCACCAGCATTTTTCGTCATTTTTCGTCACCAGCATTCTTCGTCATTTTTCGTCACCAGCATTTTTCGTCACCAGCATTTTTTCGTCACCAGCATTTTTTCGTCACCAGCATTTTTTGTCATTTTTCGTCACCAGCATTTTTTCGTCACCAGCATTTTTTCGTCACCAGCATTTTTTGTCATTTTTCGTCACCAGCATTTCCTCGTCATTTTTCGTCACCACCATTTTTTGTCATTTTTCGTCACCAGTATTTTTTTCGTCACCAGCATTTTTCGTCATTTTTCGTCACCAGCATTTTTTGTCATTTTTCGTCACCAGTATTTTTTCGTCACCAGCATTTTTCGTCATTTTTCGTCACCAGCATTTTTTCGTCACCAGTATTTTTCGTCATTTTTCGTCACCAGCATTTTTTTCGTCACCAGTATTTTTTGTCATTTTTCGTCACCAGTATTTTTTCGTCACCAGCATTTTTCGTCATTTTTCGTCACCAGCATTTTTTTCGTCACCAGCATTTTTTGTAATTTTTCGTCACCAGCATTTTTTCGTCACCAGCATTTTTCGTCATTTTTCGTCACCAGCATTTTTTGTCATTTTTCGTCACCAGCATTTTTTCGTCAACAGCATTTTTTGTCATTTTTCGTCACCAGCATTTTTTCGTCACCAGCATTTTTTGTCATTTTTCGTCACCAGCATTTTTTCGTCACCAGCATTTTTTGTCATTTTTCGTCACCAGCATTTTTTTCGTCACCAGCATTTTTTCGTCAACAGCATTTTTTCGTCACCAGCATTTTTCGTCATTTTTCGTCACCAGCATTCTTCGTCATTTTTTGTCACCAGCATTTTTCGTCACCAGCATTTTTTCGTCACCAGCATTTTTTCGTCACCAGCATTTTTTGTCATTTTTCGTCACCAGCATTTTTTCGTCACCAGCATTTTTTCGTCACCAGCATTTTTTGTCATTTTTCGTCACCAGCATTTCCTCGTCATTTTTCGTCACCACCATTTTTTGTCATTTTTCGTCACCAGTATTTTTTTCGTCACCAGCATTTTTCGTCATTTTTCGTCACCAGCATTTTTTGTCATTTTTCGTCACCAGTATTTTTTCGTCACCAGCATTTTTCGTCATTTTTCGTCACCAGCATTTTTTCGTCACCAGCATTTTTCGTCATTTTTCGTCACCAGCATTTTTTTCGTCACCAGTATTTTTTGTCATTTTTCGTCACCAGTATTTTTTCGTCACCATCATTTTTCGTCATTTTTCGTCACCAGCATTTTTTTCGTCACCAGCATTTTTTGTAATTTTTCGTCACCAGCATTTTTTCGTCACCAGCATTTTTCGTCATTTTTCGTCACCAGCATTTTTTGTCATTTTTCGTCACCAGCATTTTTTCGTCAACAGCATTTTTTGTCATTTTTCGTCACCAGCATTTTTTCGTCACCAGCATTTTTTGTCATTTTTCGTCACCAGCATTTTTTCGTCACCAGCATTTTTTGTCATTTTTCGTCACCAGCATTTTTTTCGTCACCAGCATTTTTTCGTCAACAGCATTTTTTGTCATTTTTCGTCACCAGCATTTCTTCGTCATTTTTTGTCACCAGCATTTTTTCGTCACCAGCATTTTTTGTCATTTTTCGTCACCAGCATTTTTTCGTCACCAGCATTTTTCGTCATTTTTCGTCACCAGCATTCTTCGTCATTTTTCGTCACCAGCAATATTCGTCACCAGCATTTTTTCGTCACCAGCATTTTTTCGTCACCAGCATTTTTTGTCATTTTTCGTCACCAGCATTTTTTCGTCACCAGCATTTTTTCGTCACCAGCATTTTTTGTCATTTTTCGTCACCAGCATTTCCTCGTCATTTTTCGTCACCAGCATTTTTTGTCATTTTTCGTCACCAGTATTTTTTTCGTCACCAGCATTTTTCGTCATTTTTCGTCACCAGCATTTTTTGTCATTTTTCGTCACCAGTATTTTTTCGTCACCAGCATTTTTCGTCATTTTTCGTTACCAGCATTTTTTCGTCACCAGCATTTTTCGTCATTTTTCGTCACCAGCATTTTTTTCGTCACCAGTATTTTTTGTCATTTTTCGTCACCAGTATTTTTTCGTCACCAGCATTTTTCGTCATTTTTCGTCACCAGCATTTTTTTCGTCACCAGCATTTTTTGTAATTTTTCGTCACCAGCATTTTTTCGTCACCAGCATTTTTCGTCATTTTTCGTCACCAGCATTTTTTGTCATTTTTCGTCACCAGCATTTTTTCGTCAACAGCATTTTTTGTCATTTTTCGTCACCAGCATTTTTTCGTCACCAGCATTTTTTGTCATTTTTCGTCACCAGCATTTTTTCGTCACCAGCATTTTTTGTCATTTTTCGTCACCAGCATTTTTTTCGTCACCAGCATTTTTTCGTCAACAGCATTTTTTGTCATTTTTCGTCACCAGCATTTCTTCGTCATTTTTCGTCACCAGCATTTTTTCGTCACCAGCATTTTTTGTCATTTTTCGTCACCAGCATTTTTACGTCACCAGCATTTTTCGTAATTTTTCGTCACCAGCATTTTTTGTCATTTTTCGTCACCAGTATTTTTTTCGTCACCAGCATTTTTCGTCATTTTTCGTCACCAGCATTTTTTGTCATTTTTCGTCACCAGTATTTTTTCGTCACCAGCATTTTTCGTCATTTTTCGTCACCAGCATTTTTTGTCATTTTTCGTCACCAGCATTTTTTCGTCAACAGCATTTTTTGTCATTTTTCGTCACCAGCATTTTTTCGTCACCAGCATTTTTCGTCATTTTTCGTCACCAGCATTTCTTCGTCACCAGCATTTTTTGTCATTTTTCGTCACCAGCATTTTTTCGTCACCAGCATTTTTTGTCATTTTTCGTCACCAGCATTTTTTTCGTCACCAGCATTTTTTCGTCAACAGCATTTTTTGTCATTTTTCGTCACCAGCATTTCTTCGTCATTTTTCGTCACCAGCATTTTTTCGTCACCAGCATTTTTTGTCATTTTTCGTCACCAGCATTTTTTCGTCACCAGCATTTTTCGTCATTTTTCGTCACCAGCATTTTTTTCGTCACCAGCATTTTTCGTCATTTTTCGTCACCAGCATTTTTTCGTCACCAGCATTCTTCGTCATTTTTCGTCACCAGCATTTTTTCGTCACCAGCATTTTTTTCGTCACCAGCATTTCTTCGTCATTTTTCGTCACCAGCATTTTTTCGTCACCAGCATTTTTTTCGTCACCAGCATTTTTTCGTCACCAGCATTTTTTGTCATTTTTCGTCACCAGCATTTTTCGTCATTTTTCGTCACCAGCATTTTTTTCGTCACCAGCATTTTTTGTCATTTTTCGTCACCAGCATTTTTTTCGTCACCAGCATTTTTCGTCATTTTTCGTCATTTTTCGTCACCAGCATTTTTTCGTCACCAGCATTCTTCGTCATTTTTTGTCACCAGCATTTTTCGTCACCAGCATTTTTTCGTCACCAGCATTTTTTCGTCACCAGCATTTTTTGTCATTTTTCGTCACCAGCATTTTTTCGTCACCAGCATTTTTTCGTCACCAGCATTTTTTGTCATTTTTCGTCACCAGCATTTCCTCGTCATTTTTCGTCACCAGCATTTTTTGTCATTTTTCGTCACCAGTATTTTTTTCGTCACCAGCATTTTTCGTCATTTTTCGTCACCAGCATTTTTTGTCATTTTTCGTCACCAGTATTTTTTCGTCACCAGCATTTTTCGTCATTTTTCGTCACCAGCATTTTTTCGTCACCAGCATTTTTCGTCATTTTTCGTCACCAGCATTTTTTTCGTCACCAGTATTTTTTGTCATTTTTCGTCACCAGTATTTTTTCGTCACCAGCATTTTTCGTCATTTTTCGTCACCAGCATTTTTTTCGTCACCAGCATTTTTTGTAATTTTTCGTCACCAGCATTTTTTCGTCACCAGCATTTTTCGTCATTTTTCGTCACCAGCATTTTTTGTCATTTTTCGTCACCAGCATTTTTTCGTCAACAGCATTTTTTGTCATTTTTCGTCACCAGCATTTTTTCGTCACCAGCATTTTTTGTCATTTTTCGTCACCAGCATTTTTTCGTCACCAGCATTTTTTGTCATTTTTCGTCACCAGCATTTTTTTCGTGACCAGCATTTTTTCGTCAACAGCATTTTTTGTCATTTTTCGTCACAAGCATTTCTTCGTCATTTTTCGTCACCAGCATTTTTTCGTCACCAGCATTTTTTGTCATTTTTCGTCACCAGCATTTTTTTGTCACCAGCATTTTTCGTAATTTTTCGTCACCAGCATTTTTCGTCATTTTTCGTCACCAGCATTTTTTCGTCACCAGCATTTTTCGTCATTTTTCGTCACCAGCATTTCTTCGTCATTTTTCGTCACCAGCATTTTTTCGTCACCAGCATTTTTTGTCATTTTTCGTCACCAGCATTTTTACGTCACCAGCATTTTTCGTAATTTTTCGTCACCAGCATTTTTTGTCATTTTTCGTCACCAGTATTTTTTTCGTCACCAGCATTTTTCGTCATTTTTCGTCACCAGCATTTTTTGTCATTTTTCGTCACCAGTATTTTTTCGTCACCAGCATTTTTCGTCATTTTTCGTCACCAGCATTTTTTGTCATTTTTCGTCACCAGCATTTTTTCGTCAACAGCATTTTTTGTCATTTTTCGTCACCAGCATTTTTTCGTCACCAGCATTTTTCGTCATTTTTCGTCACCAGCATTTCTTCGTCACCAGCATTTTTTGTCATTTTTCGTCACCAGCATTTTTTCGTCACCAGCATTTTTTGTCATTTTTCGTCACCAGCATTTTTTTCGTCACCAGCATTTTTTCGTCAACAGCATTTTTTGTCATTTTTCGTCACCAGCATTTCTTCGTCATTTTTCGTCACCAGCATTTTTTCGTCACCAGCATTTTTTGTCATTTTTCGTCACCAGCATTTTTTCGTCACCAGCATTTTTCGTCATTTTTCGTCACCAAATTTTTTTCGTCACCAGCATTTTTCGTCATTTTTCGTCACCAGCATTTTTTCGTCACCAGCATTCTTCGTCATTTTTCGTCACCAGCATTTTTTCGTCACCAGCATTTTTTCGTCACCAGCATTTTTTGTCATTTTTCGTCACCAGCATTTTTTCGTCACCAGCATTTTTTCGTCACCAGCATTTTTTGTCATTTTTCGTCACCAGCATTTCCTCGTCATTTTTCGTCACCAGCATTTTTTGTCATTTTTCGTCACCAGTATTTTTTTCGTCACCAGCATTTTTCGTCATTTTTCGTCACCAGCATTTTTTGTCATTTTTCGTCACCAGTATTTTTTCGTCACCAGCATTTTTCGTCATTTTTCGTCACCAGCATTTTTTCGTCACCAGCATTTTTCGTCATTTTTCGTCACCAGCATTTTTTTCGTCACCAGTATTTTTTGTCATTTTTCGTCACCAGTATTTTTTCGTCACCAGCATTTTTCGTCATTTTTCGTCACCAGCATTTTTTCGTCAACAGCATTTTTTGTCATTTTTCGTCACCAGCATTTTTTCGTCACCAGCATTTTTTGTCATTTTTCGTCACCAGCATTTTTTCGTCACCAGCATTTTTTGTCATTTTTCGTCACCAGCATTTTTTTCGTCACCAGCATTTTTTCGTCAACAGCATTTTTTGTCATTTTTCGTCACCAGCATTTCTTCGTCATTTTTCGTCACCAGCATTTTTTCGTCACCAGCATTTTTTGTCATTTTTCGTCACCAGCATTTTTACGTCACCAGCATTTTTCGTAATTTTTCGTCACCAGCATTTTTTGTCATTTTTCGTCACCAGTATTTTTTTCGTCACCAGCATTTTTCGTCATTTTTCGTCACCAGCATTTTTTGTCATTTTTCGTCACCAGTATTTTTTCGTCACCAGCATTTTTCGTCATTTTTCGTCACCAGCATTTTTTGTCATTTTTCGTCACCAGCATTTTTTCGTCAACAGCATTTTTTGTCATTTTTCGTCACCAGCATTTTTTCGTCACCAGCATTTTTCGTCATTTTTCGTCACCAGCATTTCTTCGTCACCAGCATTTTTTGTCATTTTTCGTCACCAGCATTTTTTCGTCACCAGCATTTTTTGTCATTTTTCGTCACCAGCATTTTTTTCGTCACCAGCATTTTTTCGTCAACAGCATTTTTTGTCATTTTTCGTCACCAGCATTTCTTCGTCATTTTTCGTCACCAGCATTTTTTCGTCACCAGCATTTTTTGTCATTTTTCGTCACCAGCATTTTTTCGTCACCAGCATTTTTCGTCATTTTTCGTCACCAGCATTTTTTTCGTCACCAGCATTTTTCGTCATTTTTCGTCACCAGCATTTTTTCGTCACCAGCATTCTTCGTCATTTTTCGTCACCAGCATTTTTTCGTCACCAGCATTTTTTTCGTCACCAGCATTTCTTCGTCATTTTTCGTCACCAGCATTTTTTCGTCACCAGCATTTTTTTCGTCACCAGCATTTTTTCGTCACCAGCATTTTTTGTCATTTTTCGTCACCAGCATTTTTCGTCATTTTTCGTCACCAGCATTTTTTTCGTCACCAGCATTTTTTGTCATTTTTCGTCACCAGCATTTTTTTCGTCACCAGCATTTTTCGTCATTTTTCGTCATTTTTCGTCACCAGCATTTTTTCGTCACCAGCATTCTTCGTCATTTTTTGTCACCAGCATTTTTCGTCACCAGCATTTTTTCGTCACCAGCATTTTTTCGTCACCAGCATTTTTTGTCATTTTTCGTCACCAGCATTTTTTCGTCACCAGCATTTTTTCGTCACCAGCATTTTTTGTCATTTTTCGTCACCAGCATTTCCTCGTCATTTTTCGTCACCAGCATTTTTTGTCATTTTTCGTCACCAGTATTTTTTTCGTCACCAGCATTTTTCGTCATTTTTCGTCACCAGCATTTTTTGTCATTTTTCGTCACCAGTATTTTTTCGTCACCAGCATTTTTCGTCATTTTTCGTCACCAGCATTTTTTCGTCACCAGCATTTTTCGTCATTTTTCGTCACCAGCATTTTTTTCGTCACCAGTATTTTTTGTCATTTTTCGTCACCAGTATTTTTTCGTCACCAGCATTTTTCGTCATTTTTCGTCACCAGCATTTTTTTCGTCACCAGCATTTTTTGTAATTTTTCGTCACCAGCATTTTTTCGTCACCAGCATTTTTCGTCATTTTTCGTCACCAGCATTTTTTGTCATTTTTCGTCACCAGCATTTTTTCGTCAACAGCATTTTTTGTCATTTTTCGTCACCAGCATTTTTTCGTCACCAGCATTTTTTGTCATTTTTCGTCACCAGCATTTTTTCGTCACCAGCATTTTTTGTCATTTTTCGTCACCAGCATTTTTTTCGTGACCAGCATTTTTTCGTCAACAGCATTTTTTGTCATTTTTCGTCACAAGCATTTCTTCGTCATTTTTCGTCACCAGCATTTTTTCGTCACCAGCATTTTTTGTCATTTTTCGTCACCAGCATTTTTTCGTCACCAGCATTTTTCGTAATTTTTCGTCACCAGCATTTTTCGTCATTTTTCGTCACCAGCATTTTTTCGTCACCAGCATTTTTCGTCATTTTTCGTCACCAGCATTTTTTTCGTCACCAGTATTTTTTGTCATTTTTCGTCACCAGTATTTTTTCGTCACCAGCATTTTTCGTCATTTTTCGTCACCAGCATTTTTTTCGTCACCAGCATTTTTTGTAATTTTTCGTCACCAGCATTTTTTCGTCACCAGCATTTTTCGTCATTTTTCGTCACCAGCATTTTTTGTCATTTTTCGTCACCAGCATTTTTTCGTCAACAGCATTTTTTGTCATTTTTCGTCACCAGCATTTTTTCGTCACCAGCATTTTTCGTCATTTTTCGTCACCAGCATTTCTTCGTCACCAGCATTTTTTGTCATTTTTCGTCACCAGCATTTTTTCGTCACCAGCATTTTTTGTCATTTTTCGTCACCAGCATTTTTTTCGTCACCAGCATTTTTTCGTCAACAGCATTTTTTGTCATTTTTCGTCACCAGCATTTCTTCGTCATTTTTCGTCACCAGCATTTTTTCGTCACCAGCATTTTTTGTCATTTTTCGTCACCAGCATTTTTTCGTCACCAGCATTTTTCGTCATTTTTCGTCACCAGCATTTTTTTCGTCACCAGCATTTTTCGTCATTTTTCGTCACCAGCATTTTTTCGTCACCAGCATTCTTCGTCATTTTTCGTCACCAGCATTTTTCGTCACCAGCATTTTTTCGTCACCAGCATTTTTTTCGTCACCAGCATTTCTTCGTCATTTTTCGTCACCAGCATTTTTTCGTCACCAGCATTTTTTTCGTCACCAGCATTTTTTCGTCACCAGCATTTTTTGTCATTTTTCGTCACCAGCATTTTTCGTCATCAGCATTTTTTCGTCACCAGCATTCTTCGTCATTTTTCGTCACCAGCATTTTTCGTCACCAGCATTTTTTCGTCACCAGCATTTTTTTCGTCACCAGCATTTTTTCGTCACCAGCATTCTTCGTCATTTTTCGTCACCAGCATTTTTCGTCACCAGCATTTTTTCGTCACCAGCATTTTTTCGTCACCAGCATTTTTTGTCATTTTTCGTCACCAGCATTTTTCGTCACCAGCATTTTTTGTCATTTTTCGTCACCAGCATTTTTTTCGTCACCAGCATTTTTCGTCATTTTTCGTCACCAGCATTCTTTCGTCACCAGCATTCTTCGTCATTTTTCGTCACCAGCATTTTTCGTCACCAGCATTTTTTCGTCACCAGCATTTTTCGTCATTTTTCGTCACCAGCATTTTTTTCGTCACCAGCATTTTTTTCGTCACCAGCATTTTTTGTCATTTTTCGTCACCAGCATTTTTTCGTCACCAGCATTTTTTGTCATTTTTCGTCACCAGCATTTCTTCGTCATTTTTCGTCACCAGCATTTTTTCGTCACCAGCATTTTTTGTCATTTTTCGTCACCAACATTTTTTTCGTCACCAGCATTTTTCGTCACCAGCATTTTTTGTCATTTTTCGTCACCAGCATTTCTTCGTCATTTTTTCGTCACCAGCATTTTTTCGTCACCAGCATATTTTCGTCACCAGCATTTTTTGTCATTTTTCGTCACCAGCATTTCCTCGTCATTTTTCGTCACCAGCATTTTTTGTCATTTTTCGTCACCAGTATTTTTTTCGTCACCAGCATTTTTCGTCATTTTTCGTCACCAGCATTTTTTTCGTCACCAGCATTTTTTCGTCACCAGCATTTTTTCGTCACCAGCATTTTTCGTCATTTTTCGTCACCAGCATTTTTCGTCATTTTTCGTCACCAGCATTTTTTCGTCATTTTTCGTCACCAGCATTTTTTCGTCACCAGCATTTTTTGTCACCAGCCTTTTTTGCGTCACCAGCATTTTTTCGTCACCAGCATTTTTTCGTCACCAGCATTTTTTGTCATTTTTCGTCACCAGCATTTCTTCGTCATTTTTCGTCACCAGCATTTTTTCGTCACCAGCATTTTTTGTCATTTTTCGTCACCAGCATTTTTTTCGTCACCAGCATTTTTCGTCATTTTTCGTCACCAGCATTTTTTCGTCACCAGCATTCTTCGTCATTTTTTGTCACCAGCATTTTTCGTCACCAGCATTTTTTCGTCACCAGCATTTTTTCGTCACCAGCATTTTTTGTCATTTTTCGTCACCAGCATTTTTTCGTCACCAGCATTTTTTCGTCACCAGCATTTTTTTGTCACCAGCATTTTTTGTCATTTTTCGTCACCAGCATTTCCTCGTCATTTTTCGTCACCAGCATTTTTTGTCATTTTTCGTCACCAGTATTTTTTTCGTCACCAGCATTTTTCGTCATTTTTCGTCACCAGCATTTTTTGTCATTTTTCGTCACCAGTATTTTTTCGTCACCAGCATTTTTCGTCATTTTTCGTCACCAGCATTTTTTCGTCACCAGCATTTTTCGTCATTTTTCGTCACCAGCATTTTTTTCGTCACCAGTATTTTTTGTCATTTTTCGTCACCAGTATTTTTTCGTCACCAGCATTTTTTGTAATTTTTCGTCACCAGCATTTTTTTCGTCACCAGCATTTTTTGTAATTTTTCGTCACCAGCATTTTTTCGTCACCAGCATTTTTTCGTCACCAGCATTTTTTGTCATTTTTCGTCACCAGCATTTCCTCGTCATTTTTCGTCACCAGCATTTTTTGTCATTTTTCGTCACCAGTATTTTTTTCGTCACCAGCATTTTTCGTCATTTTTCGTCACCAGCATTTTTTGTCATTTTTCGTCACCAGTATTTTTTCGTCACCATTATTTTTCGTCATTTTTCGTCACCAGCATTTTTTCGTCACCAGCATTTTTCGTCATTTTTCGTCACCAGCATTTTTTTCGTCACCAGTATTTTTTGTCATTTTTCGTCACCAGTATTTTTTCGTCACCAGCATTTTTCGTCATTTTTCGTCACCAGCATTTTTTTCGTCACCAGCATTTTTTGTAATTTTTCGTCACCAGCATTTTTTCGTCACCAGCATTTTTCGTCATTTTTCGTCACCAGCATTTTTTGTCATTTTTCGTCACCAGCATTTTTTTGTCATTTTTCGTCACCAGCATTTTTTCGTCACCAGCATTTTTCGTCATTTTTCGTCACCAGCATTTGGAGGCCAAAATTGTTCCCCCAAAAACCTGTTAGGAGTACGTTTCAGGCAATTTAAAGTTGATTGGTAGCTCTGGACTTAGTACATTTTTTTTCGTTTTGGTAGCGACACCATTGTGTCACTAGGCAGTGACTTTTTTTTTGGTCCCTAACATTCATCGAGCTCTGGACTTAGTCATTTTGTTCCCGTTTCGGTATTGACACAATGGTGTCACTACCGAAACGGAAAAAATATGTTCCCCCAAAAACCTGTTAGGAGTACGTTTCAGGCAATTTAAAGTTGATTGGTAGTGACTTTTTTTTTGGTCCCTAACATTCATCGAGCTCTGGACTTAGTCATTTTTTTTCCGTTTCGGTAGTGTCACAACCGAAACGAGAAAAAAAAAATCCCCCAAAAACCTGTTAGGAGTACGTTTCAGGCAATTTAAAGTTGATTGGTAGTGACTTTTTTTTTGGTTCCTAACATTCATCGAGCTCTGGACTTAGTCATTTTTTTCCCGTTTCGGTAGTGTCACTACCGAAACGGAAAAAAAAATGTTCCCCCAAAAACCTGTTAGGAGTACGTTTCAGGCAATTTAAAGTTGATTGGTAGTGACTTTTTTTTTGGTCCCTAACATTCATCGAGCTCTGGACTTAGTCATTTTTTTTCCGTTCCGGTAGTGACACAATGGTGTCACTACCGAAACGAAAAAAAAATTGTTCCCCCAAAAACCTGTTAGGAGTACGTTTCAGGCAATTTAAAGTTGATTGGTAGTGACTTTTTTTTTGGTCCCTAACATTCATCGAGCTCTGGACTTAGTCATTTTTTTCCCGTTTCGGTAGTGTCACTACCGAAACGGAAAAAAAAATGTTCCCCCAAAAACCTGTTAGGAGTACGTTTCAGGCAATTTAAAGTTGATTGGTAGTGACTTTTTTTTTGGTCCCTAACATTCATCGAGCTCTGGACTTAGTCATTTTTTTTCCGTTCCGGTAGTGACACAATGGTGTCACTACCGAAACGAAAAAAAAATTGTTCCCCCAAAAACCTGTTAGGAGTACGTTTCAGGCAATTTAAAGTTGATTGGTAGTGACTTTTTTTTTGGTCCCTAACATTCATCGAGCTCTGGACTTAGTAATTTTTTTTCCGTTTCGGTAGTGACACAATGGTGTCACTACCGAAACGAGAAAAAAAAATGTTCCCCCAAAAACCTGTTAGGAGTACGTTTCAAGCAATTTAAAGTTGATTGGTAGTGACTTTTTTTTTGGTCCCTATTAACATTCATCGAGCTCTGGACTTAGTATTTTTTTTTCCGTTTCGGTAGTGACACTACCGAAACGGAAAAAAAAATGTTCCCCCGAAAACCTGTTAGGAGTACGTTTCAGGCAATTTAAAGTTGATTGGTAGTGACTTTTTTTTTGGTCCCTAACATTCATCGAGCTCTGGACTTAGTAATTTTTTTTCCGTTTCGGTAGTGACACCATTGTGTCACTACCGAAACGGAAAAAAAAAAGTTCCCCCAAAAACCTGTTAGGAGTACGTTTCAGGCAATTTAAAGTTGATTGGTAGTGACTTTTTTTTTGGTCCCTAACATTCATCGAGCTCTGGACTTAGTAATTTTTTTTCCGTTTCGGTAGTGACACTACCGAAACGAGAAAAAAAAATGTTCCCCCAAAAACCTGTTAGGAGTACGTTTCAGGCAATTTAAAGTTGATTGGTAGTGACTTTTTTTTTGGTCCCTAACATTCATCGAGCTCTGGACTTAGTATTTTTTTTTTCATTGTTCCCCCAAAAACCTGATAGGAGTACGTTTCAGGCAATTTAAAGTTGATTGGTAATACTTTGTAGTGACTTTTTTTTTGGTCCCTAACATTCATCGCGCTCTGGACTTAGTAAAAAAAAAATCGTTTCGGTAGTGACACCGTTGTGTCACTACCGAAACGAAGTTAAATCCCAAAAAATCACTAAGTGTGGAGGCCAAAATTGTTCCCCCAAAAACCTGTTAGGAGTAGGCTACTCCTAACAGGTTTCAACACTAAAATCAACACTAAATTGCCTGAAACGTACTCCAACAGGTTTTTGGGGGGACGATTTTGGCCTCCGCACTTAGTGATTTTTCCGGATTTAAATTTCGTTTCGGTAGTGACACAAAAACGTTTCCGTAGTGACACAATGGTGAAAAAAAAATTACTAAGTCCAGAGCTCGATGAATATTAGGGACCAAAGTCACTACAAAGTACTACCAATCAACTCTAAATTGCCTGAAACGTACTCCTAACAGGTTTTTGGGGGGACGATTTTGGCCTCCACACTTAGTTATTTTTCCGGATTTAACTTTTGTTTCGATAGTGACACAAAAACGTTTCGGTAGTGACACAATGGTGAAGACATTTTTTTTACTCCACTACAAAGTTTTGGGGGGACGATTTTGGCCTCTACACTTAGTGATTTTTTCGGATTTACCGTTCGTTTTGGTAGTGACACAAAAACGTTTCGGTAGTGACACAATGGTGAAAAAAAAAATTACTCCACTACAAAGTATTACCAATCAACTCTAAATTGCCTGAAACGTACTCCTAACAGGTTTTTGGGGGGACGATTTTGGCCTCCACACTTCCCTCCACACAATGGTGAAAAAATAAATTTACTAAGTCCAGATCTCGATGAATGTTTGGGACCAAAAAAAGTCACTACAAAGTACTACCAATCAACTCTAAATTGCCTGAAACGTACTCCTAACAGGTTTTTGGGGGGACGATTTTGGCCTCCACACTTAGTGCTTTTTTCGGATTTAACTGTAGTTTCGGTAGTGACACAATGGTGATTTTTTTTTTTACACTACAAAGTACTACCAATCAACTCTAAATTGCCTGAAACATACTCCTAACAGGTTTTTGGGGGGACGATTTTGGCCTCCACACTTAGTGCTTTTTTCGGATTTAACTTTAGTTTCGGTAGTGACACAATGGTGAAAAAAAAAAATTACACTGCGTACTACCAATCAACTCTAAATTGCATGAAACGTACTCTTAACAAGTTTTTGGGGGGACGATTTTGGCCTCCACACTTAGTGCTTTTTTCGGATTTAACTTTAGTTTCGGTAGTGACACAATGGTGAAAAAAAAAATTACACTACAAAGTACTACCAATCAACTCTAAATTGCATGAAACGTACTCTTAACAGGTTTTTGTGGGGACGATTTTGGCCTCCACACTTAGTGCTTTTTTCGGATTTAAATTTCGTTTCGGTAGTGACAAACTTTCGTTTCGGTAGTGACACAATGGTGAAAAAATAAATGTACTAAGTCCAGAGCTCGATGAATGTTAGGGACCAAAAAAAGTCACTACAAAGTACTACCAATCAACTCTAAATTGCCTGAAATGTACTCCTAACAGGTTTTTGGGGGGACGATTTTGGCCTCCACACTTAGTGATTTTTTCGGATTTAACTTTCGTTTAATAAATGTACTAAGTCCAGAGCTCGATGAATGTTAGGGACCAAAAAAAGTCACTACAAAATACTACCAAACATCTCTAAATGGCCTGAAACGTACTCCTAACAGGTTTTTGGGGGACAATTTTGGCCTCCACACTTGGTGATTTTTTCGGATTTAACTTGGATATTCCAATGTTTGACTTTCCCACTTTCCCAAGGGTTACAAAAATCGAGATCTACTGTATGGTGGTTTCGGTAGTGACACAATGGTGGTTTCGGTAGTGACCCTAGTTTGAATGCTAGTAACCCTAACCCTAACCCAATGGTGGTTTCGGTAGTGACACAATGGTAGGGACACAGAGAGCACATTATGTTACTTTATGTTACATGAATTTACATTATGTTACTGGTAGGGACACAGAGAGCACATTACGTTACATTATGTTACTTTATGTTACATTATGTTACATCATATTACATTATGTTACATTATGTTACATTATGTTACTGGGAGGGACACAGAGAGCACATTATGTTACATTATATTATATTATATTTCATTACATTTGTTCATTACATTACAGAGACCACACAGCACAGATGACATATTATGTTACATTATAGTAGATTTCATTACATTAGTTCATTACATTCAGTGATACAGTAGCCAAGAGGACATAATGGATGCATAGACCAAAGAAATATGGGTTTACAAAACAGAAGGATCATTCACAATAAGTCACTGTACAGTTAATCTCTCAGTCTCAAGACAAATTCAGAGCTCCGCAGCTGAAGGAAAAAACAGCAGAGGGCGCTGGTTTTTCCTCTTATTTGACTATGGGTTCCCAGATTGCTGTACAGTATACACTAAACACCTCTAAACACTATTTATAAATACACGGTTATCAAGCACACGCTTACTAGGACCTAAACATTTTAGTAATATACACACTGAAATGTATACAAATAAAACTACCGAATTATACATATTGTATTGTTTTGGCTCTGGGGGTGTGAGCATTGACCCCAATGGGCCAATTTGTTTGCTCTCAGGTTTTTTTTGCAAGATCAAAACGTGACACAAAGTGACGTGTTTTGAGCTTGTAGATCTGCTAGTTTTGCCATTTTTTAAATTTGAATCCTGAAAAGTAACAGCTTTGGACATCTGAGGTTTCCACCCGACAGAGACGATATAAATAAACACAAAGTAAAACAGAAGTTACATTAAATACATTGATACAAACTCAAGTAAAACAACTGCAGACCTCAGTTTTTATTGTCTACATTAAACTTTTAAAATCCCCAAAAGGGATGAAGTGCTCCAGTTTAATGTCTTTCTGGAGCTGATTCCAGGACAATGGAGCATAAAAACTACTAAAAATCATCCTCCCAAATTCTGTGGAGAAATGAGGGACCGTAAAAAAAAAAGTGGCAGGTTCAGGGAATAGAGGTTGATATGTTTTAAAATTAAAAAAGCAATTCAAATAGCCAATGAGTAGCTAAATGATGGCTTTAAATTAATGAAAATGTGCCAATGAAGCCATCTGTGTGGGATAATAAAGCCAGTCCTGCCCAATCATTCAAATGACAGTGATGTGTGTAAGAGATTTTGAATGTCGAATCTTGAATTTTGAGATCAGTATCATGGCCATTATCAGGTCAATATTATGGTCAGTATCATGTCTCATGGTCAGTAACATGTCAGTATCATGACAGTAGCATGGTCAGTAACATGTCAGTATCATGTCAGTATCATGGTCAGTATCATGTCAGTATCTTAGTCAGTATTATGGTCAGTGTCATGTCAGTATCATGTCAGTATCATGGCCAGTATCGTGTCAGTATCATGCTGTGATGGTCAGTATCATTTCAGTATCATGTAAGTAGTGTCATGGCCAGTATCATGTCATTATCATCATTTCTTCCACATTCTTTCAAGGGGATGTCATTTTGATGTTGACATATTTATTTTCTGATTTCGACTCAGCTGGTTTGGGACTTAGAGAAACATGTGGATGTACAGCACTACTGTAATACCAAGTTTCTGGTGGATTAGCTGTACTACCACACATTCACCACAAGGTGGTGACCTCCATCTATCGTTCAACAGTGAACCATTACCAGAATATTGTTTGTGTGTGTGTGTGTGTGTGTGTGTGTGTGTGTGTGTGTGTGTGTGTGTGTGTG